>NC_051088.1:5901692-6501692 GCF_901709675.1 Syngnathus acus | reverse complement strand
GTGTGTTTGTTTTTCCGGAAGGTACACTTGGCAGGACATTTAAGGCTAGGAAATACACGACAACTACCCTTGCGTTGCAGTAAAAAGTTAAACAAACGCGACTTACATTGAGCACAGGCATCAGCCAAATCTTAGTACATCCATCCTGAACTTTACCCCCTTAAGGTATTAGTCCCAAATATACTGTAGACAAAACCATCCCTGAGCAAACAAGCCTCAGTTATTGCTAACCCAGTAGGAGGTTTCGGTATGTCTGGTTGTCGTGAACATCATCCAGTATTTTGTCTTCATCTGAAGGTGGTCACACCTAAATGAGAAAACAGACGCTAAGATTCAGCGATAAGACAAAGCAGATGAGGGTATCCAGTTTCAAATTCACAGTAACCTAGATAAGATTACATATGGAGATTATTTGGGATTGCGGTGCCTTGATTTTCTCATGCAAACCGACAGACATAACATCTAGTTTGATGGGCTCTTCCAATGTTTTTAATATGAACAGTAATGATTAAACATGAAATGTTAATGTTAAACATGACACCTGAAATTAAATTTAGATGCTTACTGAGTGCAAAAGCAACCTTGGATCAAGATTGTACTGAACTAATAATTCACCCATATCCAGAGCCACAACCAGATATACTTTATTTAATGTTGTTTTTCCTTCTTATTTCACTTCCTCCCAAAGTTTTATGTAAATCAGAACAAACTCCGATGAAAACATCAAGACTTGGAAAGTGGTGCTTCATACTGTAATGTTGCAATTGTCTGTTTCTATTTTTCTATTCTATTCATCTATTTAACAAAAGCAAACATTAGCAACATCTAACAATTATGTTGAATGTAGGACTTAATTCTGTATTTGGTCACAAAAGAACATTTTGTCAGACTTTAATGACGGCAAGGACTTAGAAAGCCTCAAAGGTTTTGGCCCACTGTCAAGAATTTAGTCCATTATTAGGCAGTCATCTATCTCCACATTATGACTGGGTTCCAGCTACTCACTAATCTCTTCACACTAAGGAGGCAAAACAATTTAGTTCCTGTCAACAAATTATGGATAGAATTGGACAAAGCTTAAAACAGAATCAAAAAGCTTAAAGAGTAAATGCTTTTGTTTGGAATGTGTAAACATTTATTGAAGCATTTTAGATGAGGTTCTTTAGCTTGAGGCTTAACTGAACTCATGTTTTAATCAATTACAATCATTATATATCAGATTATTTTAATTATGTGAACTGGCCTTGAACACGTTGGTGCACCAAAACACACAACCAACTGAAACAAATTTTCAGTCAGCCATTGCAACAGGTTGTGCTGTTCCCCAAACCATAGAAGAATTTTCACGCATTCGCAGGAAAAGTCCAAATAAGAAATCAAGGAAGGGAAAGATTTTGTGTATATTGATTTTTAACCTGTTGATCAAACAATGAATCCACTTGCATAGCTTGTGTGTGCGAGATTGTGCGCGTGTATGTTTTGGGGGGCTTTCAAGAGGGGGAAGCTGGTGCACTGGCCCATGAGTATCTTAGTGAAGTTACTTTGAAGTCCCTATTGAAAAGTTAAATCACATGTGCTCTCACTCGCTTTCTCTCTTACACGCACACACACACATCCACACACACGAGCAGAGTTTCATAAAGTGAGCTGAGCTTCAATTAGGTCACAAAAACAGAAAAAGGGTTTTCCTTAAATAATATCACACCAAAAAAAGACAATGTTTTCATGTCTCTATTGGACAGTGCCAAGTGAAAAGGGTATTTGAACCCTTATGCTATAATGACTTCTCAGAGTGCTAATCAGCGTCAGGAAACAGCCAAGCTACATACGAATTGATTGGACGTGTCTGCGCTTGGCTGGAAATATTCACAAAAATATTCCTAAAAACTTTGATATTCTTCAGTGCAGTCTATAGATATGCAAAGTTCTCTGCTGATGGTATTTGTCATGAAAAGAAAAAGACACCATCAAAACATACTGTGAAGCATGATGGAGAGGAAATCATGCTTTTGGACTGCTTTAGCTCCTCAGGGCCTGGACGCATTGCTAACATAAGTGGAAAAATGAATTCCCAAGCTAATGATTTGAGTAAACTGAGCAGAGAAAATACACCAAGTGAGATCTCTAAAGTCGTATTTAACTGAGGTCATGGAACCACGGTCACGCATGATACGTCATGAGAGACCGATTAACTGGGTGTTTTGTGCTGTCTTTGACTTTGAGTGGCTTTTTTTCAAAACACAGGAGCAACCTTAAGAGAAGAAGAATGTGATATGAAGAGTAAAAACAACACTACAAGCTACATTCAAATCTCCATCTGCACCATACATGTTACTGGACTGGGTTTTGTTTACTCTGAGAAGTCACACTGTAATAATAAGAATAATAACAATAAACTATTCTTGAGTTTTAACTAACTGCTATAGCCACACCTAAGTGTGAGAGGCGTCCATGAGTACTTGGAATAGGAGTGGAGATGCTCATTACTTGACAGATGCTGAGTCAGGATGTCACAAGGCAATTGCACCTGAAGTCTGAATGTAGCACGCTCCTTGTAAGTATGTGTGCTGGTGTAAAAGTCAGAAGCATGCACTCACACATAAACACATTCGGTGTGGTATTTATACCCTGTGAGTGTGAAAGCGGTCGTCACTGAGATAATCCACTACTGAGATATCAGTACTGTGCTGGTCGGTTCTTTTAAATTCCCCATTGAAAGAGAAAGAGGGAGAGAGAGAAACAAAAAAATCAGCATCTTGGCTGACTTGGACGACTCAGACTGTGGAGTTTTTGTTCAAGGGGTCCATCCTTTCTCTGTTTTGACCTTTGAGGCCAGAACACCCACGGAAAGCGTTAAATCAGAGCAAGCCCTGACAATTCGGCAGCAATGAGACAACTGAGAAGTTTCATTCGCAGACCCAGTCAAAGAATTGTCCAGTTTTTGACAAGGGGTCAGCTGCTAATCAAGCCCTTGGCTTCTCATAACTAGACACCTAAATCAGTGGGAGGACAAGCCACAGTAGAGAATTTCAGTGAAACTCCTACAGCAGGCCTTCAGTCACAGCTTCAATATGGTTGCAGCTTTTATTTTCTGGGGGTGGTGGGGGAGGTCAGCTCCAATGTCACAAGGCTGACTTTGTAACTATGTGAGATTGTGAGAAAAGAGTGAGAAAAGACTTCTTCTAAAAAACTTTGATCGTTTCTTACAATGTAATTTGTACTCTTGATATATTTTTTAAAATGTGTTTGTGCATTCTGCTCTGTGTTGCTATGAACAATGGCAGTGCTGGGTGGGGGGGTCACTGTCCGCTCCTGAATTATCCTTCACATTTGCATTATCAAATTGATTAGGATGTTACCCAATCAGCAGCACATTGACAATCATATTGTAAAGCTGCACACAAACACAACAGCCAAGTCTTGACATTAAATGTTAGGATAGACAGACTGGGCTCTATCGTTTCTATTTCTGGGTGGGGTGGGGGAATATTTGCATTTTATTTTGTATGGGTTTTCACCAACAATTACTGTGTTTTCAAAAAGTCAACTCAATGTAGTTTTTCCATAATCCTGTTCAATGATGAGCAAACACCAATTGACACAATACCTCTCAAATTAGCGACGTAATATCTCTCTGACTAGTTGTTGTTGTTGGTGGTGATGAATGAATGAATGAATGAATGAATGAATGACATTTGTGTTATTAGGTCATGCATGAAATATGAAGCCCAACTCACATAGATTCATCAGACACCAAACAATCAAATGACCTGACACCACGAAATATACAGTCAAAAACAGTCCTTCATGTAAAGGTATTCCTAATGAAGTGCCCGGTGAGGGTTCGCTGCAACCTAATATCAGACTAAATATCAGAAGGCAAAGCGTGACAGCTGGAACAATGCAAATGAGCACCAAAAAAGCCACAACAACGGTTTGATTCAGACGCACTTCCTGGTGGTCAGAGGTTGCATGTCTGTCTGGGTGTACATGAATTCTGGTCTTTTCAGGGTGGGGCACTGGAAAAACGTTCCCTAAACTAAACACGCACATGTGGAAGACATTACTTTGCTATATGATATTAGTACCAACACTTTTAGACACAGGGTTTATATCATAAATTGAGAGGGAACGTCCATCTGGGAATGTTTGCTGTGGAGCCCCTTGTGCATTTTATGTGCATTTTGGTCCTTTTGCTCAAACACACGCGCACGCGCTCGCGCACACGCACATGCACGCACACACAACTTTTTTTGTCTGTTGCTGTGGAGTCGCTTTAAAGGCCTGTTACATAACGTTATGGGGGCAGTGACGTGGAAAAGTGACCTTTTTAAACAATATGCCATTTGTTGAACACATTTCACTGCAATCTATCTATCTATCTATCTATCTATCTATCTATCTATCTATCTATCTATCTATCTATCTATCTATCTATCTATCTATCTATCTATCTATCTATCTATCTATCTATCTATCTATCTATCTATCTATCTATCTATCCATCTATCTACATAACTGCCTGTCTGCTTGTCTGTCTGTCTGCTTGTCTGTCTGTCTGTCTGTCTAGCTCACAACCAGCTCAGACCTGGAATGTATACACAGTCTGTGCTAGATGCGTTCTGTGCAGAGGCTAGATGGAGTGTGATGATTTACACTTCTAGGTGGCAGTTGTTTGGTTGGTATGCAATAGTGGAGACGTGTTCTCCTGCACATGAAAGGGAAACATGAATTCTAAACAGGAACATTGTGTTTTCTTCTCGTGGCTGTACGGAATGACATTACGAGAGCATTGAGGGAAGATCCGAGCTTCAAAAGAAGACAAAGCCAGCATCTGACCTATAGGACGGTGTTTTCCTTAACGAAACACAGTCTACAGCGCAATGGGGTGGAAAGTTTTTTTTTTTCTTCTTCTTCTTCCTATAGTGCTCACACAAGAGTGAATACATGGCCTAAATCTTCTTTTTCACCCTGTCAGCTTCTTTCTTCCACGCAGACATTATGGCCGCCGCGTCTCCTCTCTCTCATTGCAACCCGCGTCTTCACTCTGTAATTGCTCCCAGAACCTCCTCCCACTGACTGATGTTGAATTGTGCAAGGAAGAGAAAAATTCCAAACCGAGTCCTCGCTGTGTTTCCACGGCAACGGGAAACACATCAGACTTCATTTTGGGAAGAAGGCCTCTGTTTCGGTAGGCTATTATTTTTACCCGTCCTTTGAGCACACACGAAAGGCCGGTTCAGAAGGCTCCTGGCAAACCCCTGCTGGATTTGACACACCACATTTCACAAGTGTGTGCAAGACCACACCGCAGTAGCCACAGTTGATTTTTTAGGTGCTCAACTCCCGTGGTGCCGAGCTGCTGCGAGAGATGTTTTTGGACACAATGGGCTCGTTTGAGTGGACGGTGAAGAAAGTCCTTCCAGGCAATTCATAGTCAAGGACAAAAAGCCTGAAGTGAGTGGGTAGAAAAATGACCACTGTCTGGTCACAAGGAATGTACCAACTGGCCAAGATGGTCTTGGGAAGAATCATCCATTGATAGCAATGCGTGTGAGAGGGAAGTGTTCTTCTTCATTGCGCATGATTCAAAGGAGAGGCCAATGACAAGGCCGTCTCTTTTGTCATGGGAGGTCTTCCTTTTTCAAAATTGACAACTCATCATTTCTTGGATTTCATATGATTGTGAAACAAGTTCAGTCAGTGGCGTAGCCAAGCCGGGGCGAGCCGGGGCGGCGCCCCGGTTAGGACTCCCTGCGCCCCGGTTGAAAAAAATCGAGCTTTTTCGATTCTTCATTTTCATGCCGTTTTTTTCTTTCGGTCTTGCGCGAATGTGCTTGCGCTATTCTATGTGCGCGATGTTATCCATTCACCGTTTGCCTCCCGGACCCGGATGTTGTTTTAGCGATCAGCGAACGGCGTGGGTGATGTTCGATTTTTTTTCCTGTGGGCGCGCGCCCCTACTGGAAAAATTCCTGGCTACGCCACTGAGTTCAGTGATAGTCAAATAGACTGAAGCTGCTTTGTTTTACAAGAGCTACTGACCCAAAGAAATGTGTTCCAGTGAAATCTAAGTTGGCAATGTATATCTTTATTCAAGCACTGAATTACATTCAAGCACTGAATTACATTCAAGCACTGAATTACATTCAAGCGGTTTCTACGAATTACTCATTGAGAAAAGAATGTCTATAATCTAATGAGACATTGTGAGGAAACGTGAGAACAGCCTCCTAAATGAACAGTATCCCCACGTATGACTAGTGGTTGACAGCAGATATATCCAGAAAATTCTGCAGACGAGACTTATATAACTTGAAAAGCAATATAGAAAGGAAAAGTCATCCCTATTTTTTGGATGCCATTGGTTTTCCCCGCCCATCTCATAAGTGCCTCTTGAATTTGGAGTCTATTTCAGGTGACTGACTCATTTCTACCATATAATCAGGTTGTGGCTAGCCAACGGCCGCCTCACATGAAATGAGACGTGGATACGGAGCGGAGGCGGTTTGAGGGAAATCCTTCTCGCATCAGGGTATCCCCCCTTTCAGGAAGTTCTTTTGTGTATTTTTCCCGTTCGTCGCCACCCTCAGATATCCGAAACGACCATATGCACGTCTGGAAAGCATTACATCCAGCGATGGTTTTCCACTCCCTTTTTTTATTTCTGCCTTTCCATTCCTTTTTTTCCATGCCACGTCACTGCAGCGTTGTATGAATTTAATGGATTCCAAATGGTACAAAAAGCAGTGCACTTTTTGTGCACCTCTCCAATTTGCAGGCAAACACGCTCCTGTGTGACTACATACTGCACATACGTATTGAAAATGAGTGAGACGAGTGAAGAATATAACATATGTATACCAGTAGCAGCGTATCTATATGAAGAGGCAAAATGACAATTTGGACACCTCTCACAGTGCCGCTAGGAATTTGTCTGTCTGGCAGCTATCTGTTGACATGTCAGGAGGTGACCTGCTGACCTTTTGGAGCTCGGTGCTCCCTGTTTTCTCCTTTAGGCCACTAGGGCATACATACTCTGTGTTAAATATAAAATGCAAATTGTCAGCAAAGAAAAACTGTGCCATCTGGTGGGACACCATGTCAAAGGAAAACTCGCTACTACTACAACTACTATGACTATTTATTTTCGAGTCTTGAAAACCCCTCCCACTGTTTGCTCAATTCAATTTTCTTTCCCGACAGCTTGAGCAATGGCCTTTGCTGTTATTTCATTACGTTTAATCACTTTGTCTTGCCACTTGACTTTATGACTTTGGGAGTGGTGGCCGATGACCAATCACAGTGCAGGAAAATGCAAAAGTTGCAAGACTTTGGTGGCCTCCCACACTCTCTGTGCTCTGGCTTTTCATTAAGACTGTTTATCCCACAACTAGGGCTATGTGCCAAGTGCTAATTATGCAGTCTTCTTCTTGGTTGACTCTTATCGCCTTCCTGCTTTTTCTTCACGACTCCCCTCAAGTTGCAACTGCAGTTTACATTTCACAGTTACAGTCTGCCACCGCTCCTTCTTCCCAGGGTCGTCTATCTTTCACACACTTTGTGATTTACTCCCCATCGCCCTTTCGTCCGACCCAGAGCTGGTGTGCAACGCCTTTTTTTTCTTTTTACTCATTCCTGCCTTGTTCCCTCCTTCTCTTACCCAACGCCTCCCACACTCTTTTACCTTCAATCCTGCCTTCTATCGCTTTCTGACCTTCCAACTTCAGGGCTGTGTTCCGATCCAATGGCGCACAACCATCTCCCCCGCAGGAATGCGCTGTTTGTACCTAAACACAACAAAAGCACTGATAAGGACATGTCTTCACAAGGACAGCTGAAACTGGCCCTTATCAGGGGGCGCCGCAGAGGAAGGAAGGCTGGATTAGTCGTTAAATTGGTGGGGAATACCTGATTGTTTAATGATTTATTCATTTAGCAGACAGCTTAATGTCAAGCATCACCAAGTGGACTGTGGGTTCAACCTAATTACTAAATCAGTCGTGAAATTATTCACTGTTATGATAAAGCAAAGGCAGACTTTTATGTGCTTTTATTTCCCAATCCAGATCCTCAGTTTTTTAGTCCAATACCTCTTAACATGTCTCGAATTTATTTTTGATTATTTGACCAAATTTGCCACAATTGACTTAATTCTGACTTCTGATTGGATAAAAATTCCTTATCTGGCATGCCTGTAAATGTGTTCTCATGATGAGAAAAAGATGACCTTTTTTTACCCTTTGGGTTCCAGTATGTGGGCAAATGTCCCATGTACAAGTGGACACATTCTAAAACCAGGTATGATGTCATCTTACCGATAGTATTTAGTCAGCACTCTGTTGAGATGACCCTTACCCCTGACTTATTTGTCAATGGTTTACTGGATAACTAGAGTGTTTAAGCTCCAGTGAACCTGCAGCTGCATGGAGCTATTTAGTCATGGATGCCTGCGCCAGCCTACCATGAAATGACTAGTATGGATGCATTGGAAACTCTGTGGCAACAATTTGTAGAAGTTGACTCATTGGCCAAAATGGAGAAAACATGCTTCCCTCAAAAATAGGAAATCACTTCAAACATCCTGCATATTTTCTCGTTGATTGGCTTAACATCCCTGGGATCTCCTTCCTCAGATGTGCAAATCGTTCGAGCCAAGCTATTATATAACGGCATCAGGTTACACACCCGTGCAGATGAGCTGCACAATGGGGGCTTGTTCTTTTGCCACTGTGCTCAGAAGACATCTGGACATTATCATGTGGACAACTAGAGTGAATGTAATTCGGTAGAACAATAACACCAAATTGTACCACTTCATAGTATCATGTATCTAAATAAGATATTGTCAAACAAACAATAAAGCAACCACGAAACAAATAAAAGTGCAAATAAAACAATTCTGGTTGTTCTAAATTCAAACAATAATAAAGTCATAGGCTCGCCTAAAGTCAGCAGGAAATGACACCAGCTCAACCGTGAACCTCATGAGGTCATGTACGAAATACTTGGTTAAAAAAACATTATGTGGCTGCTCAATATAATAGTGATACCCAACAATGGCCTCCTGCCCGAAATCCCCTCGAGCAGTGGTAATCCTACATTTATTCACAGTTAATATCAAAATTATTGGTCAAGATTAATTTGTTGCATAACAATACATTTTCTTTGATAAATGGGTCACTTTTTGTCAGAAAAGACAAAGGAAAGTGGCAAAAGACTTAGGAGATCTTTTTGAAAACAGGTTTGCTCCTGGTTTTACATTTAGACAAAATATTACATTTTGAAAAATTATCAAACATTCCAACTCTATGGTTGATTAAAATGTTCCAACACTATGGTTGATTAAAGTGTTCTCAATTATGCTCAGTCACTATAATCCCTTTGGAATGATGTGAATGAAGACAAGTTATCTTTAAAATCTATTCATGTATTTGTGTATTAAGTTATTCATTCATTCATTCATTCATTAGTTGTACAGCAATTTTCATCAGTCTTACAAAACTAATAAAAATGTGACTGCCACAAGTCTGTAACTTCACTTTGTGTGTCTTTGTTGCAGTAGGGGGCAGTATGGTGCAGGTGTGCCAGGTAAGCAGTGAAAAAAGAAATACCGTGCAATATTCCTTTCCATGCACATAGAGCCTTTCTTTACAGCACTGTAACTCCCCTTTATTGCGTAACAGGCAGCCCCCGCCCCACTGTGTGCAAATGTCTTCATGCGTCTGCTGCAACTTACTTTTGACTGTTTGTAAGTCTATCTGTAAGTGTGTGTGTGTGTGTGTGTGTGTGTGTGTGTGTGTGTGTGTGTGTGTGCGTGTGTGTGTGTGTGTGCGTGTGCGTGTGTGCGAGTCCACACGCTCAAGTGTTTGTTGATTATGAGATTGTGAGTGAGTGAGGGAAATAGAGAGACATCCAGCAAAGATAACCAAGTAGCTAAGATGGAGTTTCAAAGCAGTGGGGAGGGCGTGGGCGTGTTGTTGCACAGTTGGGGTCTTATCAGTCGGCAGGGGGAGCGAGCAACAAGAGAGGTGTAGCCACTGCGTTCTAAAACAATGCCTGTCGGGAAAAAAAAACCCACTCCATATCCCCACATGCTTTTTAAAAAAGTGTTGGATTGTTATCTCGCTGTGGCATACTCAGCGGGTAGGAAATAACAGCTCTGCTCATGCATCCCTCCTTGCTAAGCCTTCTTACCACCCAAAGCATTTATTTCTTTACAAACTACAATCCCTGTATAATTTTCTTCCCAAATTTGTGTCTCACTATATCCTTTGTCCTTTCAACCACAGTGTGATCTTCATGTATTCTTCTTCGGGCCACAACACGTGTCGTTAAACCCGTCTACCTGGTTATGTTTTCCCAAGCAATTTGCTCTCTGGAATGCACTCCAGATCTCGAGAACCGAAAGCAACTCTTGGACCGGATGCCTTTGACAACCAAACAACAGTTCTTTGGAACATTGACAGGCCTGACGAGATCATTCCATATTACTCAAAAATCTGAATGATATCAAAAACATGAAGCAAAGTCAAATAAACTTGGTTAATACCATGTTTGAAATTGACAGTATGACTTCATCAAAACAAGAACATGGAAAATTCTGGGTGATCTCTTCCAAACTTCATTGTGCTTTCCCCTTAGTAGCAGGCATCCAAAATCTATGAGATGGGGTTTATATACCCCACAGTGGACCCACTTGTCACAATGTAACTAATTTTCCCAAAAGAAATGTAGGAAATTGAGTAATGTTGCTCTTCTATTTTCACCATTATACTGTGCCGTTCATTTAATTTTGCCCTACAGGTTATCACTGGAGGCTCCAAACTCAGTCCAAGCGCAAAATGTCACTTTCATTGTAAGACCAAACATCACATTGCTCTCTGCATGGTTCATTTTTTCTCCTTTAAGTCTAATCTTTCAGAACCAATTAACTGCATTTTATGATCAAACAATGTAAGTTGAATGTTCTGCTTGGTTCATTTCTGACTGCTCAGGGAAGCCCTGCTAACTGAAATTTAGGTATTAAAGGGTGATTTCAAGGTAAAATTCCTCATTACTATCCAAAGTGAAATTGGGAAAGTTGACAGATAGACAAATTGGTGATGGTGGTCTGATAAATTTGTCAAGCAGCAATTAAAAACAGCTCATTGGATTGGCTAATATTGGATCAGATAGATCCTATAATTATAATAATACATGCTAAAAAACAAAAAAAAGACCGCAGTTGCAGAATCCAGGCTTTAGGCTTTCTGAGTGGGATTAGCATTTTCTCCCCATTTATTTATTTATTCATTCATTCATTCATTCATTCATGGTTAACCTGGCCATTGGACATTCCAAAAAGCAAGCATATTGGGTTTATTAAAACAAAATTCTACCTTGGGTGTGAATGGCTGTTTGTCTGTGCCCTGCTAGGCCATTGGACCTCACGTCTCATCCAAAGTCAACTGGGATAGACTTTGCTCACCCGCGACCCTAATAAGGGTAAGTGCTATAGAAATTGACGTAAAGCAGTGGCAACCCTAGTTACGATCAAGAAGTGTGACAGATAATACAACTGAACACAAAGGAGTGTGGATGGGACTTAGTGGATACAAAATGTTTGTAGAGTGAGTCTGTACCCATGTAAACCTTCAGTTTCTGGGACTGCTTAAAGTGACTGTAAGGATTACGCAATCCTCATTTCAGGAAAGTACTGTATACATTGGCTGCACTCCAGTCGTGGCAACATGGCCTTGTGAGTACACCGCACACATTCACAGAGTACACTGTGTGTACTCTGATAGAAATATGAAAAGTGAGTTTACTTTACCTTTGGCGAATGACACAGTGGCTTCTAAGGTGATGTTTTGGCTTTGGCCTAAAGTCATTACGACATTGATTAAGTGTAATATGATTACAATTTGTGCAGATTTATTACATAAATGCAGTTCTTGAATTGTCAGGCAGTGTGTGAATATGCGTAGCGGCATGTAAGAAAAGGAAGACACTCACATGAAGGAATGATACATTTTGTTGATTGTAGCTTAGCACAGCTCAGGCCCTCATCTTTTCACAGTTTGTACAAAAAAACTCACCAACCTCATTTTCTAGATATGGCAAAAAGTTGTGCAATGATTGGGCGTGAACACATTATGCAGGTGGAGATGCGCATCAATTATTTAGTGTCGTAAAGGCATCTACAACAGGTGTCATGTGATAGTCTCCATAGAACATCACACGTGCATGCAACAACATCAATGCACCCACCCACACACACACACTATCAATTTCATCACCGCTGCATGGGTTTGGTTGTGTTCATTGGATGAACATCCTATCATAAAAATCAAATCAAGTTATAATGAAAAATATTTGGAATGGTCTCAAGACGTAACCTGACCTCAGCTAACTTAAACTGACTCATATGAGAATGAGAGTGCACTGATTGTGCACTGAAGTAGACGACAGTGATTTTGGCCCCATTACGGTTAGAACGTAGGCACGTAGTAAATAATTGCATGGGGGTCTCTAGTTTGCAAAAGGACCATCGTGCAAGGTAATGAAGGTTCGAACAAGATTGAACTAGTTGAGGTATGCATGAACTACTTTGTGCTATGGCATATAGTCCTTGTCATACTGCACCTAGCAATGTGCAGCAGGCCAACACCGAACCTCTATATTAAATAGTATTTAAATTTATTTAAAAAATAAAAGTTCTATTGGAGAGTGGCAAAGTGCTTCCAATAGGAAATGTTGTGGCAAAGGGATTTTTGAGAGGTACATTAGCAGGCCTTTACAGTAAAAACGGCATGAGGAAGATTGGGAAATATCTCATAAATAAGTGTCCTGAGTTTTGGGAGACGAAAGGAATCACATACCGTGACGTGATTGAGGACCCATAGTGATGGAGGGCGTTTTCCACCCAGCTGAATATACAGTCATAAACCTTGCTCAACCTGAAGCAAAGCAATCTTGGTTGAACTGTAGCTTATGAATGAGTTGACACACTTTGCACTTTGTCACCAACTAATAAGTATACAACACCCATTCCCCTTTTTTTCTGCTGTTTGTATCCTCCTCTTCCTTAAATTGAGCACAGCCGAGGTGTGGTCGACTTCTCATCCAAATCAAAAGACTGCCTGTACTCCCTGATACGTCAGCTCTACCAAATTTGGGCAAGATTGTAGCAGTCCTTATGTCATTACCCACGGACCTTTCACAATGAGCAAAAATGTGAAAAGGCAGAATAAAATTTGTTACAAGGAGCCACTCAAAGTTAGTGCCGTATTGATTGTAAAGGTAAAGACCCAATGATTGTCACACACACATCTGGGTGTGGCGAAATTTGTCCTCTGCATTTACTGCGCTCGGGAATCTTTTGGTGATCTAACCCCCCAATTCCAACCCTTGATGCTGAATGCCAAGCAGGGAGGCAATGGGTCCCATTTTTATAGTCTTTGGTATGACCCGGCCGGGGTTTGAACCCACAACCTTCCAGTCTCAGGGCGGATATATTTCATTGGAGTATATTTATGGTTTAGTTGGATTTTCCATAACAGTACTTATTGTAATTATGATTTTACTACTGTGCGAGCAATATCATAGGTGCTACTGATATTCAATTTGACTGTTCATTTTTGAACATGTAATTTTCATCTTCAACTTCAGTTTTTCAATAAGATGTTCACAAATGCTCTTTAAGATTTAAATGTGTAGTTATGTTCAACAATAAACGTGTGTTATGTGTGTGTGTTTCAAAGGCAAATTTGAGCAATGCATTTTCTTCATTACCCTTCACTTTTATGAAAGTGTGCTGCCAATTATCGATGGGAAGATGCGTGTGAACCATCAACTGATGTTTGTCATACGTTTTGACTGGAAATTGACAAACTGTACAAGAAAGTATTCCAAGTAAACACTTAAATGTTGTTACTGGCATACTGTTGTATAAACATACCCGTAAGTGGTGTTTGAATTGACTGTTATCTCGTAAACAAAGAGATTAGTGTGGACATGACAGACAGTAGTTTTATCAGAACTGGACACCAGACAAGAACTTTGTTGATAGAACGAATAGCTTTAATATATTCATCTAATTGCTTTACTAAGACACATTCATTAAGTGTATGTGGTGTTTGAAAAACTGTTTGGTTGGTCCACTGGACTTTTGACATATTTCTAAACATGCTAGTCAGACTGAAGTTGGTCAACATATGGGCCGTGGAACAGCGTCCACCAAACCAAACAGATCCAAACATAACACAGTTTCCCCTCAAAACATTTTTTATACTGCTGGCAGTATAAAGTATATTTTTGTTCTTAATCAACTTCAGTCTATAAGCTTGGTGCTAAGCCTGGTGGGATAACAGCCCTAAATTTGGTTAGTAAAGCAGTCGACATTTCGCTAGTGTCTGTATGGATGTTTCCATTCTCCAATAGATTCTCAGAGGTTGTCAGCACACATTTTTATGAAGCTTATATGCATTACTAAAATCATAAATAAAAAAAAAAACAAATACCACAGGGGCACGATGAGAGCTATATGTTACAACAGGAAACTCACTTTATCTGGTGCCAAATGCTGTCCTACTTACTTTCAATCGGGCCAAAAGGAAAATTGACAGTCAGCCAGCGGGCTATTTATATTATTTTCCCTGCGCACACACACGCGAACACACAATATACTTCATCCAAATGTAATACTGGTGGTTAAACCTGTTGGTCTTCAAATGTGAATCTACCTGCACTTATCACAGGCATTTTTACAATAGTGTGATGTACAATGCTTTGTGGTTGCCAAGTTGGGATGGTTTTACACGCACACACGCACACACACACGCACACAAACACACACACACACAACTATTCTATTTTGGCTTAATTCTGTGCGTGCCTCCATGTGTGCTTGCATGTGTATGTGCATGCATTTTGGCTTTCATGAAAAAGATCCTACAGCACTTGCCCATGAGTACCTCTTTGTTATAACAGGTAAACTTACTTTGAAGTCCACATTGGAACACTAAACCATATGTGTTCACAGGCGCACACACATACACACCACTCCCTTATCGGGCCTCACCCAACGAGACAGGCCCACTAATTCACTCCAAATGTCCGACAGAATTATTGACCTGGGTGTGGAAGTGTAGTGGGAATGAATCACACTTCCCTAACATATGATAAGAAAGAATAAAGCAAGTTGTAAGGGAGTAACGCCAAGTAAATAAATGTATGGTAAAAACTTTACATTGCAAAAATATGAGTTTCATTCTTTGTGATGAAATGATGGATTATTTTGGCTTGCCATTATTAGACTCATAGACATCCAAACAAGTGCCCACCTTTATATTTGTTGTGTTGACCTTGAAAAGAAAAGACTGCTCCAGGTTCACAAGTGTTTTCTTTTTAAATAACTCAGTATGATTGTGACTTGTGGAGTGAGGACAAGTGAGGAATTGGGCACCTCAAATTCTTCCCTTACAGCCATAAATCAGACTCTGTGCGCACACTGAAGCTCTTGTTTGATGAGGCCCTCCATTTCTTTACCTGTACTTTCACTTCATTGCCATCCTGCCTATCCTGTAATCTACGTTTGTATTACCTGCCTCAGTGTTTGCATTTACAAGGTTCCTGTTTTCAGTCTTTCAGCAAAATCAACTTCTGCCCCACAAATCCGCTGCTGTTAATTCAACACCCAGGGTGTTTTCTTTTAACACCCTGCCAAGTGTCTATATGAATCTGCACAAAAAAAGTCTTTATTACTATAGGGAGTTTTTAACATTTTTAATTGTCTTGCAAGTGTACAGATAAATTAACCAAGAGTATATCTTCAAAACAACAAATACTCTTTCAAGTCATACTTTAAGGTGAGTGGCGTGGCAGATAAACATAAAAACAATGATATCTAACGATGCTTCATTCTATCCAGAGACTATAAATCTTTATTATTATAGTATACTGTTATCTTTGTTTCTAATGCATCTCTTTTATTTTGTATCATTGGTTAATTTTGTACCGTCTTTCTTTATGAGTTTATATTTGTGGTGGCCAAAGTCAAGTCCAGATTTGTGTCTTGCAGCACATTATATAAAACACAGAAACATTCCTACATCAGAACATTGAGGAGGCGTATTAGAGCCACACCGCAAAGAAAACAAAAGTTGAGATTAAGTTGACAAGATGATTTTTGAAGCTATCACTCAGATATTCATAACTTTAATCTTTATAAAATTGCCTGGTCACCTAAAACCAAAGCTGGGATGCACCATTAAAAAAATACATTTGATGAAATTCCAAATGAGACAACCGTAAAAAGCTTCATCTTTAGCAGTTTGATTGTACTCTATCTAGCACAAGTAAAGCAAGAGTCTGCATATCATCCAGAAGAAGCAAGTCTGCAGGGAGACAGTTTTATGTTGCACCAGTCACATGTTTGCACTCCCCAAAGACATCCAAAAGATCCAACCAGTTGCTCCTCTATTTGTTTTCACCGTGTCACTTTGTACTGTTACAATCGCACAGCGTGGTTGATTTTCAAACTGAAGTAATAAACAGGTTGTGATAAGATTGGTGGCCCCAACCCTTTTGCAAACAGTGTGGGTGAGGAAAGAATCCTCCTTACACACCTCACACCACAGGATAAATCGCTCAGGATAATCGTTCGGAGGCATCCGAGAATTCAGCCCTTGTTGACTAGGGAGGGAAAATGCTCGAAATAGGCCCAAGTGTCACTACGTGTATAGCCCGCTTCAGAAAAGATAACGTGTTTACATAGACAATGGAATTCTTTTTCATGGAATACTCAGCAGGGAATATTAATAAAATTCAAAATACCACACCTTAAAGCTTCCCTCTCCGTTTGCACATTTCAACACTAACATGCATGCCACATTAATATTAGATGGTCAGCTCTTTTTCCAAGATATTTGATGAATGACAAAAGAGACCTGCTGCCTTTCATGCAAACGGTGCAGGTTCGATTCCTAACCAGTGTCTCAATATCCAGCCATGACTGGTCCTGAGCCCAGTTAAAACCTGAGTGGGCTGTGCCAGGAAGGGCATGCAGTGTAAAAATTGCCAAACAAATCACGTGAGTAACTTGGTGTGGCGACCCCTGATGGGACAAGCCAAATAATTCAACAACAACGCAAAGATGACGCCACTGATTTGTTTTTATATACATCTTTACACCTTAGTGGAGAGGTCTGTATTCAACTGAATGTAGGTCTTGTTGTCACTTGCAAAATACGTTGTTGTCTTTTCTGAAAAAGAACTTGTTTCATACATTTTAAAAGCATGTATGTATAATGCCTTTACCGTCATAAAGCCCTCCTGTCATGGAAGCGAACATGTTGTTTTAGCCTGACCTACAGCTGCTCTGCCCTGTTGTCTTCCCTTCAGCCATCCTTCCTGCAAATCCTTTCTCCATTCCCTATCAGTGCGGCTCCGCCCTTCTGCAGGCGCTCCCCTCCATGCCTAATGACTTTCGCTCCCGTTTTCTTTCTTCCTTTGCCCCTTTTGCCCATTCGGCCACATTCCAATGCTCTGTAGTCATCATCCAGGCACTGACTGCAGCACAGGGGTTTACTTCGCTCCACTAAACCATGTTTTGGACAAAGACTCTCTGTTCTTACTGTTCCTAGTACTAGCACAGAATGAAAGACCATAGATTTAAAAGAAATGCCAAACTAAATGACAAACACTGACTGATTTCAAGGATTATCATTCAATTCGTATCGCGTGACAGTGTTGAAACTGTGGGATGCTTTTCCTTTTTCTATAGTAAACAAACAGCCAAAGCCTCATCTCCTGCTGCACATATGACAACTCTTTATGAGTCATTCTTGGTCAGGAGACTAAAACCAGATTGAAACTTAACTTTTCTGTTTTCTAATTACTTTTTCCAAGCAGTAGTCACGAGTGAATGACTCATATCAGCTTTATTTCCCTTTTGAGAGTGCCACACGATTGTGTAAATCTCAAGTTTGCCCATTTAATTGCAAGATAGTTTACAAAACGCTTTGGAAGGTGTTTTAAGGCTTCAGAAAATGAAAGTTATGGTTGTGAAGACAAATATACTGTTTGATTAAAGAGTTGTCAGCATGGGAAAGCTTGAAATGTGGGATAAAGTGGGAAGTCAGAACAATCAAGCAGGAAAAAAGGCTATCAACACAGGCTATCAGTGTCATACATCTTAACTGTGCTAGTGCCAAGATGACACACCTTTAAAATAGCACAATAGCCTTGAAGGTACTGTGTTCCTTGCTTCTCCACTGAAAAAAAACAACGCTTTACTCAGTTTACTCAATTTTATTCAGTACGAAATAAAACCATGTGACTCCATGGATATATCAAGTAGACTTTACTGTAAATCAACTGAACAAAATTGTATCTGGATCCAGATGATTTCATTTTGTGCAACCACTTGACAAAATAAATTTGAATAACTTCGACCACCATTTTTTTTTCAGTTTACTGTCCTGACTTTCTCCTAATTCCATACAACTGGATCCAACACAACCATGAAAAATTCCGCACACTGTGGCAAACAAACTGAAACATCCACAATGGACTCACTTACTTCCATTTGCTCTGGAACAACCTCCATGTCCAAAATAAAAATCATGCTTTCATGTTTTCCAAGGCACAGCTTTGTTCTTTGATGGTGAACCGTGTGGGAGGCCATTTGGCATTTCTCAAATTTTTCTCATAACACCGCTATCATCTTTCTCGCTCAGTGAAGGGAGACTTCGGAGTCAGTGTCTCCACAATGTAGCATGTTTTGTTCTATCATCAATGCCATTAAGGGTGTTACCAGTTATTCTGAATAATGGGCTCACAAATCGGATTTATAAGGTGTAGAGTATCACCATTCATTTTCTATACCCACTATCCTATCCTGCCATTCGTACAATCACCAAAAGATAGAAGAAAACTACAGCTCTTGAGAAGGATCTTCATGTGTAGTATCTCATTTAAAGTCTTCTCACCACTTTATGGTATCCATGCAACCAACTTGGTGCTCCTGATCATCTATTCTTGACCAACAAGGGTCCAGCACTTGTCACCAGAGGCCAAAAAAAAAAACTTTTTATGTTTGTTTTTTTCCAAGTTGAACACGAGTTAATTTAGTACCTGCTGGTTCTGGCGGGTGTCCCCCTAAGCTATAATCAGTCACTGGGTATCACACAATTGTAGAATCATTAAAGAAGTGTGTGTTTGTGAAGGCAACAGTATTTAGAGGTAGTAGATTAGGTTTATTTTTAGTTTGCTGGATTAGGAAAAAACTAAACTTAACCCATTTGAGTGTGAATCTAAACAGAAGATACACGAGTTTTCCACTTGAGTCAACATTGCAGAATGATGTGGATTCAAAAATTAATGCTCTCAGTTTGAACTAATTCATTTGTAAATCTAATGTTACTTTATGATTTTGGGCTTCAAAAAGGAAATGATGAAATCTGCAGAGGAGGGTGAGTTTGCACTTTTTTTTACTAATTGTTTTTCCACAATTGTCACATACAGTAAGAGGTGAGGTGTCAATCAAGAATAAAGATTGACTGGCTTTGCTGTAGCTCAGTGGTCTTACGGCTGCTTTTGACTGCCCTTGGTTACAATTGCTTCTTCACAGCTAGTGGTTTTAAATCTTTGGTGGTTTGATTTTATATTCAGTTATGCTATGTACCAGAGCCACCATTCCAAACTTTATGGGTATTTTTTCAGCCAACTTTCAGCGATTACATGTGATATGTCCTGAGTTGTTTTGTCAGGGTATTTCAAGTCTTCCACTAGTAATCAGTGGCAAAGGTTTAAATTCAAATTACCTTCATTACACCAATATTCAGAACACAATGCAAACACTGCACTCTTTGTATGCTTGGCACTTTTGTAAGCTTGCTTGAACACAGACACACCCAGCAAGTATACAAAGCAATCATGACACCTTGCACTGACTTTTTATGAAAAGACAAGAAATGTGACACTGAATCAGTCCTAATCAATTGTTGCACTCAGCTTGAAGACGGCCTTCTGAACCCTTAAATACTGCAAATCAATGACACAACATTTGGTGGTCACATGAGACTTGTTCTGATGCTAGTCGTCTTGTTTCCACGACATGAGTGATGTTATTAGCAAGGAACATTCTTTTTGAATGACATGCTGAATTACTGCTCGTCAGAATGTGGTGGGAGGGTGGAAGGGACAGGCATGTCATTCGCTTTGCTGTCGAGGACCTCTATAGTGACACACTGTAGTAGCTGCTCTTATTTCTTATCCAATCATGTGTTGCACCAGATAAGAGCAAACAAAAATATGAATATTCAACAAAGACAAAAGTAGGTGCCACAGTAAGCATGTGATGAGCACATGGTGGTGTGGTTAGTCTGTCTCACAGCGAGTAGTATTTGAATCTGAATTTGCGTGTTCTAGTGCTTTTGTGAGGTTTCACGCCTTAAATTATGGAAGATTCAGTTTGAGGTGATTAATTCTATTAATGCACCCAGTATATTCACAATTGGGGTTTAAATGTGAGGAAGCAATTTACATGGAGTGACTCATGACTCATACTGTTTTCATTATGTGGCATTAAGACAGTTTTCTACAAATTCAAATATTACCCAAGTGCCTTAATAAAATGTCTGAGACTAAAATACCCCCAGGGTCAATAATATCAGCGCAATAATCTCCCAGTCTAAAGTCTTCTTGCCAATTTTGACTTGCTTTTCATGCAAACGACCCACTGCGTGCACATTTTCTGAAATAGGCAGCTCACAAATACATGAATGGCTGCGTAATTTCATACGTGCTAGTTGGGAACGGCTCTCGAGAGATCTAAATATGAGTACACAAGCTATGAAATAGTCAAATTTGCAACGTATGTCCTCGGCTTTCAACTAATTGTGACTTACTCTGACATACACAGTTCCTCTAAGGTACCAGTAGTGACAAAAGGCTAAAAAAAAAACTTTCCTTTGAACATTTGCGTCACACAATCTTGTTTTCCGGGCTTGACTCCAGGGTGGTTTTCTTTTTCCTGACGCTTTTCAGAAGCACTTTTTGGATGTACTGCAGCGACATTTAAACTGCATACACTGGTACTATTGTTCTGTCCTGTGACTCCATTGATTGGGAATACAAGACTTTCGTCACTCAGGCTATTATTGAATATTGTGTCAATAGATGTAATCTGTTCAAGGGCTTTACTTTGCGAGATAATGTGATCTTGTCAGCTTCTATTGAGAGATTATCTGTGTTGTGTGATACTTGTTCTTACATGATATCTGCAAGCATAGAGTCATTATACCCAATTTTCCTGCGCTGGATGAAGTACTCCACACTTAGCCATCAGAACATCAATTCTACTGCTTGAAATAATGTCTTTTTGCTGGGGCAGATGGCCATGTTTGGCTGTTAAGATGAGGCAAAGTCAGTCCACTTGATATACAGTACAGAAGCAAGTTCTGGATATATCCCTTTACGTTAAAGAGATCGAGCAGATCGCCATAATGAATGAGAAAGCCTACACAATCCAGAAATTACAGTACATGATCAGAATACCGGTCGGTAAAAGAAGGTCGCACTTAATCCAAATGTACGTTTAGGTTCAGGTCACGCTAAAACCTTGCTTCACCCCGACAAAAATGATAATAATATCAATGTTGTGCCTAATACAACATGCCACCCAAGTTTATGTTGACATTGCCATTTTACCTCTTTTTTTTCTTTGTTTCTTTGATTTTATTCTGCTCCCATATTGAAATTAAACATAAACTGTTAAGAATCACGGGCTGTTTGAATATCAGATATTCATGTTGCATTGTTGGTTATGGTTATGATTATTTGTGAATGGTGAAGGCGTGGTATAAAGCAATATGTGCTGCCATGGCTTGTTCTTGCGGCCAGGGACAATATTAGACATTTTAATTGGTTGATAAGACACATTCTATAACATGCTTTTAACAATACATGCAGGAGATGACACAGGCTCTTATGTTAAAAGGTTAAAATCGTCAAGTGGACGTTTCAAAGGTTGTCATTCTGCAGTAGCATTGTATTATATTTAATTGTTTGGACAAATTTAAGCACTTAATTTTGATGATAACACTAATTTATAGATTACTTTGAACTTCTAGCTGCCAAAAGATAACCAAAGCAACTTTTTATACCCACTGTACCTACTATAATTGTCACTCTGCTGTTGCATGCAGTACTGTATTGATGAGCCAGATGTTAAGTGCGGTCCAAATAAACCAAGATAGTCCCTCTCCACGAGCCTCTGAGAACAATGAGTGCACATAGTGTATAAAGTAATACTCAGCATTTCTACGCAGTTACATAACGCTACGCTATACTTGTGGTTTGTTTGACTTATTCTTGTTTGGGAAACCTCCATGTCCAGACAGATATCGCCTCAGGAAACTATGACAATAATGTATTGTTTAAAATTTGGTGTCACCTTAGGGATTTGTCCATAGACATCACTTGCTAAGGTTGGTTAACATCTTGTTTGCTCTGCACAAGAGACTTTTGTGAGAAAGAATTTATTACGTTTCTTTTACCCCCAGGTACAACAATAAACAAACCATCTGAAGCAGAAACATTTATAGACTTCCCTTTTCTGTTTAAACATTTGCTGTTTATTTGTCTTTGTATTGTTCAACAGTCCCACAGGACTGTTTGGGTTATAACACAGACATTCCTCACAGCATATAAAGTGCCAAAGTGAACACATTAGTCTCCGCCCCTTCCACGTTTGGATGGCATATTATTTACTGTGAAATAAGGACAGTGCTGCCTCTGACTCCATCACGTTATAGTAGCTATGCTTCATAAGTCAAGGTTCTTTGTGTATCCATGGCGACCGCACGCAAACTATTTCCATGGCAGTCACATATGCTTCTGGTTTGGTCATCAGTGCTCTGTGGTAAACCCCCGTTGCCATGGCGACCGTGGGTGTGGTAAAGTCTGAAGGGTGGTAGGCGGGGAGAAAAAAGTGCTGCGGAAGAGGGATCAAGAGGAGACAAAAGTGGAACATGTGCTGTGTGAACAATAAATGATTGTTGTAAACTCACTATTTTTCTACAAACAGGAAATGTTGCAGTTTAAAACAGTGCGGAGGAGTCCGAATCAAATTAGGAAACCAATGTTTTATTTTTATGTGGGCACTACTTGTACTATCAGGTTTTTCCATGGAACATGTTGGTTTTCCCTCCCGCATCTGTGTCCAAATCCAAGCTTTGATTTGATTGGCTCAAGACACAGCAAGGAATGGGCCTGGCATGAATCACGGCTCTGTGGCAACTGTGTAAATAATTGCATCAACGTGATAAAGTTGTATTCCATGTGGACTTGAAAAACGATTGCTGACATGCACGTCACTCTGATAGAACATTTTTAAAATAACTTATGTTACATGACACATTCTTGTTATATGCACTGCTTACTGACAATGTGCACGTATTCTAATGAGTGCCCTGTGAAGGGTTAAAAGTCACTTCCTCTTTGGTGGCTTTTGTTGTCCTGGTGACAGCAACAACACAGGCCCACTAGTCTCGTGCTTTCACTCAGTACATACTCTGTGGTAAAAGTGAGTCTAGCACTTGAAAACAACTGGGGGCAGTGGATCTAAATTAAAACTCAGCGAGCTAAAACCTATGGTCTGTACCTAAGCAGATGTACAAACTAAGACAGCGGTTCAACTTAAATTCATGGGCAGGGTACAGTACACTTCTACAAAAACACAGACGTAAGCAAAGTGTGCATGTGCATGAAATGTCAACTAAGTAAGCATAGAAAGCAAGGGGGGGGGGCAAACGTTTGTGCTCAAGGGGCGCATTTAAACCAAAGACAAGCAGATGGCCCAAGTCATTTGTAGATGGCATTTAAAACACTCATATCTATCCATCCACCCATTTTCTATACCGCTTGTCCCCACGGGGGTCGCGGGCTTGCTGGAGCCTATCACTCATATGTACAACATGTAAAATACTTTATTTTAATAATAATATTAATAATAATAATAATAAAAATAATAATATCAGTCACATTTAAATGTTATTATTTATAATTAACTATAATTATGATTATTTACTAAAATACATTAAAACATGGAAAATACTTTATTTTAATAATAATAATAAAACATCAGTCACATTTAAATTGTATTATTTATAATTAACTATTGTTATGATTATTTATTAAAGTACATTAAAATGTGTAAAAGAAAAAATACTTGAACATAAATAACACAAATAAATACATTTTTAGTAACCAATTTTAGTGGTAACAGCATGTCAACATTTGTTTCTCCCGCCCAGTTTTACTCCCGACTGAATGATCAAATTTGGGATTACGCTGCATGCTGTCATTACATCACTTGGAAGGGAAGGTCCGTTTTAATTCCTCCAAAGATATGTCACGCCTAAAATGATTCACTTGCCAGAAAGTGTCACTGTCGCAGAATTTCTACAGACATGTTGGAAAAAAGTGCAAAATTCTCAAGAATTGCAACTCTCCAGTACATGGTGGAGCTAGGTCTTATATTTAATCAATAAATTGTTGGATCCAAGATTTGTCTTGCGTGAAATCACTGTTGAATACAGAGAAATGGGCTGTGTCCATCTTAAAACTTGACACATCTTCCTGAAACCCAAAATCATCAATCATGACTATTATGTGTCATTCACTTCTGCGCAACAAGGGCCGTGAGTAGGTCAAATATTTTTTGTTTTATTTTGTACGCTATCACGTTTCATGTAAATCGAGACAGAGGACAGTAGACTAGACTTTAGATTGTTTCTTCTGCAACGTCAAAGACTGTCTGCACCTCTCCTGTGCTGGATTTAAATGGAATGAGTGGAGCCTCTTTCATTGGCCAGGAAGTATAAGTCAGTTACGTTCCATACCACAGCGGCGCAAATGCCCCTTTCTACCTGCGCTGTCTACGAAAATGCCTAAAGAACAAAAACTTCACTCATGTGCACTGTTAGACTACATTTTGCACAACACTTGCACCAGGCATGAAAAAGGGCCCTTGATGGTTCAATCAAGGCCAAAACTACTGTGATGGTCACCACCCAATGTTTTCCACTGTAATATTTATACAAAACTTTCCAAAGAGCCGTTTGTTTGAGAGGAAAGAGTAGTAAAAGAGTTCCATGCCATCCAAGGGAGGGTCCATGCAACTTTAATGGTGTTCAATGTTCAAACACGCAACACAATGGGGCCTTAAAACACAAAGGCTTGTTATGTGCATGGTGATTACAGTGTATCCTGACAGGAAGGCCTGCCGGATAAACTGATGTTATTGTTAACTTGATAAAAAAATCCAATCAGGTTATGAAAAAGAAATTGTAAATGCACCTAGTTAACCCAAATGTGTTCATTGGCACTTGAAGCAAAAGCACAAACATTTTGTTTCTCAGAGCCTGTTCCCATGAGGGGAAAAATATAATGCAATTATTTGAAAACATATATATTTAATTTAACAGTTTTAAATTTTGTTCAGGGTGGGTCGGTGGGGCACTGTCCGCCTCATAGTTCGGAGGGTGTGGGTTCGATTCCACGTCCGGCCCTCCCTGTGTGGAGTTTGCACGTTCTCCCCGTGCCTATGTGCACTCCAGTTTCCTCCCGCATCCCAAAAACATGCATGGTAGACTGATTGAGCACTCCAAATTGTCCCTAGGAGCGAGTGCGGATGGTTGTTCGTCTCTGTGTCCCCTGCGATTGGCTGGCAACCGGTTCAGGGTGACCCCCGCCTACTGCCCGATGACCACTGAGATAGGCTCCAGCACGCCCGCGACCGCCGTGGGGACAAGCGGAACAGAAAATGGATGGATAGATGAATTATGTTTATATTTTTCTTTTTGGTACATAGTATCTAGATAAACTTGAACACAGGCAGACACCTTTTGTTGTTCCAGACGAATTGGGGCCAATTGGAGGAATGACCCAACAGATACAGAAGATAGAAATGCAGACAAAAACATCTTGGTGTGTTCAAACCGACTTTGTAATGCACGTTATTGTCTCATTTAAGGCTGGACAGTCTTGTCCAGCGTGACCTGCAGTGCATCGCGCTGTCCTTAAACGCTTGGTGTTCAACGCGTTTTCCACTTCTTTCTTTTTTTTCCAAATGTGTTGCGAAAGCCCATGTCACAAGGAGTCAACACATTTGTGTGGTGATTCGCAGCACACATACTCCTTCACCGGTCCGTGTGTGTATTTTGATGTTAAGACTGAGAGAGGGTCACACCCATCAACACACATCTATGTCATCGCCACAGACACTCACACACAACGGAACTTGCGACAAAGACTTGGGATGTTTATTGAGAGAGTAAAGGTCAGACTTGTCTCTTTGTAGCCACCCATGTTTCGTGTGGTACATTGCAGACTGTTGCTTGACCTCAGTCACAAGAAATATCAGCCCCCAGCTCGTGATTAGACAGATGATACACAATCATGCAGACTAATGTGTTGGTGTTGCAATGAGCAACAGTGGCAACTTTAAACATGTGCCATTGATTTTAGTATCAAATTTACCAATGGCCATTAATCTGGTATTTGTAATAGTACCCTGTGCGCATTTCATTGGAGCTGCTCAGGTTAAGCAGTTTGTTCAGTCAGGCTGCAATTTGTTTGGATTAGAAAACATTTTTTTCCATAAGGCAGTACGGTAACAGTGGTTAGCACGTCTCCTTCACATTCAAGAGGTCATGGAATCCCGTCTGCACTCAGTCCCATCCTTTTGTGCGTTTTTGTCGGGTTACTCCAACTTCATCCCACCTTTCAAAACATGCTTGTTAGGTTAATTGAATTCATAATGTGATGCTCCTTACACATTTTTTTTGGGGGGGGGGAGTTGAATGACTTCAACTTCAGATTTCATTCTCTTATTTAATCTTAGTACATTTAACAAATATTGCTGCACAAAATCTGAATAGAACGTTGTCACAACAATGCAACAAAACTCTGAGCCACTATTGAGTGGCTATTTGTACCCTATTAGTTGCAATATGCACTGCATATTGCATGATGTGAATTTTACAGAAAATACTAAAACACATTTCCACATTACAAAAAAGGTGACATGTTTTGAAAAATATTAGTTTTGCAAAGTAAATGATGATTTAGAACATTAGAGATCAAACATAATCCATTAAAAATGCTGGTTGATCTTGAATTAATTTGTATTTCAAAACAATGTTTTCTATTACGGGGAAAAAAATGAAAATAACCAGATCCTGGTTTGTATTGTTGCCACCTTACCAAGTTTAGTAACACGTTTATTCACTATAATTTTGTAACATTGATTTTTTTTTTTTTAAAGTTTAGACATTCTCCTTCCTATTGTCACTTTTTGTACAAAATCCTGATGAATTTCCTTGGAAAAATATTTTAATTGATTTTTAAAATTCCAATCCTCCACTCAGCAAAAGGAGGCCTGATAAGACTTATCGCGTCCTGCTTGTGTAATGTAGCTTGTTGCTTCATTCAAGAGCAGAGAGCAAACCTGACACAATGTGGCTAAAAATACACACTAAAACATGGACCAGCATTTTACGCGAAATATAGGAGTCCACGTTTTAGACCACGTTGTGACTCATGAGTGCTTGTCAATTTTGTGAAATTCTTCCGAGCACTGCAAAACAAAAGTTCCTGTTTCTGTTGATTTCAACTAACCACCCGCATGATTCAAAACCAGGTGATTACTTGCGTTCACAATAGTCACAGCTAGCAGCTCTTCCATTGATCTGTGATATCTCCGTCCCAGTCACATTCACAACATGGTATCAGTGTTGCCAAATGTTCTTTTTGGGCATTGGTTCAGATGCCTCTTGGCTTTCTCAGCCTCGTGTCAAATGCCTCTGCTCTTACTGGCCTCCGCTGTGGTTCAAGGAGGACGGGAGTTTTATTTTTGTACATTTCCATGACGATGATGCCGGACGAGTGCCAATGGCGGGAAAAAAGACCGATAGAAAAAGAAAAAAAAGAGGAGAGGAGAGGGGTGATGGCGTTGAGGCTTGGACTGGTTCATGTAAGACATGACTCATCATGACGGGGGACTGGGGGAGGGAGGAGAAGAACGCAGGGCGGGTCTTGGTGGATCACAGCCCAATGTGGAAATAAGTGAAGTTACATTGCTGGTAGTTATGAGTGATATACTGCAAGCATGCAAGAATTATAGCTAATAAAAAAATTATGTAATGGTGTTAAAATGCCCCACATCACAATGAGAACTATTTAATGTCAACTGGCCAAATAAGGTAACCATATCGTATGATGCAGTACAGTTTATGGCAGATAGATTGATAGATTAGTGTTTCTGGAAAGAAACAAATTTTCATTTGGTAATTTATCATTTCCCATGAGAGAGCTCACATTGTCATATAAAAAGGTGAATTCAATTTTTGACTTCTCAATGGTAAAATGTTAGTTATCACTGAACGAGTCCAAATTAAAGAACTTTATGATGCAAAACTGATTTTTCATTTTTACGCTGTATATTTTTTAAGGCACCATCGGCCTGAGTTCAATCTATGTATATTTGTTTTTATCATGAAGAGACCTTTTTTTAAATGCTAGAACCTAATGCTGTGGCCATTGAACAAAGGATTAGTACTACTATCTCTAAATTATAGTTAGATAAGGAATTGTAATGCAGATGCATGACTAGCGACAAATACAAGCTGTTGGCTATTGTCTTTAGATTCATGGTAAATTTCATGATGTTGTCCTTCATGCTCCATGTCCATAAGGTAATGAAGACCAGTTGGTTCACTGTGCTACTCACCTGGTGTGGATTTGCTCAGTGTACTATTGAGAACTTGACCGTAATAAGCAAAGAATTTTGAGCTCTAAAGCTTCCAAAACTGCTAACACCACTGCAAAATATCAATTCGCAGGATACCTCAGAGGTGATGGATGTTATTTGACGAGAAGTGGAGGGCACAGACTTCGCCAAAGCCAACAGGTCCACTCTTAGGTCAACGTTTATCAGAATCCACTCTAAATCTTTTACATCAATAGACAGCAAATATGCCTGCATTCTTATGAGAAAGGTCATTGCTATGAGAATGTAAAAACATGCTCCATCATTGTGAGATTCTTTATGAGGAACAAGCTAAAAGCAACAGTTTGAATGTGAAGATCATTTTCTCATTAACTTTGTCAGCATATTGATTTTTGTTTGTAGCCAAGACTTTTCTTTTTTTCAAAGAAGAGCGGCACAGGACAGTCAAAGACACATCACGCGCAATCTTCAGAGTGGTGAATTTAGCATAGAATTTTAGTATTTACAAATATGAACAATTCCAGGAGAACGAGAATGTTAGTCCCGATTCCACTTGACTCTTGATTATTGATGCCCAACCTGTCAATCTGCAATCATTTTAAAGCTGGTGATTTTATGAAAAAACAATTTTATTTCCAGCGCCATAGCGTGAGAGCCGAAATGAGTGAAACTCACACTCATGAGTGTTGCCACCTCTGCTGCTAACCGTGGTTAACCTCAGTTTACTGTCCTAGTTAAGAAATGTAAAAATGTTTCTTAAAACATTGCCTGTACAGTTACATATTGTGATTGTTTAATGGAAACCAGTTAATTGGAAAACGTCAGAAATCAACCACTACCTTGCCTGACCTTTAAGATTTTGCTCTATATATAATAATTGGTGTCAAAACATTCAAAAATATTATTTTATTCATAGTGTAAAATGATGATAAAGAATGATAACAATTTATTGTATTTTAGAATTTCTATAAGGTTATATCCAAAAGACAATCTGTTGGTTAAAAATAGGTGATTTTGGTAATAATAATAATGATGATGTGTTTCTCGGATTTATGAAGTTTAATAGGATAATGTTAATTTGCAGGTGTTTATAACCCTGTCAAGCTTACATATCAGATAAATATAAAGATGCTACAACACAGACAGAAAACTGGCTTAGTGTACTTCTGTTAAAATGATACAAGAGATCAAACTTAATGTGAAGAAACATACCCTTCCTTTTTGTATTTTTAAATAGCTGAGATATGAATTGGTAATAAATATGACAGCTATTATTCATTTTAGGAAGTCAACGACAAAGTGAATACCTGGGAGCTCCAACTGAAAAACCTGTCTTGCGGTCTACCTTGACATGTAAAACATGACAGAGTTCCTGCTGTCATATTGAAATGCATGTTAATTTGCGAAGTGTAATGGTAGTCATATTGATGCTACCAAGTGTATGAACAGGCTAAAGCTTGAGTCCTGAAACTCCACTCTGTTGGGTGCTCTGTATTAACTTTTGTGTCATTCATAAAACCAAAGCATCACCCATGCAGCTGCACGGTGCACAGGTCTACGCATTTGGGAAGCTTTACTGATACTGGAACAGTTTAGACTGCGCAAAACACAGATGACAGTAGAAACAAAGCAAAACATCAAAACCCCCGACTATTTGCTCCCAAAGGGATTTCTCGAACAACATGGAGGCCTGCAGGAAGGTCAGGTAATGGTTTTCAGTGGCTGACAATATGTCATACGAGTGTAATATTACAGTCCTGCCTCCAGGCCCTTGCCCAGACTTGCAGCCAATGGCAGTCCACCCCAGTCCCCTCCCACAGCAACAGGCGCTTTAAAACTCCTCGCGAGTCTCATCTCTTTCTATCCACTCTGGTCTCTCTTCCCTCCGCTGGATTGCCTGCCTCAACAACTTTCATCCAAAAAGCAAAGAAACTCAAGCTCACAATGGCAGCCAGTTACAAGAGCACTTCGTACAGCGTGAGGAGCTCCTCTGCCCCGAGGAACTTCAGCAGCCACTCCTACACCGGAGCAGGAGGGCTGACCGCCCGCAAGAGCTACAGCGTCAGGAGTTCCTACGGGGGTAGTACCAGGGGCTATGGAGGGCCAGGCATCATCAGCAGCACCAGCAACTACGGCCTCGGCTCCGCCATGGGTGGATCGGGCTTGGCTTTTGGGGGTGGCATGGGACTGGGTCAGGCCCAAATCTCTGCTGTGACTGTCAACAAGAGTCTGCTGACCCCGCTCAACTTGTCCATTGACCCCACCATCCAGGCTGTCCGCACCCAGGAGAAAGAGCAAATCAAGACCCTCAACAATCGCTTTGCCTCTTTCATTGACAAGGTAAGCAGAAAAGTTGTAAAAGAGTTCAAACAGAGTAGCGCACACTCATGTAAACCTTCTGTCTGCACGTGCATTAATTTAACAGAGTGATCCACTCATAGAAACAGGCTCCCTAACACAAAAGACCGCAAGGCAGCTAGCAAAGGGCGTGTCAGGCAGCAGCAGCACAAGTTACCTTGGGATTGGTTTCCTCCCTTTAGCTGGGGTGGGGCCCTTTCTTACTTCCCACTAGCCCTCCACCACTGGACTTTAGAACGGAGAGTGGAAACACCCCCCCCTCCCCTACCCTCCACACACACACCATTTTATCTACAGAATGCATGTAACTCTAAGAACCGTGTGCCCTCTTAAAGCCACAGCAGTGGGTTAATATTTAAAAAGCCCTGCTGGTTTCATGTTCTGATCAACAGCAGCTGTGAAGCTGCATAATGCAACAAAAAAACTTTATTAGTCAGTCAAAAAAGTTAAATTGAAGGCCTAAAACTCTCATGTCTACAAATTAGATTACCGTATGGACCCTAATCCCAACCAGTTCGGGCACACCTTTAGTTTAGTTAAATATTTACTCATCGCTCTCTCTCTCTCTCTCTCTCTCTCTCTCTCTCTCTCTCTCTCTCTCTCTCTCTCTCTCTCTCTCTCTCTCTCTCTCTCTCTCTCTCTAACTACAGATGAAATTTTGCTCAAACCCACCATCCGTTGCCTCTCCTTTCATTTGCCTGCAAAAGGCTTCATTTACAAAACAAGGAAGGCACAGGGGTGATAGGTTAGCTCACTGTGTTCCTCCATCACCATATTTTTCCAGCCAGATTAACATCACCCCAATCCCCACTCTTCCCCCCTCCCCTCATCCCCTGTCGGGATGCATGCACTACGTCAGGCCTTCCTCTCTAAAAAGGCAACCTGCAAAGCTCCCAAGACAGATAAGATCAACAAAGACTATAGAAGGGGAACAGGAGGCATGGCGAGTTTGATGGATGTTAAAAGGTGACAGGAGTATTCATAATATTAGTGGTATCTGTAAAAATATTCGATTCAAACCTGAGTCCCATTTTTAGTCATAGAAAAAAAAGACATTGAAAGCAGTTGTCATTATTTCGGACTGTAAACTTTTTTAAGGCTACTCAATCAAATTTTTCGAACATATATATTTTAAGCCTGTCTCACCCATAAAAATAAATAGAGAAGAAAGAAGAAACAAAACAGTATGTGTGTCGAGACAAACAAACAGTGCAGCACAATGCACATTGTCATTAATTATTAGCTCATGTTGCTTCATTCATCATGTCTTGGGCCCCCCGCCCCACCACCACCTCTCCCTCAGGTGCGCTTCCTGGAGCAGCAGAACAAAATGCTGGAGACCAAGTGGAACCTGCTGCAGGGCCAGACCACCACGCGCTCCAACATTGACGCCATGTTTGAGGCCTACATCACCAATCTGCGCAGACAGCTTGACAGCCTGGGCAACGACAAGATGAAGCTGGAGGCTGACCTGCACAACATGCAGGGCCTGGTAGAGGACTTCAAGAACAAGTGAGTGCCTCATTTCTACATGGCTGTATATTGCACAGCCGCAGCGTGCAGGCCTGTACATTTCTCCAATGCCAACACAATGTGTTGCTGGTATTCATTTGTTTCCACAAACCAGACTAATTCAGCGGACTTCTCTAGGAGCTGGTGGGATAGATTACTTGCACCTCCTAGTGTTATACTTGTGTATAACTCGTGAACCACGTGGCATACTAAGCTCTCCTTTTGTCTGGCAGGTATGAAGATGAGATCAACAAGCGTACAGAGTGTGAGAACGACTTCGTCCTCATCAAGAAGGTCCGTTTGATTCAATTCCTTTACATTTTTTGTATCACACAGCAACAAAAGTTGACTTGAGGCACTTTTCAAATGACTATAATGGAGCCAATGTTGTCAACTGAAAATACTATATTTTTCCTTGTCATACATTTCAAATAAGTGTATAAAAAAACATTAAAAAAAATAATGTTGCATTTAATTATATGCAGGACTAGTATGGTAATTGTGTAAAAATATGCAACATTCATTGTCTTTCATTTAATTCCACTGTTAGTCTTTTTATTTGGTCATGAAATCCCTCCCTGCAATTCTCCCATAACAATGGATTGTTTGAAATGTTGCTTCAGTGTCCAAACTGAATACAGTCTTGTATTTTCTGTAGGATGTTGATGAGGCCTACATGAATAAGGTTGAGCTGGAGGCCAAGCTGGAAAGTCTGACAGACGAGATCAACTTCCTCAGGTCCATCTATGAGGAGGTATGGATACAAAAAGAGTGCTGCATCTTTATGCGCTTGCCATTTGCTGATATTTCTACTTACTGCATTGCTTTTCTTACATCTGCAGCGTTAGATGCCATTCCTCAGGATGGTACCGCTAAACATTTATTTTTGTTGTTGTCCTTATCTAGGAGCTGCGTGAGCTCCAGAGCCAGATCAAGGACACATCAGTCATTGTGGAGATGGACAACAGCCGTAACCTGGACATGGACTCCATCGTAGCAGAGGTGAAGGCTCAGTACGAGGACATCGCCAACCGCACCCGGGCTGAGGCAGAGACATGGTACAAGACCAAGGTAAAAATTTACGTTTTGGCCGTTTTCATCACATTTCATTAGTATGTGAATTAACATAGGGTGTGTTTGGTCAACAACACTCATCCAGAGCCACCCTTGTTTTTGTCCCTTTAGTTTGAGGAGATGCAGACATCCGCCAGCAGATATGGAGATGACCTGAGGGCTACCAGGACAGAGATTGCCGACCTCAATCGCATGATCCAGAGGCTGACATCCGAGATTGATGGCGTTAAAGGACAGGTATGGATGAATCTTTTGCAAATAAACCAAGTGATCAGAAGTATATTCAACGTCATTGTTCTGACCCTCCCCCAGCGTGCCAATCTGGAGGCTCAGATTGCCGAGGCCGAGGAGCGCGGCGAGCTGGCTATTAAGGATGCCAAGTCCCGCATCCAAGACTTGGAGGATGCCCTGCAGAGAGCCAAGCAGGACATGGCCCGGCAGATCCGCGAGTACCAGGACCTGATGAACGTCAAGTTGGCTCTGGACATCGAGATCGCCACCTACAGGAAGCTGCTGGAGGGCGAGGAGGACAGACTGGCAAATGGCATCAAGTCCATCAGCATCTCCAAACAGACCAGTAAGTGTTGCTTGATAGGGAAACAAATTGGTGAATCCTATGCTCAGTGGGGTTATGCAATATTTGCGTATTTTGCATAATTTGGTATTTACAGTACTGTGTGTAATTCCATGGCTACTTACTGAGACAGCATTCACAGGGCAGACTCAAACAAACATGCCCGAAGTTCAGACATACAATCAGATATATGTATCAGTCATACAGAATAGATTCTCTGGTTAAAATTAGTAGTTGAAGTAAAATTTTCTTTAAAGTTTAAGTGGTTTATTTACACCCTTTCAGCAGAAAACTGAATTGTTGTTTTGCTAGTCAATCTTGCCTGTATTTGTTTTCTAACTACAAATTTGAGGACAGAAAGTTGCCACCGGCCCTGTGTGGCACATTTGAAATCTGATTGGAAACACTTCTACACACATATCCTGGAAGCAGCGTAGCCAAGAGAAAGGCTGCAAAATTAAGAGGGTAGACATTTGGGAATAAACTAATAGCATACCAGGTTGTAAATGTAGCGCAAAACCTCTGATAATGTTTCGGACAGCAAACAGGCCTTTCAACCCTCTGACTGTATGTTTCTACAGCAAACCCACTCAGCTGCATAGACACGAGACAGAACGTCTACTCAAGCGGTTACAGCAGCGGCTATAGCAGTGCCGGCGGCTACGGCAGTGGCGGCTACGGCAGCGGCGGCTACGGCAGCGGCAGCTACGGCAGCGGCAGCGGCAGCTACGGCAGCGGCAGCTACGGCAGCACCAACTTCAGCGGCGGCAGCGGCGTCAACACCCAAACCAAGAAGAACATGGTGATCAAGATGATCGAGACCAGGGATGGCAAAGTGGTGTCTGAGTCCTCCGAGGTCATTGAGGATTGAGCTAGTGTGGTTTTAACGCAACTCAGAGTGCTTTGAGCTCCCTTCTCTGGTAGTTTTTACACTTACATTTCAACTCCCACCTAACTTTTTGTAATTAACTGACGCTTGCCAGTCACTCTACCATAGAGCCTTAAAAAAAACAAGCAATAAAGTATCCTTTCGCTACCAATTACCTGAAAGGGACCAAAGAATCTATTTCGTATGTGTCATACTTGAGTGTTGTCTCGGAAAGTGATGTTAAAGTGAAGGTAAATCTGAAATTTGAATATACACAACAGCTACTCCACTCACTGAGGACTGCTCACCCTCTGGTGAACGGTGGAGCTGTCGAAGGAATGTGAACGTGCTGAAGTGTCCATGATCTAACTAATGTCTAAAAAAACAATTGCTACTGTAGGTAGTGCATGTCTTCCCCATGCGTGTCCTGTAACCGTTTGACCTCCCAGGAGAGTGCCCACATAATAATGTAGTCCTAACTCCTGAGGTGCTGTTTTTGCTACCACACCAAATAAAAAAAATCTCAACATGTTGTGTTGGTTTCCATTTCAACTACTCACAGATTGCTCCATCCATCCATCCATCCATCCATCCATCCATCCATCCATCCATCCATCCATCCATCCATCCATCCATCCATCCATCCATCCATCCATCCATCCATCCGAGATGTAATAGCCAACCCTGTGGAGGTTGTCAGGCTGGTCCACTGTTCCACAGCCGAGACGAAAACCAGATTGAATCTCAATCTAAGAGTCTGCCTCCAGACAGATCCTCTTCTCCAAAAGGGGGACCATCACCCCGGTCTGCCAATATAGAGGCACCCATTGTCCCACTGAATTTTTTTTTAACCAACTTGGTGACTTAAACCTCAGATAGGATTGCCCACCTTGCTAGACTCCCCAGACTCTGCTTCCTCAAAGGAATTGGTGGAATTGATGAGGTCTCTGAAGTATTCTCCCCACCGATTCACAAAGTCCCAAGTTGAGGTTAGCAGCGCCCCATCTCGTCTACACTGGTGCACTGAGAGACCAGTGCCATAATCCACAAGTGGATACTATCTTCTTGGCTTTCTTGCATTGCATTACTTTGCACACGACAATTTCATGGTTGTACTCCAGTGAGTTATTCTACCATGTAGACCACATGACTCTCGTGCGTTGAATTTAAAGGGAATAAGGGGAGGTTTTTCAGACTCACTCTCTGAAAGTGTTTGCCAAAACAAGTGGTACCACTGTGTGTATAGAAGGCAAGTGTACAATCCGTAATCAAGGGCTGTTGTTGAAAAGAAAAAAAAGCCTCCAGTTCAAGCCTGACAAATATACAACATGTTTATGTCAAAATAGCAAAGTTGAGCTTTTAGGCTCCAAATACTAAAAGGAAAATCTGCACAGTCCAAAACACTGCTTTAGTTTACAGGTTACAGCGCCACTCTTGGCATTTACAAGAGGATTCTTACGAAGAGGCCGGAGTGGCTGCTGAGGAACCACCTTATGGCTGTACATTTATCTTTCTTTGGCTTTGTTGCTTTTTTTCTTTAGCGTAGCCTCTATAAAGGAAACTCAAAGCAGTCGGTGCGATAAAGATACAAAGTCCACGTTGTGTTTGCCAAACTGTAGTAAAAGCCATCAGTCCATAATGACTGATTCCACCATGAGAGAAATTCTTACAAAACACGTTGGAGCAGTGAATCTGATTAATTTGCGTTTTATTTATTTTCTCCAGGGGGTAAACAAACCAGTAAAGTCTTTCAAATGCACACACACACTAAACTGCAAATGGTAGGACCACATTTGAATTAGCAACAACTTGCATGTGCACCTGCAGGGATACCAATGTTGTGTTGTTATGGAGCAAGAACAATGGTGCTAAATTTTCCCAGTGGAAATAGAATTTGTCATTGTCGTAAAATATGTATTGAAACATTGACACTGAAAATGAGTTTGCTGAAAAATAATTAGTACACATACTGCACTACATCGCTGCTCATGCAAAATGTGTGTTTGTGTGTGTGCGCGCGTGTGTGTGTGTGTGTAACTAAAATACATCCATCCATCCATTTTCTGTACCGCTTAGTCCCCACGGGGGTCGCGGGCGTGCTGGAGCCTATCCCAGCCGTCATCGGGCAGTAGGCGAGGGACACCCTGAACCGGTTGCCAGCCAATTGCAGGGCACACAGAGACAAACAACCATACGCACTCGCACTCACACCTAGGGACAATGTATTTTTATTATTTATTTATTTATTTATTTATTTATTATATTTTCTTACATATATGTATATTATAAGTTATATATAATAAATATAAAGTTGCACTTCTAAAGCAGGGTAAGTTGCTCAAAGGTACAGACATCTACATAAATGAACATTTGACAAAGACCAATGCGGATATTGCAAAGAAAGCACGTCACTTGAGAAGAATGAAAAAAATACAGAGTACATGGACCAGAAATTGCAAGATATATATCAAGCTTAATGGATCACCAGAAGAGGCCAAGATACTGATGGTGAGGAGTATTGAGGAACTGGAAAAGCTCGAATAAGTATCCTCAACTGGAGTGGACTTGGAACTGAATGGAGGTAACAACACAAAACACAAACATAATGCTCAGGGACACTACTCAACCTACATCAAGCAACAATGGACAGGTAACACAGTGGATACAAGAACATGAACAACTCCAACTGACGTTTGATTACAGTGAAAGCAGCACTCTGGACATAGATCAGGACATCGACCCAGACAATAATTTCTTCTCCACCACAAACAACACATGTTATTATTACAGCAATGATCAGTACAATACGGACATCTTAACAAAAGATAAGCTATCTATTATCCATTTCAATAGCCGGAGTCTATATAAAAATTTTAGTAGCATTCGGGATTACTTAAACACATTCAAACAATCATTTAATATAATAACTATTTCTGAGACCTGGATTACGACTGAGAAGGGAATGCACTTTGAGATGGAAGGCTATGAATTCATATGCAACAACAGACAGAGCAAAGCGGGGGGTGGTGTTGCAATCTATGTTGATTTGAATATGAAATTCAAGATTGTAGAGGCTATGACACAGGTGGTGGACAATCTTCTTGAATGTCTCACGATACAGATTTGTGTTGAAAAGAAAAAAGACATTAGTATAAACTGTGTCTATAGAGCTCCTGGTTCTAGCATTGAGACATTCACAGAATGGATAGAAAGTGTGATTATACAAAAAGGCAATAAAAATATTTTTATTTGCGGGGATTATAACATTGATCTATTAAATCCAAATAACCAACAAAATATTGATGATTTTTTAAATTTAATGCATAGCCTGAGTCTCTTTCCTACAATCACTAGACCCACGAGAGTAACATCACAGAGTGCTACTCTGATAGATAACATATTCACCAATATAATAGAAAACAGGACAACAAGCGGGTTATTAATTACTGATATTACTGACCACCTTCCAGTGTTTACAGTATATGACAATAATTTCAAATCTGAAATTGGGGTGTATAAACAACAAAGAAGAATTAGGACAGATGAGACAATTGCTACTCTAAAACATGAATTAATGGAACAGAACTGGGATGCAATATATAAAGAAAAAGATGTAAATAATGCATACCATAAATTGATGACTATATTCACTTCATTATATAATAAGCATTGTCCAATCAAGGAATATAATAAAAAAACTAAATATAAGGACAGTCCATGGTTGACAAAAGGCTTAAGAAATGCCTGTAAAAAGAAGAATTTACTCTATAGGAACTTCATAAAACAGAGAACAGAAGGCGCTGAAGATAAATATAAGAGATATAAGAATAAATTAACTAATATTATAAGATTAAGTAAGAAAGAATATTATAAGAATAAATTAGAGGATAACAAAAATAATATTAAGGGGATATGGACTCTCCTAAACCACATTATTAGAGAAGGTACTGAACAACATAAATTACCTAAATATTTTGTTATAAATGATACTGAAAATTATAATATGGAAGAAGTGGCAAACAGTTTTAATCAGTGTAAATGTTGGGCCTCAAATAGCAAAAAACATACCGATTCCAGCGCCAGATCAAAGTCAAAGTCAAAGTCAAAGTCAGCTTTATTGTCAATCCCTTCATATGTCAAGACACACAAAGAAACCGAAATTCCGTAGGCAACAGAGATAAATTAATAGAAAGGAATCCTCACTCAATGTTTTTGAAGGCAGTTGATGAAAATGAAATCATTAACATTGTACAACAATGCAAAAATAAAACATCTACCGACTGCAATGGGATTGATATGATGTTAGTTAAGCAAATCATTGAGGGGATTTCAAAGCCACTTGTGTACATCTGTAACTTGTCATTTTTAACTGGTACATTCCCAAAGAAGATGAAAATTGCTAAGGTCATTCCTTTTTATAAAACTGGGAGCAAACACAACTTTACAAACTACAGACCTATCTCAATATTGCCACAACTCTCAAAAATATTGGAAAAGCTTTTTAACAGTAGAATGGATGGATTTTTGGAAAAACATAAATTATTTGCAGAGAACCAATATGGTTTTAGAGTAAACAGATCAACAGCGCAGGCATTAATGGAATCAATCGAGGAAATCACAGATGCAATAGACAACAAACAACATGCAGTAGGAGTTTCCATTGACCTCAAAAAAGCTTTTGATACAATTAATCATAATATACTATTCAATAAATTAGAAAAATATGGGATAAGGGGATTAGTATTAGACTGGATAAAGGATTATCTGCGAGAAAGGCAACAGTATGTAAAGTTGGGTAATCACTGTTCTGGATATCTGGAAATAGCTTGTGGTGTTCCACAAGGGTCAGTTTTAGGCCCTAAATTATTTATTTTGTATATAAATGACATGTGCAAAGTCTCTAAAGAACTAAAACTCGTCAACTTTGCAGATGACACAAATATCTTTTGTTCAGGTGATGACATCCAACAAGTGGAATCAATGCTGAATGAGGAAATGAAAAAAATAAAAATGTGGTTCGACTGGAACAAATTATCATTAAATGTAAGTAAGACCAAGTTTATGGTATTTGGCAAAGCGAATATAAAGATACAAATAGAAATAAATGGAAATGAAATTGAAAGGGTGCAGGAAAACAAATTTCTTGGGGTTATAATAGATGACAGGCTTAGTTGGAAGCCACACATCAAAAACATAAAGTCTAAAATTTCAAGAAGCATGGCAGTCATATACAAAGCAAAAGAATTACTGGATTATCATTCACTTCGTACACTTTATTGTTCTCTAGTCTTGCCCTATTTGCATTACTGTGCTGAGGTTTGGGGGAATACTTGTAAAACTTCACTACAGCCACTTATCATTCAGCAGAAAAGAGCAATAAGGACTATTCATAAAGTCAACTACTTGGAACACACAAATCCACTTTTCATACAATCCAAACTATTGAAATTCACTGACATAGTATCTTATCAAACAGCAATCATCATGTATAGGGCAAAAAAACAACTACCAGATAATATCCAAAACTTATTTAGGCATCGGGAGGGAGGTTATAAGTTAAGAGGGAATCACAACTTCAAAATCTTAAACATAAGAACAACCTTAAAAAGTTTCTGTATAACTATAACCGGGGTCAAACTATGGAACAATCTAAGTGAGGAACTCAAGCAAAGTCCAAATATCCACCAGTTTAAAAAAATGTATAAAAATATGTTGTTTAGCGGGTACAAAGGCTAAGAGTGCCAAAGGGCTACACACAAGTAAAAATGAAACAGAACAATAAGTGTGCAAGTTTGTTTACTTGTGTTATATTGTAGAATTACAGTATAGTATGTTGAATCGTTGGTTTAATGGATGAAGTGAGAAAGGGGTAGGAATCTAAAAAGCTATGCTTCCTCCTACTCCTTTTCGAGCATTCTTTATTTTTTTATTTACTTATGTATTATTATTATTATTAATTAATTTATTTATTTAATGTATTTACTTCTATTTGTTGGTTTATTTTTGTTGTTGTATGGACTTATGTGGCACTTTAGAGTGTTATTTGTTTTGTTTTTTGTTTTTTTGTTTTTCTTTTTTGTTTTGGATGTTCGAAATAAAGATATCAATCAATCAATCAATCAATATTCATTCATTTCTATTTTCACTTTTATTCATTTTCAAGTGACGCATGACGACTAGGGGGCAGCATCTTACCATGAAACTGGAGTTCTGTCTGAGTTCTGTCCTTCACCTCAGTAGGATGAGAAGTTATACACAATGCCTGGACATGACATTTGGTACACTTGCAAAACCCCTGTCGACATTAGGCATGATGAGGTATTTGTTTGTGTGTGTGCGTATGAGTGTGTGTGTGTGTGTGTTTGTTTGTTTGTTTGTTTGTTTGTTTGTTTGTTTGTTTGTTTTATCATTTGCCTGTTTGTTTGTTTGTCAGTCTAACAACTTTCTGAGAGCTTTCTTCATCTAAAAATGTGATTGTTATTGTGGTTAAAGTGTGCATTGGTGTTGAATATAGTTACTCCAAAAAATTTGTAACGCTTCTTTATATGCTGCAGTGAAACCACAGCAAATTCAACATAATGTTAAAGGAATGCCTTTGTACCAGTGCCAATCAACACTGATTTGTTTTTTGTAATGAAGGCTTGGCAAATATACAATTACATTTTGCTTGATTAACGTTGGCAAAAAGTGAAGAAAGAGATTACCCTTGGAAAGGTTTAACCCTAAAATATATAATTGCATATGTAATTGCAAAAAGACGAAGACCTTTAAAGAAGAATGTCGTCAAGGGTGGAGTAGAGCATGTCAAGGCTTGAATGTACTTAAATGTAATTCTGCTTTCCAGAAGAAGATAAAGTGAATCACAACATCTTATCCGCCTAGACCCATAAGTAAAGGAATTCTGAATCGTTATAAGTCCGGTTCACCTATTTTAGGTGTAACTGGAATATATTAGAATGGATTTAAAGTGACACAGACACGGAAACACCAAAATAGTTAGTCATTGTAAATGAGCTGTACGCTAGTCTATTGCATTGTATGTATAATATGCTAAAAAGAAGTGTGCTAAATGTTCAGGCACTTGGGTAATTTAGGTAAAACGGAATTAAGGGACACTCAATTGTGAATTAAACAATGCCATAAAACAAGTAATTGCTCTTTGTTTGTACATTTGTCACAAAACTTAGTGAGGTGGAAAAAATATAGATAGACAGAAAGCCTTTATTGTCATTGTACACAAGAAACAGTCTACATAGTGCAACCAGATTAGAAGTTTTTTGCAACTATGATTAAGAATTCCAAGAACCAGGAATGTTGTCATTCTTAAAAAATCAACATTTGTTTGGATTGGTGTAATTAGACCCAGGCGTATAGGAAAGTCGCAACGACAATTGCGGGTGCCAAATTGTGACGAAGCTTGCAACTATGCAATGCAATGCATCGCATGCGACTATATCCAAAACGCAACATCTTTAATCAATATTTTCCACAAAAACCCCACAGTGTAAAGGTTTTATGACAATCTGAGTATATTATCATGGCTAGATAGCGAACTATGAGAGAAATTAGTTATAGTTATAAAAATGAGAAACAATGCATCCAAAGGCCTTGTCTTGGATGAACGCAACAGCCACGTGACAAAATCCTCACTTGGCCTATACTTTAAACATTGTGGAAATGGCGAAGCCGAGAAACAACATGACACCCATAAATCCATGTCACGTGAATTTTGGCAGTGTGGTAAATCTAGACTGTTATTTATATAGCTTTAATACAAGCATTGTAGAAAATGGATGGGTGGATAGGTAATAAATGCAATCATATATTACCTATCCACCCATGTTTTCTGCTCAGGCTAAATTCCAACAGCATACGTAGTTGTAAAACAAACAAGCTAGTAACGAATGACTGGATCATGAACTGCAGTCATGGGCAATTTGTGGCCTGCGAGCCGCATATGGCCACACCCGATGAATGAACGTGAATGCGTGTCCTGTGACTGGCTGGCAACCAATCCAGGGTGAAGTCTGCTTTTTGTACTTGCAGCTTCCCGTGAACCAAAACCCGATAAGCAGTAGAAAATGGAATGATGGAGAAGGAAAATATCCTTATAAGGTTTGTTTCAAAAGTCACTCGCCAAATAAGCTCTCCTCTTACAGTGTACGTTCTTCACTGACTAGTGCCTCTGGGCAAGGCTCATGTTCTTTATGCTGCTGCTTGCAAAAAGCAGGTCGAGACAAGACAGCATGATTGCTCAGCGCGTATAAAAAAGTCACAGGAGGAGACGACGTTACATTTGGTGGTAGTCAGGGCCTGCAATGTGCTTTTGAAGTGGTACAAGAATGATAGTGACAGAAAAGGAATGAAATGATCAATGATTCATTAAAGGCGACTGTCATTCAGGCAATTTTTTGCGTTCAAATACTGAAAGAAAAAATCAAAAAGGACTCTGAGTGAGGCTGGGTCTCTGTCAAAATCAAAAACAAAAACATAGAACCAACTCTATGACAAATTTGTCAATTTTTGCTTGACCGCACCATAAAAAAATGTCAGGGATTCCAACTGCTCTTTCAGTGAGAATAGATTTTCACAACAGTTATTGTACTGGGTCTTGATACATTGTGTGGGCACAATAAAATTTGTTCATTCTCTATAATGTGTCTCTCTATGAGCAATACATACATAGATGTCATATGTCTATGTGATGTAACACATTGCATTCAAACCATACAGAACTGCTCTGTTATCATAGTGTGCATCTGCAGGGTAGTCACTGACTCAAGTAAATGGCACATCAACAGTTTTTTCGCCTCAAGAAAAAATTCCACGGCAAGGAAAGTGTTCATTTTGATGGTATCCAAAAGAAAAGTCACTTGTTTGGAGAATCTGCATTTTTTATCAGGAGAGGTGCAGACTCTGCTTTCTTGCCTTCCTCCAAAATGCTCGAGATTAGATTCTTATCAAGAAAATCTGATTTAATGTGCAGTGCCATGTTTGTGTCAGCTGCCATGGACATGATCGATTGCTTTGGACAGGAAGGCCTAAGTTCTACACAAAGCAATCAAATGCGGAAGACTTAGTGTCTGTCAACAACTACTTAATACAAGTTAAGTATCTACTACCCATGTTGTCAAGATTTGTCCTTAAGTAAAATGGCATAAAATAACATTTAATCCACCATATCATCAAGTGATTATATAGTACAGTAAATAGGAGAGAGGACAAAACACACAGGACAATGCTGTTCAAATTCCCTAAAATGGAGCACGCGTAGTGTTTTGTACAGAAAAAAAGAAAATACGTTGCTGTGTTTTTTGGTTTGTATTTTTCACCCCCCTCCTCATAAAAATGCACACATATTAGTATGCTTTATTATTGAAACGTCCCAACTGGAAAAACATTGAGTTGTTGCTTCAGTAACATTTCTTGCATTTGCATGACCATTTGTTGCATGGCAGAATTCAAAGTTTAAGGTATTTTATCCATCCATCTTCTCCGTCTTCTACTGCTTATGTGGGGTCAGGTCGCGGGGGCAGTATCCTTAGCAGAGAGGCCCCTCTCTGCAGCTACTTTGCTGAGCTCATGCCCGAGACACCTCATCTGTCTCCTCTCGATGCGGTGCGGTAGAAGTTTTACTCTGATCCCTTGCCGGTTTTCTGAATATTGGTCTACTCGGCCTGGACATAAAATCACTAAAATAAACAAATAAATAAAGTGGGCGTGACACTGTGGCGCACTGGTTAGCTCGTCCACCACAGAGCTCAGCGGTTGTGGGTTCAATTCCACCTCTGGCCCTCCCTGTGTGGAGTTTGCATGTTCACCCCGTGCCTGCGTGAGTTTTCTCCGAGTACTCCGGGTTCCTGCCACATCCCAAAAACATGCAAGCACTTCAAATTAACCGTAGGTGTAAGTGCGAGTGTTCGTCTCTGTGTGCCCTGCGATTGGCTGGCAACCGGTTAATTTGGTTGTCCTGATGACTGCTGGGATAGGCTCCAGCACGCTCGCAACCCCTGTGGGGACAAGCAGTATGGATAGATGGATATGAGTAAGTACGAGTTTAAAAATCTGTACCACTCTACTGCAGTTAAGAGCATTAACACGATATTATCATTAACATGTACTGTATTTATTTTCTCTTTTTAAACTCAATTGGTGTTTCTGTAGCTTTAGTTACAGCTCACAGACATAAGAAAACATGTCAAATGAGGTAGGATTAAGAGAATGTGAATGAAGGAGATTTTGATTGTGTTCATTTCTGCTAAGCTTGCAGGTGTGGTTTTACCTCGAGGTGGTTTGCATTCTTCAGTGACAGTTCTGGCCTATTAGTGGCCCCTAAAACCAAGCCCTACCTAGTGCTAAGGTTGAGTGGAAATCCAAGATGACTTTAAATCAGTAATGCAAGACCATTCTAATGAGAAGTAAAAAAAAAAGTAGAAGTTGTTAAAAGATTCAAGATTCAAGAGTTTTTATTCGCCATGTTTGAGCGTGCCAAACAAGGAATTTGACTTCGGTACATCACAGCCTCTGTTCAACATTTAGGTGACTAACAACACTCAGGACATGTGGAAAATGACAAATATTCTCAAACATCCCCTGATCTTAAATATAGAAATATAGAGGGTTTACAAAAAGGTGCAAACTAAATTAGGTGTTGGAGGTTGGGGGTGAAAGGGGCTCGACATTACAAGTGGATTGTGTAATTTTTGTTGCAATTTTGAACCTATACTTCTGCTTGACCCTATAATCTTCTCACCCATCCATTAATGCTTATTCACATTAGTATCACTACAGATGACTTTAGGTGGATTACACTCTGGACTGGTCACCATTCAATCAAAGAGTAGGTATAAACAAGCCACCATTCACACCTATGGACAATTTTAGGTGGAGGATACCCTGGACTGGTCACCATTCAATCAAAGAGTAGGTATAAACAAGCCACCATTCACACCTATGGACAATTTAGACGGACCTACCATGCATGTTTTTGTGGTGAGGATGTATGCCTAGAGAAATCTCACCTATAGGAAGAACATTGAAACTTCATGCAGGAATGTTGATTTAAAAATTCAAACTGGGATCTCCTGACTGTGAGGCATACATTCTCACCTGATTTCTCCCTGCTCAAATTCAGGCACAAATAAAACAATAAAATGTTACTAGCGGAGCTGATGTAACAATAATGACCCTATCAAACTGAGAAAGAAACTCTCAAAAATTCTAAGGCAAAGAAATGCACTGTTGTGCAATGGCCAATGGTCACTTTATCTCAAGCCAATAAAGCTCGCCGTTCACTTAGTGAAGACACCAATGAAGGCTGCAAGAGTCACAAGAACGTGGCTGCAGAAACCAAAGCCTTTACCAAAATGTCATTTGCAGATCAAGTATAGAATAACTTAATCCGCCCACTAGTCAGTAATGTTTCATTTGAAAAAAAAATAATAATCAAACCTTAAGCGGTACAATGCACACGTAAAGAGATACATAGGTACGTAGCTTGTCTCTTTGCAGATGTGGTTCTAGTTTTGAGGGAAAAAAGCGGGGCCGCAGGCAGCTGCAGTGAGTGTTATATAACGAATGAGCATGAAGCAAGTTGTCTCATGCAGCGGTTCTGAGCAGGCAGAGGCATGGCACTACTGTACCAATGGCTTAATAAATAAGCTCCCTCTTGTTTAAATGCAGAAAGTTCCCATGATTTATGGGGTGACACAGCCTTCTTGTCAGATCGCCTGAGGGGGCCGCGACCCATTTTTACCCATTGTGCAACATAGCTTGCAATGCATCAAACATAAACTGTTTGCAATGAAAACTACTCTTGTAGTGTCTGATGTACCTTTGTAGTTTCCAGCACCTTTGAAACATCCCACAGATTACTCTACTAGTTCACAACAAAAATATTTGTTGCATCGCAACAAATATAATCAAAATTCATTTCTGTATTGCATTGCGACACTTGTTGCCAGGCATAATTTGTGAGTCCTAGTCTATTCATTCTGCTGCACCACATAGTAGAGAAAGGACAGGGAGTGGTGGCAGGAGTTTAGAGAGTACAGAACTAGCGTAATTAAGCATTTAGTGTACATTTTCAGAAAGCATGTTCCTAAAGCAATTACATTATTATTATTATTATTATTATTATTATTATTATTATTATAGAGCACAAAAGTAGCGGGTACAAAAGTAATGACAATTCTATGGGACTAGAACTTACTGGTGCCCTAAAAAAAAGAATTTCAATTTGCGACATTTGTGGGGCCAAAAGTATAACGATGGGAAAATGAATTCCCAAATGTCTTTCCCCACCCATTCACTTTTAAACATGTTGAAATAAAAGAACCAAAGAAATATTTGAGCTAGGCTCATAATTCTGCTCTGCATGTTCAGCTTTGCCATTTTGCTCTTGGCAACTGTGGTCAAGGGTGTGGTTTACAATATTTGAGTTAGTGATAGTCAAGACAAGCTTACTCATTGCCAATAGACTTGTATTTGTATCCCACAGAAAAACCCTGATTGTGTTGTGAAAAACAAACCCCAGTTCTAAGAAAGATGGGAAATTGCTTGAGTACATGTCAAATAAACATCTTAACTATTAGGTCAGTTGGCAAGGTAAGGCAGCAGAAAACACATTCACCCGATAGATTCAGTCCATGCTTATTGTATTGATTTGCCAAGATTTACTATATCAGCGTAAACTCCCGTCTCTATGACAGTTCTCACAAAGACGAACATTAGCCTGCAAACATTCCACTACATGTGCAAACAGGACAGCTTGAGATATCACTCATATGGTTCCAGCTATATTGGATTCCGCATTGTAAAAAAAAGACAATCAAGTCAATAGGCATTTTGACATTGACACAAAAACAATTTTCTTCATTGATTGTTTTTAAATGTTTGTAACAATGACATGAGCATGTCTGCTCTGTCATCACGTGCATTGTTTTTGTATGTAAATGCATACCTATGCAACGTGTACTTAACAGCTTTGAACGAGCTTAATGGCCTTTTAAACGTTGCAGTTAAATGCTTGTATGAATTTTCAAAGTTGTGGGAAACAAGTGAATTAGCTTATCTTAAGGACAAGTGCAAAAGCTTCCAGATTTAGACAATTTTATGATCCGAGTGCAGACAATTCTTTTCTTTTCCTTTTCTTTTTTTTTTTTTTATATTCTTCACTAACAGTGCAAAATTACTTGTGACCAATGCATATGAACACAGTTATATATATGATCACAAAATTGAAGCAATGTGTGAAAACTTTCAATGAGAGCATTCTGGATATAAAACGAGAAGTCACGGAAAATCTTGCAGGGTGTGACTTGCCCTCCAGCACTTTTAAGGAGGCCTATTTGCAAAAGAGAGACTCTGAAGGCAACACCTCATCTAGAGTGAATGTGATGCGTTGCAACACGTAGAAACAGGAACTCTCGTCTTCTTTTTACCTCTGATGTTAGGTTATGCGTAAAATTACATAATTTACAAACTACTAAATGAAAACTATTTGTGGTGACCTGCTATTGAAATATATCTAGAGTCCTCCTTATCTATTGATAATGAGAACTAAAGGCAGGCTTATAAATGTATTCGATTTTTTTAGCAATGTATGGAAATTTTGGGTTTGATTCTACAATGAGAAATTCATTGATACCTAGTTTGTTTGAACCAGAAGATTGCAATTGGAGTTTTGATGCAAATAAGAATAAAGGCAGTTGTTGGAGAAATGCGAGTCTACTTCCTGACTACTGTTGCGGAGCTCTTGAGAAAGGCACTCTGCACAGAACTATTTGTACACCCTTTCCCTCTGTCATCTCACCTTGCATGCCTGCATCTGTGTGATCTATTCATGTGTAGCATGCAACACAAGAGTAAAATCTACTTTCCCCTCGAGGGATGATAAACAATATACAGTATTAAAGCATCTATCCGACCATTTTCTATTCTGTTTAATTATTCACGAGGAACGTGTATGATGACAATATGTTATTGCACCCTCTACTTATAGTATGACTACAAAAAAGATGTTTTAAAAACAGTATAACTAAAAGTATATAAAAGTCATGACAAAATCCAAGGCAGGCGAGAGTGTCCAGTATTTGTCAACACACAAAAAAAAGTGCGCCAAGCAAATCATGCAGGGGACTTGCTTTGGAAATCTTTGATGGGACAAGATGGGACAACAATATTGCCCATTTTGCATGATTTTCTTAATGTAGTACAATTGCAGGTTCTTTATCTAGCTAGGTGTGTCAAGACAGCTCCTTTTACAAGAGTGGCACAGTTGCTTGTTTGACAGCCCAAATATATCCATGGAAGTGGGCCTTACTGCAGGTGCGACCTCCACATTCCTTGTGATTGGAGCACGGTTGGGAGGTGCAGAGAAGGCGGAGCTCTGTCGGTACCTCCCTCATTGTTGGAGGTTCTTAAAAAGCCATCAGGCACAAGAAACAGGTACTTAGAGGGACGACTCTCCTCTTTGTGGACTCCTCTGCTCTGCCAAGCCTCTCTCTCTCAGCTCCTCCTTTTCTCTGTGACTCCTTTTCTTCAAAATGACGAGCATGCGTAGCATTAAAACTGTGAGGACCAGCTATGGGACTGGCGGCGGAAGTAATTTTGGCACGTATGGTAGCGGTGGCGGTGGCGGTGGCAGTGGTGGATTCACCTCACGATCTGCAGTTAGTTATAGGTCAGTCCCAATAGCTTCCTCAAGTAGCACTATTCTTAGATCAAGCATGCGTGGTAGTGGTGGTGGTGGTGGTGGTGGTATTGGTGGCGGTTTTGGTAGTTATTCCATAGCTGCTGGAAGTGGAGCTGGTTATGGGATCAGTGGAGCTGGTTTTGGGATGGGTAGTGGTCTTGGTTATGGCGGTGGTTATGGTGGAGCTATTCCAGCTATTACAAACGTCCAAGTCAACACGAACCTGCTGACCCCCTTGGACATTAGCATCGATCCCAGTATCCAGATGGTCCGAACAGACGAGAAAAACCAGATCAAGGGTCTGAACAACCGCTTTGCCAGCTTTATTGACAAAGTAAGTGGTTCTTTGATGTTTGAGAGTCATTCGGGGAGAAACCCTCATAACTTGACATTTGTGTGTTTGTGCAAAACTGAACATTTACTTTATTCTGAAGTGCCGCCTCTTTAGCTAATGACCAGAATGTGGGGATATCTAAACTATGTTAATGACTACATACTCTTAACTCAAAACTGGTTTTCTCAAAGTAGAAGCTGCCAAGAAGGCCACTTCCCATTTAATGTTCTATGACCATAGGTGGTCCCCTGCCATCTGCCTGACAGTGAGAGGCAGAAACATTATAGTGGTCATATCCAATGTCCGATACTTTTAAAGTCAAGGGAGATCATGTTACTGGTGATTGGACTCGAGGCCCTCAGAGTGAAGCGGCACACCTGATCTGTAACTACTAGAATTCATGTAAAAGTGAAGGTTTAAGCTGATGTGGATTTAACTTGTTGGATTCACATACGTATGTAGAAAATAATGCACTCATCAGGAATAAATTTGTTTGGTATCAATTCAGGACACGTGTGGCTGGAGCCTATCAGGGAAAATATCAGTAATCACCGCCACAATACTAGAGTTTTTTTTTTTTTTCTTCAGGAATCTTCAAGGATGGGCACTCGATAAAAGTGCGCGGCCCTGAGGCCCAAAAAGCATAAATGCATAAGGGAGTGGCTAAATGAGGTGTGGAGGCCAAAATGAAGGGATGGGCTTCAACGTCATCGGGGCACGTTCATTTCATGTTCATGCTGCCAGGAGCAAAATGTTCAAACATGTCTGTTCAGATCATCTCACACGCTCAGTTGATCTCATTACGTGTCCACTACATTTTAATTGGGTGGTATGCGAGGGTGCACCGATGATTATTCCAAATCCCAGTGACAACCATATAATTATATTAAAAGGCCTTGGAATTTTCCGTCCGAAACACTATTTGCACGCCATAAAGAAATGCCACCCCCTACCCTACTAAGAGTGTATTCGTCTTTCCCATTAGGTGCGCTTCCTGGAGCAGCAGAACAAAATGCTGGAGACCAAATGGAATCTTCTGCAGGAACAGACCACTACCCGCTCCAATATTGACGCTATGTTCGAGGCCTACATTGCCAACCTGCGCAGACAGCTCGATGGACTTGGCAATGAGAAAATGAAACTGGAGGCAGAGCTGAGGAACATGCAGAACATGGTGGAGGACTTCAAGAACAAGTGTGTCTAATTTGTTCGTGTCTTAACAGTATTTGATAAGCACAGCCAATTATTAAATACATTGCTTTCACTGTTTCAGATATGAGGATGAAATCAACAAGCGTGCCGGAGTGGAGAATGAATTTGTTCTCCTTAAGAAGGTGGATGATTCTTAAAAGTACATCTAAAAATGGAAACTGTACATTTTAAAAACAATTACCTTGTCTCTATCATCACCTCATCTTCATACAGGATGTTGATGGTGCCTACTTAAATAAGCTTGATCTGGAGGCAAGGGTCGATGCTCTTCAGGATGAGATCAACTTCCTCAGAGCTGTCTATGATGCTGTACGTAAAACAAACTCGATTCAGTTGGGCTAATGAGTCTAGGAAATAAGGACTCATTTCCCTTTGGTGTGGCAACAGGGAGAGATTCTGTCACAACCTTTAAGTTAACCATGACCAGCTGAACTTCACTAACCTAAATGTCAAATTTGTTTTGCATATTCACAGGAGCTGCGTGAACTCCAGAGCCAGATCAAGGACACATCAGTCATTGTGGAGATGGACAACAGCCGTAACCTGGACATGGATTCCATCATCGCAGAAGTGAAGGCTCAATACGAGGACATCGCCAACCAAAACCGTCTATCCACAGAGGACTGGTACCAGCAGAAGGTAGTTAGTGAACGCAATGTCAAATGCAGACTCTTCCCTTCCAGTTGATAAATGTTATACTGGATCACATATTACTTGGAATTGGAAGAGTAGATACCACAGGTGAAGATGTTCACAAAAAAAGAATTGTCCAACCGAAAATTAAATCCAAGGTTTGGGTCCATAATGTGCCATCGCAGTCCCGTGTTTGGCAGTAAAGAACATTATGAAAAGTGGTTAACAACTGCCAAACCAATGCAGGAAATTGAAATTCCATATTTCTTGTTTTAGCCTTCTGTCGAAAAACACCATGTCAATGGCTGTAAGATTTCCACTCTTGTCCTTCCAGTACAAGGACATGGAGGCCTCTGCTGGCCAGTATGGAGATGACCTGCGCAACACCAAGAGCGAGATCGCAGAACTCAATCGTATGATTAGTCGTCTCCAGAATGAGATTGACGCGGTCAAGGGACAGGTATACATTTTCGATTCAAGTTTACTTCTGGGTGAAGTTTTATTTTTCAACCCTTTTCTTGAACGTATGGTGGCTATTTTTCTATTTGCAGCGTGCCAACCTGGAGACTCAGATCGCTGAGGCCGAGGAGCGTGGCGAGCTGGCCGTACAGGACGCCAAGGCCCGAATCAAGGATTTGGAAGATGCTCTGCAAAGAGCCAAGCAGGACATGGCCCGCCAGGTCCGGGAGTACCAGGAACTCATGAATCTCAAACTGACGCTTGACATTGAGATCGCCACCTACAGGAAACTGCTGGAAGGCGAGGAGCAAAGGTACTTGTTTTGACACCTTTCCCCCTTTAATATGAATGCAGTCCATTATTAGTGTGCAGCACCTGAGGTTGTTTTATTAACTTCTTTGCAGAATTGGCAATGTAGATGCAACCATCCACATACAGTCATCCAGCGGAGGCATCAGTGAGTATTGATGTTCAATTCTTTCGTTTTCAAGAATCACGCTGAAGCCAGAGTTTTGAACATGAGCCCTTATAAATAAAAGTAAACATGCTAATGGTAATTGGTTTTGAATTATAATGTCAATGATGATGCACCTAGGCATCAAATGAATGTCCTCTCATATCCAGGAGTATTAGGTATTTCCTGGTGCATTTTTTTTTCTTTTGTTGTGTGCTTGATATGGAATACTGATACAATTGCTGAATTTAAAAGGATTAGATTTTTTTTTAATTTTCCTTATGATATTTTCAAGTTATTTGTTGATTCAAAACATGACGTTTGAAGACAAGTTGGAAATGAAGTAATGTAGTTTTCCTTGTGTGTCATGGCACATTTACATTCTTTCTGTTTCATTTGTCCCATTGCCATCACCAGGTTCAGGAGGCGGAATGGGATATGGTGGAGGTGGCATGGGAGGTGGCATGGGAGGTGGCATGGGAGGTGGCATGGGAGGTGGAATAGGAGGTGGCATAGGAGGTGGCATGGGAGGTGGCATGGGCATGTCCATGGGTGGAAGCACTGGTATGGGAGGCTATGGCAACATGTCCCGAATGAGCAGCGGCGGCAGCACCATGATGACATCAAGAACAAGCCTCAGCTCTCGCCGTTGAACATCCGCCTGAACCCATTGTGTCCCTTCCTGTCCGTCATCAGGCCACGACTCGGAAAAACCTTCCACATATCAACGCATCTCTTGTTCTCTTTACTTCTATACGTCTTTGGTTTAATTAGCACATACTGTACACTCAGGGAGTCAGAGGTTCCATCAAAATCCAAGCAGAGGCAGAGCCATTATTGGAACACCAACACAAAGCAGAGCATTCATATGAGTCAGTCCTTTTTTGTGCTTGTGGCTGTTTGCTGTTAGCTGCATGCTGTCTTGTAGACAAGCACATATTTGTAGTTGCATGACAGAGAATCCCTGCAATGCAACCAATCAATGCACGCTAAGATGTTAGGCACAGGAGGAGGGCCGGGTCTCTTATATTCCCAATGAAGAAATCCTTTACATGGTCCTTTTAACTGCAGTCTTACATCTCTTAGCGTGTATGAAGCAGCCACACACCATACATCACTTTCACACAATTTCTAGCATCTATCTGTCTGAGAGAGAGTAAACTAGCAGTTACGGTTTGTATTGCTTTTGCTTGACTCTGACTGGGTCAACCCAGTTGTTCTCCACCAAGCCTGGAATAAAGCTGAGTTCATCTAATTTACAATGCCTGCTTTGTTACATTTAGAAGGGGGATTTTCATATAAGTGAAGTATTTTTGAAATGTAAAGCACTGAATTGTAAAAACTTGAATCTAAAGATAGTCATTTGAATCATCAGGGTCATTTTCACCGACAAGTCAGATCATGAAAATAACAGGGTTCCATAAAATATGATTGTGAATTCAAGTTTGGTCGAGCAATTTGACAGACTCCATCCTCTTTGAAGTGCAAATTAGTCTTTGTCACACGTCACTTCAAGTCATTTTAAGATGGGTTTTTTTTTTCATACACTGATCACGTTAATGATGTCTCCATAACAAACAGATGATTATATGCAACACTTTTTAATCAGATATCTCACAGTGCATACATTTTTTAAATGATCAATTGTACAACACTCCAAGAAAATCCTATCACTGGTGAGGAATTTTTACCCCACGTACCCTGGTACTCATATGGTCCTTGCTGGCTACCTGCCTGCCTGGTTCCCACGGGCACCACATTGGTGCCCCCTGCTGTAGTCAAATCTTTTCAGATCGTGCTGTATCTGGCATCACCTGACAGAAACCTAAACAGTACAATTGCAAACGTGCAAAATTTCACTAACACAAACCAAGCCTGAGGCAAAGAAAACGATTTCACACCCAGTTATGTTATTAAAGTTCAGGACTTAATCACTCCATGAGAAACGGAGTAGGTTGGGGTGGGGGTATGTATTATTATAGTGGTTGCTATAATCGTGTATCATACTGAGAAGTAATTTCCAATATTTTGTATTTTGTCTGTTCCCATTCAAGCAAAGTTTGGAATATTAGCTCTGAGATTGATTCAGAATTTTATAAATTAACCAATTTGATTTGGCACAAGATACTATACTATCTCCATTTGTCAAAAACATAATACATGACAACACCGGTTTATATCGTTTTCACGCTTAAGGCTTGTTTGAATTGATCTAATGCTGCTTTCTAGTGGTCAAAAGTAATATGACTACTACCATTTCTCCCTTTGCCCAATTTGTTTTGCACTGCAAATACTCGTATTAATGCTGTGGCCTGAGAATCACAATATTTGTACTGCAGGACTAATCAAAGCGTTAGACTGAGACTCATATATACAGCACTTAAAAGATAAATAGGTAAATACATAATAATACTAGGAGAAAATACAATAAATATATCAATGACTAAATATACAATAGCAACAGCAGGATTTGTTTTATCTCCCGGGGCTAAAGGGGGCTTCACCGATAATTAGAGGGCTGACGAAATGAATTATTCATTATCGACTGGTTAGCACATCACATGGGTATAGTTAGTTCATAATCATTTACATTTAGCTATTATCTGATAGCAAAAAGGCTTAAGGGAGTATTAAAAATTAAATACAAGGTTAGCGCCGGTGCATCTGCCTATATGGCTGTCTGACTGGGATCATCTGGGTCAAAAGTCATAATCTCCATGTGGATGAGACCTGAGAGGATGAAGGGAAAAATAGCATCATTCTTATTCAGAGTATTACTAGGGAAAACACCAAGTCATCCCATACACTGTTAAAAGACTTTTTCAACAGCCAGACTTACTCTTCCACTCTGCAATGGTGAGCTCCAGGCTCTCAAAAGAATCATCATACGGCTGAGAGTCGGGCTCGCTCTCCGGGTCATGGTATTCCTCCAGGAAGGGGTGCGAGAGTCCCTGTGTGGCTGTCAACCTTGTGTCTGGATCCAGCAGCAACATACCCTCCAGAAGCGAGACAGCTGTATTTAAAATTTCAACATTAGTAATCTATTCATGACGGTTAACTCAGAGCCCTAATGTTAGATTAACCCAAGGTATCATCTTGGAATAAACAAATACAAATTACATTTGTCTCACAGCGGGAGACAGAAATTGAGCTTTCCCTTTCCACACACATTGTTGAGAAAAAAGTCACCTCAACAAAGCGTTCTACTGACCTGAAACTGTTTGCATGTGGCCAAAAAGGAGAACTACATCAAATAGCTTATTAATAACCAGATTTAGTATCTGTAGTTTTGAGTCAAAAGATATCAATCCACCTTTTTCGTCCATGGACGGAAAGACCTCTTTGAAGTTTTTCTTCTTTTGCGCAGGGAGACCTTGAACATACGACTGTGCCTGGAAAATATGCGCTCCCATTTCAATTTCTCAAGTTGTTGGCATATAAAATGTCTTGGAATGTGTGCCAGATGTGGACTCTGGCATGCACGGCGGATATAAAACTCACATCTTTACTCTGCATCTTCTGCACCAAAGTTGAGTCAGGTGTTCCAGTCAAGCGGAGGATCTTTTTCAGTTGATCAAGACCTGAGCAAGATGGTTAAAAAAAAATCTCATCTAGCTGTGAGAACAAATAACATACGGATGCATACCAGTAGGATTCAGTTGAAATGCTTTGATGCATTGTATGAATTGCAACTGTTTTGGATTTTAAGTTTATGACAACTGTTTATAATAGTATCATTTTGAACAAAAACTCAGGGCGTTGTCACTTTTATTTTGCACTTTTGTTAATTAACTACTAATGAATTCTAAATCAGAGTGAGTTGTTTGTTTTATTTTCTCTTGTAATGTGTCATCCATTTTGAGGATACTGTCGTGTCCAGGAAAAAGAATCTGTCCGGTGATCATCTCAGCCAGGATGCAGGCAGCTGACCAGACATCCACTGTCACATGTAGCGAGAAATATATTGCTGTGATGAAATTGACAGTGACCAAAGTGGAAAAAATGCTTGCTTCCGAAGCCTACCTGTCTGACTGTAGTGCATCCAGTTGAATATGACCTCTGGAGCTCGGTACCAGCGGGTCACCACATAACCAGTCATCTCAGTCTCTGTGTGCCTCGCAAGGCCAAAGTCCAATATCTGATGAGGTCAAACAAATAATTTGTGCATTGAGGGCACTCTTTTTGTTCCGAACGCAAGTCTGTCTGTCCGTAGCGCCTCGATTAAATACACCATCTGCGCAAAAAAATAGACCCCCTGTTGAAAAGTCTACCACTTCGCCTAATTTTCAGTCAAAATCCCAAACACTGTAAATTAGACAAAAATGAACGTTCACATTCGCACCGGCACCAGACTACCAAAATAGTCATGTTGTTGGCTATTCGGTTTTCAATCATTATACTCAAGTGTACCTTTAGTTCACAGTTCTCGTTCACTGCCAAGTTGCCAGGTTTTAGGTCCTAAAAACAAAATCGCTTTTAATAAAAAATAAAAAAAAAGAACAGCAAAGCACACAATGTTGGTGAATTTAAGTGAAAAAAAAAAATTGTTGAAAAACCACTCTCTGGTCCATAAACTAATAGCCTCATCCCTGAGTAAATACACCTAAATAAATGGTAAATGTTATAAAAAAAACTTCAAGTTTTATTATCCCCAAGAAATGTATATGTTACTATTTTGAGCTTTGGTGTAGGGAAGCCACTGCTGGCAGTTCTAGATTTGAGCCAAAGGTGTTGTTACCAAAGCAACGCTGATGAGCGTTCAGATTTTTGTTTGCCATCAAACAATATTCCACACAGTGTATGAGCATTTTTGTCCATACTAACCCGGTGGATGATGCCAGCAGAATGAATGTACTGGAAAGAGGGAAACACAAATCAAAGAAAATTATATAAAAAAAGTTTTTTTTTTTTGTTTTACATTCGTTCAACCCAAAAATGAGCTGTGTCAAATGTAACTTTGAAATGCATATTTATTTCAGACGTAACTGGAAATCATTGATGTTTGCTTGAAAAACATGAAGCCTTCGCTATAATTATTAAGTTAAATTCAGAATGTATATGTAATACAAAAGAACTACTACCAATAAAAAAAAAGATTTTTCAGCTGTGTTGAATGACAACATAACAAACTTAGCACAGTTTTGCGTTCCCGGGCGAACAAAAATAATAATTTGAAGTTGATACACAAATTAATAATAAATAAGAAAATAATAAAAACCCTAAGATGTCTGTGCATCAACACCGAATCACGCACTTACCTTAAGTCCTCTTAGAAGCTGGTAGAACAGGTATGTGATAATGCGATCAGTCAATCTCCGCTTCTTCATGATGTGGCTCAGATCTTGCGCTACAAAGGGCATCACCATGTAACTAGAAGTTTGTAAAAGGAAGACAAAGAGCTGTGATAAGAAAACTATACTTCATAATCAAGACAAACGTTAGACAGCCATACAAACATGTCAACACTTGCTCCTAAAAATCATGCTTGCACGGCAGCTACACACACTATCAAAGGGTCTCGGCAAGCTGCAACAACTAACAGAAGAATGTTGAGGTTGGTTGCTCGCTCACTCACAAGGTTTGGAATTTCTCCATGGAAGAATCAGGTGTGAAGACGTCGAGGAGACATATCACCTTTGGCGGGGAAAAAGGGATATTCTGCTTAGATGTGCAGTACATTTTCATACACATCTATTAAACATAGCATAAATACTGCAAAAAACTCAATGTTCTTTTCACCTTTCAGTTCTTACTCAGATTTATCTATCCATCCATTCTCATATCTACAACATCTCAAGGTCGTGGGGAACTGATGTCGGACAAGTAGACAAATGTTCACAGCCACATTGGCTCTGTCCCGGAATGGAAACTGAACCTACACTGTAGGTTTGTGAGACTACCACCATAACATTAGGGACTTATGCAAATTCAATTAATGTATTAATGATTTAAGTGAAATAACATTTTAGATGAATTGCTGCGCTGCTATTTTCCTTGACCTGTGTTCCAAGGAAGAAATTTATGGCACAAAAGCCTTATTGTACTGCTTTCACACTGAGTTGGTATCAGTTCCGGTCTGTTTTTCATGGTACTCAGTGAGTACATTGAGTTTCTTTGAGTGCACTTCTTTGGGTTTTCTTGCAATGAGGATTGAGGTCATGCTCAAAGAAAGTTTTGCTTTTGTTTGAAAACAACAACACCCAAGGACAATTATGAACCAATCTCTTCTCGTTTTTAGCCTCCTTCCTGGATTAGCAGCAAAACTGTATACATGATGAAAGCCTGCAGTCACAAGCAGAAATAGCGCATGGAACATGCGGGTTCTAACAACAAACAGCACTCCCAGCTTGCCCTAGATCTTGGATGAGATTATAGGCTTTTGTTGAATGTTCAACAAAGTTAGCGTGTCCTCAAAATCAACTATGCCTGAATGAAACAGATGAGAACAATTGCAATTGGTACGGATGTGCTGGAACCTAAAGCTCATCAACCAGCCTTGAGGAATGTAGAACAAATGAGTGAATTATAAAACGTACATTTTCATGCTCAATGTGGCGAAGCAGCCTGAGTTCCCGGTAAGCTCGTTTGGTGTGGATGAGGGACTGGAAAGGCCGATACAGCTTCTTAATGGCCACCTTCTCCTTGGTCTTCTGGTCTATGGCAGAGCTACCACAAACACATTACAGAGAGGACATTAGAGACTCTCAAAACCACTAAACACCTCTTTATCTTATGAAAGTTGTCATTGGCAAGATATGTCGCATTATTCAGACATCCCATCCATTCATTTCCTCAAATGCTTATCCTCATGAGGGTTGCAGGTGAGATGGAGCCACAGATGACTTTGGGTGCCAGACTGAGCACATCCTGGACTGGACAATCACAAGGCTCATAGTGCCATACAAGCATACTTACTCAGATTCACAATTATGGACAATTTCTATCTTCATTTAAGAGCAATATTCACCATTGTGAGGCTCTCATGCTAACCACAGTCACCACAGATGCATAAAAATACACTTTACGGACAAAAGAGTTATAGAACAACATATATCCACGATTTCGAAGTAGAAAAATTAAAAAAAAATCTGATTATTTCATAAAATGCCATTTTAGGCTGAAGTGCTTCATTTAAACAGCCACAACAAGGGCATACTAGAAGTACATGAAGAATTAAAACTGAAGGTTGAATAGTTCACAAACTTTGCTACAAATTGAGAAAAAAAGAAACATGAGTTTCTTAAGGTCGGAAATAACACACAGAAGTAACCTCGACTAATGTGCAAATCTTTATTTGGTACATATGCATTGTGGCTACTTTATTTATTTGCATGACAGGGGCAAAATCTTAGTATAAAGCAGTGCTGCAAACATGGCTGCAAACTACAAGCACATTAAAAACCATCCTGAGTTACATTATAGTGTTTTGTGCAGGTGTGGCTAGTGTAGTTGTTGAGTTCAGGGTCGGTCAGTCGTTTATCATTCGCTATATGGCATCCCTATGGGCTTAGCGTGCCGGTGGAAGAGATCTTGCATATCAGTGGACCTGCACTGACTTGCTGACTTGCCTGAGGCACACAATAGTGCTCCTGTTTGCAGAAAACAGATAGCTGCGGGTGCAAAAGTCTGATGAGTGGAATGCATGCTAAAAGCATATGCAGATTGTGCCTTGACCATACTCTGGGTTGAAGAGGCTTTGGCCATTTATCAACAGGGATGACATCTGTTTTATGGGCATGAGATCATACTGAAACTACTTGAATGTCATAAAGTACATACCTGTGTTATGCACCATACGTGTCCTTCAAGCTCTACCTACATTAAGTCAGCAACATGGCAAACCTTGTCAAGTGTTAAATAACAGTAATCAGCCTTATATGCATAATAAAAATGTAGAAACTACTGTGATATGGATGATGGGCTGTCACGCGTCCCGGGTTCAACTCACCAAACTGTGCCATAGGCACCAGAGCCAACTGCCCGCAGCGCCGTGTATCTTTCCGGGACTTCCCATGTTGTCTTCTGGATCTCCACACTCTGGAAGCCCGGCCTTACCGGAGAGTTTCTCGGTGGAGAGTCCATGACTCAAATGTCCATTCCGGGTAGTACACAGTGTCTGACTGGAAGCAGCCAGGTGAGAGCGTCGCAAAGGTTGGAGGGAAGAAGCCGCGCCTCTCTGCTCATCCTAACCATACGCCCTTGTGACACATAAACTTCTCCTTATATGTCCGGACCTTTTATGTTGCGATCCTGCACAATTTCACCTGTGCACCTGTGCAAGTTAATGATGAATTTTTATTGCTTGCACTCACTACAAACTCTTTGCTTGAAGAGGAAATGTCCATCGTAAATGTGAGTTTACCTGAATTTATGGACCCTTTGGGGTCACGGATCGGAATGGAGCAGGGTGAGTACACAGACACAGACACAGACAGAAACCCTGACAACCATCCATTTTTTGAACCGCATGTTTTTGGGATGTGGGAGGAAACCGTTGTGCGCGGAGAAAACCCACGCGGGCCCGGGGAGAACATGCAAATTCCACACAGGGAGGGCCAGAGGTGGAATCGAACCCGCACCCTCCTAACTGTGAGGTGGACGTGCTACCCAGTGCGCCACCGTGCCACCCCATGACAACCAACACATAATAAAACAACCGGGGACGAGTCGGGACATTTGGTGGACACATGAACCCAAAGGCCAGTGAGTAAAAAAGGTACAGTTGTTTTTGTGTGAGCGATGAAGTTCTGGGCTAACGACATCTGTTAATAGATTGACCTTATGTCAGTAATTTCCCACCACTACCGGAAATAACCGTATTTCACTTATAGGTGAATCTTTAATTCAAATCCATCCGTCCGCCCGTCTATCCAATTATCCGTCCATCCATTCACCCGTCCCTCCGCCATCCGTCCGTCCATCTATATGTGAAACTTTGAGCAGGCCTTACCTCAATGAGCCACTTGAAAAAAAAGCTTCACATCCTGCTGTGTGGTAGCTTTGTAATACCTCAAGCAAATTGCTGAAAATAATGACTTTTAATCAAAAGGACAAACCTAATGAGATGTACATGCAAGCAAACAAAAACAGCATGAAGTAAGTTTTGTATGGAAATAAAGTCAAGTTTATTTGTACAGCCCTTAATCACAGACAAGTCTTAAAGGGCTTCACATGGGCAAAGTTGAAAAAAAATTCTCAACATCCCCTGATTTTAACTTCCACGAGGGCAAGGGAAAAACTCAAAACCCCAACTGGGGAAAAGTGAGAAACCTTGAGAAGATACCACAGGGGGTTAGGGTTATCCAAGATGACCAGGCTGCAATGGATGCAAAAAGGGCAACATTGAACACACAATATTAAACAATCCAAAGAAAACGTAGATGTCCATATTCAAAGTGAATAGCTGCGGGAAGGTGCCCTCATTGTCAAACTTTCTACCTAATATCAAATCAACTTGGGACAAACCTGACATGGTGACAATAACTGACAACTGTTGAATTTTAGGCGTAATAAAAAAATAAATGAGCATTTTCACCAAACGAATGATAAAATGTCTGGCCAGCAGAGGGTGACCTCAAGCAATCTTAAAAATAGCATACGAGAGGCTCTGGGCTTCTATGGTAATTGGGAATATACTGGCCGAGAGGGCTTCAATTTCCTTCTAAATAGTAATTACCCCAAATGAGAAAAACCTTTAAACCTTTTTACTTTAACGATATAATACAAAGCTAACAGAATGTACTCTACATGTACACACGTTTACCATTATTATGTTCAAGATCAATTGTCAGCTTTTTCTTTCCGTCTTTTCTGCCCCCCATTTGTTCTTTTAAGGTTTCTATATGACCCTAGAAGCCTATGATGGAATAAACCAACTGTAAGACACAAACCCAAATACTTGGGTCTGGCAAATCAACAACAGAAACACATCCAGGAGACCCTTTCAAAATAAATGAATTTTGTGGGGCCACTGCATGCTGACTAGTTAAAATCTATAACGAAACAATGCAACATCATTTTCATAATAATAGTAACTATGGAATAAAAAAAAAAAAAACGTATATATATATATATATATATATATATATATATATATATATATATATATATATATATATATATATACACTACCGTTCAAAAGTTTGGGGTCACAAAATTGTTTGGGTGACCCCAAACTTTTGAACGGTAGTGTAAATATTATTACCGTTTTTTTCCGTGTATAATGCGCAAAATTTAACTAATTTATTGCCCTAAAATCTGGGGTGCGCATTATACATGGGTACAAATGTTTTGCAATTTTTTTTTTTTGAAATTTTTTTTTTTTTTTAAGAAAATCATGGTACAACAAAACCAACAACAGGACTGACCGACAATAGTGTGTTTGTACCGTGCTCTGGTCATTTCGTCAAAGAAGGGATAATAGTCCTCTTCTTGACTGACAATGAATGTGATAGTTTAATACAATCAGCAAATAACAAAATGCGTATTACAGGTAATATTTTATTTCACAACACTTTGCCTTGTTCCTTTCGTCTCTGCTGTTCACTTCAAACACGCTCCATACAAACCAATGCTCTCGTATCAGACGCTTGCTCGATCACCTGCTCGTTTGCTGTCACAATGTACCCTACACAAATCCGAAACATTTGTTGCGGCTCCGAGTCACGACGAGGGGCAAGTTTTGGTTTCCAAGGGTGTTTTTATTCCTCTTCAACGTCTCTCCCATACAGAGCCGCCTTTTTCACATGTCCGCACGTCACTTTCCTCTCTTTTCATCTGATCGCGGTGGTGCCTTTATGGGCAGTCAGAGAAATCAACGCCAACAAAAAAAATACATCCAGCCTAGTTAAGACCATACCAAAGACTATAAAAATGGGACCCATTGCCTCCCTGCGTGTGTGACGATCATTGGGACTTAAAAAAAAAAAAAAAAAAAAAAAATAAATAAATAAATTGGGTGCGTATTATACATGGGTACAGGCTTTTTTCCAGCATCAACATGCCATTTTTAGGGTGCGTATTATACACGGGGGCGCATTATACACGGAAAAAAACGGTAGTCTGTCGCCTGGCGTTTTATTTTGGGAGGACTTTGTGTAGTTTCTTGTCCCGCCCTATCATACTGGAGAGGCTGGAGAGGACAGTCGCGCAACCAGCAACCTGCAGGAGGAAAACGCTTTGCTCTGGTTGATGAGTATACACGCGCAACACTTTATTCGGACACTGGAGTTTTTGTTACAACATTTTGCAAGCAATTAGACTTAAATAGTAATAAAAACTGTGCGTACGATCGAGGCATATAGAACCGAGAAAGCGCTGCAAAGCTTGCTGCGGTGGATCTACTTCGCTGCTTATGAGAGAAGTGAGCCGCTCATCGCATCATCCTGGACAGCCGATTTCAAGTAAGTTCACCGGGTACTTTCGTTTGAATCAATGGATTTAATTTATTAGGAAAGCAGTTTTTTGTGTGTGTACGTGTGGTTTTCTAGCCCCGGTTTGCCATACTTGTTTGACACTTTTAGTCAGGTTTATTTTGATTTTTGGGAAAGTTTGCGTTTTGCAGACAGATCCCTCAAAACACGTCACTGTTACTGCATCTTGTGCACCCACACGCAGCTCCACATCCCTGGAAGGAGTCCCTCCTTTGTCAGCTGACAAAGGAATGCGCCAGGCGCGTGCACCAAATGCCGAATGCCTTATGCCTTGTTCACCTGCTAACGCCGTCTGCTGCATTTGCACATGTGCACAACTGCTCCGTTGACGCCTCAGTTGCACACCCAGAAATCATAGTTTACACTTGTTGACGTGCTGATTAATACAGTGCAGTCAGTACCTTGGTAATCTGGAGAGTGCCTCTTGGATTAATCATGCGTCCTGGAAAAGGCTGCTTAAATACTGCTGGGAATTGCATTAGTATCATGTTAGTTAAAAAAAAAAAAAAAAAAAATCAAACATGAGATCAATCAAGAAGAAGTTGAGCAGCTCTGTGTTTGTTTACAATTTTTCAGTTAATCGAAAATGCATGCTTTTGGAATGTGGGAGGAAGTTGGAGAAAACTATTAGAAGCACAGCACGTACATACAAACTCCACAAAGACCTGTAACCTCTTGGCTGTGAGGCAGCACCTGTCCGTACCTTTAACAAAAGAATTGAAATTGTCATCCCAAATTATTTTCTTCTTTATCAAAGGTTGTTAGCACAATTTATTTATCCAAACTACCACTAATTATGATGGCCCCCTTCTTGATACTTAGTGTAAAACTAAAAGAACAAAATGAAATGACTTGTAGGCAGCAGGGCAGCCAATTGTTAGAAATAGTATCAACATGTATTTTCAGAAAGAAACGGCTGATCGTGACAATGCACCTGCGTCTTGTGTACCTTAGGCTAACATTTTGAATCGACTGCCAACTTCAGAGGAGTTGAGGACTAAAGTGCTTCAATGTATTTTGGGAGAATTTTGGTATTTCAGAAGCAGGATTGAATTTTCGTTCAGGGGGGCCCTGGGCTATTCTCTTGTGCTGCTGTAGCCACCTCAGAGTGTACAGTAGCTGACCACGATTCAGCAGAAGGCACCACCCTAATAAGTTGTTGCCTCACATGCAGTCAAGAACAGTAATCCAAGTTATTTGAGGAGGCCCAAAAATTCCCTTTACAGCCTTTGAAAATATTCTCATTCTGACATATGCCAACCCTGGCGTCTCCTCAGTCTGCCCTTTGCTCTGCTCCCTCGTGCCCAGGGTGTTTCCAGCTTCCAGACATTCTTGGATAGCTGGCCATCTGCTAACCGAGGGTCGCTTCCCAAAGTGCTATATCACATTACCCACTCTTGACTTATTTAAAGGATATGAATGAAAGTGTGCATGTTTGTGTGACTTTTGTGTGAATTGGATTCAGTCCACGTCTGTCACATTTGCCATTTCAGCTGCTTTAACGGCAATGAGATTTTCACCAGAATATGACAATTGTCTCCTCCTCCTTCTCTAAAGAGCTTTTCACATTATTCCACTGTGCAGTTGTCAATAGGTGGCATGCAGGAAGTGCTTTGGTTACCATCTGGACCTCCAACCCCTTACACACATGCAGCAGTAGGTTGAAAGGCACTTAAACTGGCAGCTGGTCACTGAAAAGTGATGCTCCGCAGCTGAAACGACCATCTTCTAGGCATTTTTATGAATCATAAAAGTAAGACTGGAAGTATGAACACAGCCGTCAACTGGCTCTAATAATTTATAGTTACCAAATCCGACTGGCAGCCTTTGAGCAGCACCAGGACAATGGATAATGAGGAATCCTAACGCTTTTGAAAAGAGACGCCATGTAAACCCTCCCTTGCATCTGTTCAATCTCAGGTGTCACTGAGGGGCATGCAAAATGTTTTTGTGGTTCATTTTGTGTGAAGAGCCAGCAAATATGTTTTGGCATGACGTGCAATATTTCTATAGGAATTGTGGTGATCGTGTCGAATTTGATGAATCCGACTTGTAGGCATTGTTTTGAGTCCACGAAGAAATAATATGCGTCACCATTTTAAAAGGGTAATTTCATTTGAAAAACAAAACAGGCTGCTGTAAACAAGTGACCACAGGAAGCAAGTGAAACATTTGCATCCACACAGCCTTGGTAGCGTCGCTCCATTTAGCTGTTAAGTTGACTGAAATAGGAATTTATCATGAAGGACAGCGGAAATATGCTTTTATCTGCAATAATGTACACATGGATATCAGCACCTTGTTTATTTAAACAAAGTAAATGTGATTTATAGCTCGATTTCATACCCACAGTTCAATACATAATTCACTCAACACTAATAGTCTTGGTCGGGTTGGCGTCTTGGTCGGGTTGGCGTCACAATTTCTTGAAGTTTTCAAATGTCCACTGTGACAATGTGCATGCTCGATTTGGATATTAAAAGTATTTTGGGTGTTAACCTACCAGCCCTTGTAGCAGCTGGTGGTCTTGCATGGTGCATTCTTCTCTTATGGGTGTTTGTGCTACAGAAGGGTGTGGGAGTGAAGAATTTGCTTTTGCTGGAGCACTAGCGTGGCCACCGGCATCGCTGGTCAGATAAGGAAACCGTATTTTCTTCCCCTGTCCGTACCATGCTGGCAAAATGCAGCTGAAATAGTTGATTCAGATATACACACTCTACTCTAGCTGCTCCCTTGATTGGATATGGGGCTTTAATTAAGCCTGTGAGGGTGTTTGGCTGACTCTCTTTGGCAGCCTAATGAATGCCTCTTTTCACGAGCAGCAAGCTTCCATCCACTGTACTTAGATGCAAATCCCCAATAACCCCTCATGCTGACTGTACACAAAGGAGCACCGCGAAAATCACTCACAGATGTAATGTGCTTGGTTGCAGACAGTCATTGTTCGAAGTTTGTCAGCATTTCTTGAACTTTTTGGGATTGTCATAAATGGTCTTCTCTATTTTAAGATTTAAAATCATTTGATGTGTTGTGACCTCGTTTTAGTCAAAACGTCTTGCTGTATTGTTTTCATAGGGACGACCATTATAATGAATCCATAAATTGATCGTTAATTTTGTGTGGATTTTATTTTAAAAAATGGAGTGCAATTACTCAATCGAAAGAAGAGCAATTGAGCACACTATGTATAACTTTATACTGCCCCCATATAGTTTCAATAATCTGAAGTGGACAGTGGACACTGTGTTGGGGCTGGGTTGTAGTTCATAAAATTCTGTGAAATGTTATCTGTCCTTTTAGGTCCATGCAAAATCTTTGGTGTTTTTGCTGGTCTGATCACCATGCCTTTGAATTCAAACTAGAAACACTTTTATATTTGGTCAATTAAATTACTTTGCGATTTCATTGAATCAGCAGGATAAAGCCCTTTTGTATTTGAATCTAACGCAAGCTGGGCAAGATTAAATCGTAGCAATGTAATCCACTTCTCAAAATTAATCTGTTTACAGCAGGACAGAAGAAAGAGTAAGAGGAGGGTGTGGTTCTATTGTAAGGAAGCAGCCCCAAGGCCCAACACATGTTTTTGCATTTCCACCATCCCTAGTCCCTGTACCCGACTCCCTAGAGATTCATTCTCAGTTCAGCCAACAACCTAGACCCCTGAAAAAAAACCTCCTAATTTCTAACCCCCTATATATAGTACACCACACACAGTATATTCTCTAAGAAGTCATCATCAAAATCGGGCGAGGGTTACTGCTGCCCAGCAGGCAGCATGCTACGCTTCAGAGAATGTACTCAGATTCATAGCTATGACAAATAATACCGACTTGCTATGAAAACTGTTTGCAACAAAATAAATGTCTTTGTCAGATGGAAATCAAGAGCTGTATTTAACAGTAATTAGCAATTCAGCATGCTCAATGTCTGTACAATCAGTCATTTCCCTGTGCAAGCTTAGTTGCTAGAAGCCAGAAATGTAAACCTGCTTCCCCCTAAGCCTTTGGCCCTAATACCAACTGACAAACCCCAGGACAGTTGCTTTTGCCCAACTATGCCAGCAATCTGACTCACAGCTGGAGAATTCTGTTCTATGAAGAAGTGTGTTCACTGCCTTTTTATGACCTGGTGATACAGGCAGCTGTCAGTCATATTCATTACAGTACATAAATGACACGCCATACAACAAATACATGCAAATTAATGATATTTTCTACCAAGCATTACCAGTAGTCAGTGTAATCGATATCATTTGCACAAGTGTCAAGATAAAATCGTGGGAATTGATTGATCAGGCAAACCCAGCTCAACTGCTTTAGTCTCCTGTCAGTATAGCGAATGGATTTAGGATTACATGTTTGTACACATACAAAGCAAGTCTTCGGGCCATTGCTAAGTCTGCTCCACTCAAAGCCGACTTTGGGGCTGCAGGTGCTCGCTATTATGAGGAGCATCATTTGATCCTTATGTTTATTAGCCGCAAAGGGGATTTGAGGGCATCAATCTAGATGCAGTAAGATAGTACTTCGGTCAAATCTCTTTGGGCTTCTTAGAAGAAAAGGATAAATAGGAATCTTCTCCCCTCAGGGCCGTCTTAGATTCTTGGTAGAAGATTTTCCTGGCGTCAACTCTAGCTGGTCACTCATATTACTGGAGCTCTACATTTAGTTTTGGGGTGTTTTTATAAAGTGATAAACATTGTTCTAGTAAAACAACGTGTTATTTCTTGTACTTCCTGTAAAATATGCTGACAAAAAAGACAGCGTAGCGCTGGGGGGGAACATTTAATAGTGGCTGTTTATCAGACAAAGCCGTTGACTATTTCTTCGTGTTTCCCTTCTTGAGAGGATTCTTGTACTGTTTACATCGGAGAATCAGCTTATGTTGTACTTTTTTGACGCTGTGATGTTGGGGGGAATAAAACCCTCCTAAGTCTCCCACTGATTAATAAAAAAGCTGTGGGGAGAGTAATAAAGTTGACGATTAAACTGTAAAACCTTGAGGCTGCCACCCAGTATAAAACCAACAGAGTTTTTCCTGCCTTAATTGAAAATTCCTGCAAAAAGCATTTTTTGTATGTTTGTTTTTAAACAAACATTCAATGTTTAAATTAAGTAAATGAGGGAAATAAAGAATGTGAATAATATGATTATTTTACAAAAAAGCACACGGTCACATAAATCTCTAAGAAAAGTATGATGAAAATTGAATTCTTTTGGGTAGCTTGCTTAATGTCTGCATCAAACCTATTTCCCATTTGAGGAATGTTGACATTTAAGAGCAGTCAACTGAATGGTAGAAAATGCCTCAGGAATGGCTACAGTTTTGTTCAGCTCAGTTCTTCATGTTTTATTTGTCAAATTTGTGTGGGGTAACATCAAAACCATGCCATTTTTTTGTCAACATTCTGTTGTTTTACCATTGCAGAGTTACAGCATTCGATGCAGTCTGAAGATTATTTACTGGTTTTGGGAGACAATTGAGACTGGAATAGGAACAACATTATCGATGTACATCTTTCACAATCACACCCACACAGCCTGTGATGACGATTCAAACCACATCAATTTTTATAATCCTAAAACTACCGTGGCAAACTGATCTAAACTGTCAAAGCATATTTCATGCTATTTTCAAAAGCGGAACCTTAAATGAAAACTGACATCCCACTCATTCAAGCAGAACAGCCATCCCCATACAACTGATGTGATTGTTATTTAATAACTTGTCAAACCTCTTCTTTCCTCTATTTCAAAAATATCTATGTACATATATCCCTTTACGTATAAACAGTCAATTAAAAGAAATTTAGGTGCTATTATGACCTGTTTAAAAAAAAATGTAGTACTGTAGGCAACAAACTAGTGCATGACCACTTGGTGACAGCAAGAAGGTTATGTGTTTCACTCCATCTGACTCAGGTATTTTTGCTTAGTTTGCCTGTTCTTCCTGTGGGGATTCTTTGCTGATACTCCAACTTCCTCTCATAAAACATGGACATTCTAAATTGCCCCTAGGTATGAATGTGAGATGGATCTCTGTATTTATTCCCTATGTCAATCATGCAAGTGAATAAGCAAAATAAATCTAAGCAAGATTATTATACCTCTCGTCCCAAATCAGCCTAGGCTCCACTTTATCGATCAGAAATGGTAATAAATACATAATTCTGACACAGTTCCTTCATTACAGTATTTGTGTTGCATTCCACTTGTCCATAAACTGCAATTCAACAGGAAATACTAATCCCATTTAGTAAGTTTTTACACTTGCGTGGTCGTTGGTATCATGAGAAGCATGAGGTGCCTCTGCAACACGGCATTTATTGTGACACATTTATTGTATTACACATTTCATTCTTCTTTAAAGTTGTTTTGCCTCTATTAAGTTTCACTGCAACTAGCATATGAGGTGTCATAAACGCTGATTGAGGGCTGAAATGACTTGAAGCCATTTAATGCATTTCCCAACTACATGTAATATGACACTCATTGCCAAAAAGACCTCCAGTAAATCTTCAAGTTGACTTCATGATGTTCTCGGTTCTCAACAGATGGTAGCGGCTCTCTGTGTGTCTATCTCCAGGTGGGGTCCTCCCTCTTCTACGCAAATCAACACCATGCTTATTATTCTAATATTGTGTTTTCACATGAAGGCGGGTGACAGAAGCTTGAAAAATAGAGCAGAAGTTACTTTTATAGTGTGTATGAATATGTGCGTGTGTGTTTGCACTTTGTAGGGAGCAATTTAGCAGCTGGACAAACAGATTTGAAGACCACTAAGGAGTCTGAAGAAGCACTTGTGTAGCTTGAATCCCACCAAATCCATTTGAACCCATAGGACATACAAAAATAACTTTTTTTTTATCATTTCATTTGTGGCAAGTGAGATTTCAAGGATATCCAATTGTTTTTTCTCCCAAAGGCCACATTGACATTTTGTAATTTAGCACACTAAACCAATCCATCAAAATAAGTTAATATGTGTTAATAAGCGGTAATGTATACTTGTTTTTTTAATAGAAGAATTATACAACCACTGAGCATGTATCCCCTTATCCATCATGTTTTTGTTCTCTGGCTGAATGAAATTTCCTCCCCAACTCATCTTACTGAGGCAAACCTTGACAGGCCATATCTGTATGCCTCTCTCTCCTCCCTCTGTCCCGCCCAGCTGCTATTTGTTGCGTCTTTTCTTTTTCCTGGGTGCACAGTTTGACCCCAGTTGCCCTTGACACTTGCATTTGTGTGGCGTCAGCCAATCAATAGAAACGACCATGGCCCAGTGTCAGATGTTGAATCTGCTAATTGAAACCAACAACAAGCCACAGTAGATGACAATGAGCATTTTTGGGCGCATGTGTGTGTCCTGATGATGAATGAGGAGGAAAGAAAATCTGCCACATTCACATGGTGATCGCTAGTCATGAGCCTTTGTTGGAAATGAAAAGCAACAATAACAAAATTCCAACGACTGTGTGAAGGACGTATTACATTTTGATTAGCAGCTTGTGCTGATACTTATTATCGTTATATGGTTAAAAGCCAACTAAAAAGGTTAATAACTTGTACTGTACGTATTTGCATTCACATTTGTTTTGAAGACGAGTGAAGACTCAAAGGAAGGGACTCAAAGCTGATAGCTCTTATTCTGATGTATAATACCAAATGCCTTTTCCAAAACAATGTTTCTCCTGAACAGAAAAAAAGTGTCAATGTACTGTGATACTAAGTTCTCATCAGTCTGACAATTTTATTGTAGATTCCAGTGAGGATACTTTGACGGTGTCAAACACAGTTATATTGAGTAAATCTGAGTAGACATGAATGTTGTTAACGTCTTAGATGAAGTTAAAAAGAATAATATTGACGTTTTTGTAGCATTGAACACAAAGGGAGAAGCCTGGTTTCAAAGATAACATAATTAATCCGAAAGATCACTCAGACTCTTCTCATTAATAATGCATCTCTGAGCATCAGTTCTGACAGTGAGAGTGCATCCAAGCCTTTATTCAAATACTCAGCATTCATGCCAGGCCATGAGGTCCGAGCCAGTTTTACTGCTATCTCAAGTTTCCTGGCATAATTATATTTGCAGGTTATTCAACTTCTGAAGAGGCATTTCAATTTAACATGAACAACATTGACTATTATAAAAATTAATAATACTCGCATAGCAGTACAAATGAAATGTTTATTTTGTAAAAGACGTTTTAGAATGCTACAGTATATATAGTTTGTCACGGATTCACAAGTCAATTTTGTGCGGGTGTTATCATTAATAATAATAATGATAATAATAATATTGCATTTCTGTCATCTCATAGACCTTCAATGTATTTCTCCTCTTTTTTGACTGTTTTAGTTAAATGCCCCAGAAATGATCAATCATTGATGATGCCAGGTGTCTTAATGCCTCATGGGACATTCTAATTTGCTCGCCAGTCCTTATGTGGACTGCTCCACACTAAGTGTGTCATGCATCCACGCGCACATGCACACACACACACACGCACACACACCCACACACACACACCCTCTGCATCCCAGCCCCTCCTTGCTTCTTGAGATCAGAGTTAAACCATATTGCTCTCCCAAATCTCCCTCTCGCCTTGGCTCTTTCTTATCTCTGCTCACCTGCTCTTCCCCCACTGGACGAGAGGAGCGGAGGCCTCATTTAAAAAAGCAACGGGGTTCCCTAAGCCATTAGCCATATTAGTGTTGGGTCCGCGCCCATGCCCTTCCCGAACAAAAACATCTTGATGCTTCGTGGAGCAGTTTGGTAGGAATTTGTCAGGCCTGACCGATTTGTAGTGCTACAGCATGATGGAAACGTAGTCTGGCACTCTGGACTTTTCTGATGCTGTTTTTGATACTTTCATTTTCATAGTTGGTCTGTAGCACAGCCTAAGAGTTGAACAACCAACTCTCTTAATTGGATATAGTTACTATCAATACTATCAGTAGAGGCCAACTACAAAAGACTGTGACAACGGGAGCCATTCTTTATAAAGAGATGGCAGGTAAATGAAAAGGGTGTTGTCCTTATGATTAATGACATCGAGAATCATCTGCCTGCTTTCTTGCAGGTTTTATCGGGTGCTTAACCCTTTGGCAATAACTCCTTTGTCTCCAGATCACAATCACACACCTCTGAGCTTTAACACGGCCAAGCTCCTCTCATCAATCATCTTTGATTTTCTGCCAACGATTCAGATAGTAGGGCAATGTTGAGTGTGAGTATTACTACTCTGTGCGTGCGTGTGCGTGTGCACGTATTGAACAAGATGGAGAGAGAGCAGTCTATTAAGCATTTGACAATTGAAGACCTCCCACTCAAAAACAACCTGCTTAGATTGTCCTCTCTCTTCTAGAACCAAAGAAGCTGAAGAGGGTGGAAGCTGGGTTTGAAGGCGTGTCTCTGGGGGGTGTTTTTTTTAACTTACTAATGAAGCTGTCTATCACTCAGCTTGCTGACAGAAGGCCAGAATATCATACCCACCCGCATCCAGCCCAAAATGTCACTCATTTGTCAATAGAAAAAGTAAGAGGAAATTGGATTCAGTCAAAGTCATTATAGAACATGCAAAGTGGCTTTGTTCATTTAGCCCCGACAGCACATCATTTACGGTGTGCTGTGATGGTGTCTAACCAGAACATTTTTATCCACTCATAATTTTTGTCATTTATCTTGAATCCTAATGCGAGTCATTGATTGTCATCCAATTTCTGTACTAAATTCCTGCGGTGTCAAACCCACCAATCATTCTTCACTTAAAAGATGACCACACTACAACCAGAATGTAACTTCCCAAGAAGCCTTTGGTGGCTCCAATGTGCTAACAACAGTGAAAGGTGAATTAGGAACGCTGCTCACTGGTGCTTGTTGAGGGATTCAGCAGGATTATATCTGCATGGGTAGCCTGGCCTCAGACCAAACATTGTCTGGGATGAAACACAGTGTATGACAGTAAACTGTTAGGATCAAATGCTTGGTTGTCTTCTTCTCTTGTTCATTCCTCATGTAAAATATTAGATTTCTTCTCATAGTCCAATTCCCCAAACGTAAAAGAGCTTGCTGAAAAGCAACTAAGCTTACCATGCAGTGACCATCCTTGCATGGTCTATTACAAACGTTCTGCAAAGACACACAGAGGATTCCCACATTATTATTTTATTCCTTCCCAGACTGAAAGAGTAGACAGTCTGGTGGTAGAACAACTGTCCTTTTATCAGACTGCCAGTGGGGTTAAAAGTTCAGACTACCGCTCTTAGAAGCCCAACGCCCAGATTGGCACTCCTCAATTATAAATAAATAAAGCAAATCAGAGTAAAGTAAAATGCTTCCGACAGCACATAACAGTTTAATGAGTTGTCTGTATGTATGTGGTTTTGAATACTATGCCCTCAAGCCAAATTGATTTTTGTCCTATTGAATCAGGTAACAAAATTGAAACATTCTCAATAAACAATGAATAAGACATACATGGCTTGTTGGTTTAAGCATTAAGTATTGTAAAAGGAGGTTATTGTTAATCATCCCCCCCCACACACACATCTCATAAACTACCTCAGAGTTCTACTAAAATTGTGGATCGGTAGTGCATTCAAATTTTGTTCATCTCAAGAGGCCGCAGGGACATTTAGAAAATGCTTGGTATCCACATAGACGCTTAAGATAGCAGCCATGGTGGACAGAGAGTGGAAGGGTCAAGGATTTTGCGGGAGGGGTGAAACAGAGGAGGCTGACGGGCTGCTTCCACATGTGTTATAAGTTAAAGGTTTGCCAGGGTTCCTGTGCTGTAAAAGCTGTTCATGAATAAAGCAAAACTCATTGGCTCAAGATTGACACGACTAGGCTCCTGTGAGAATTTATACATATTCGTCGGGCTCTATCAAGAGCGTATGGGACTGCTTTTCATAGCTAAAATTGAGTTGAGGCTCGCCAGAAAGCAGACCTGGTATATTACCAATAATGCTCTGGTTCTGTGTGACTAGCTGTGTGCCTGGTCATGGGACCTTTTTTCATTGTCATGTCTGGAATTCAATAAAGCAGTGGAAAACCAGGCTGGATGTTTCCCAGAGCCCATCCATAAAATTAACTGACCGTATAATGTTGTAGAAACAAGTTAAGTAGCATCCTTGCCTTTGGGGACACGTGTTGGTTGACCGCAGACAGTGTGACAAGCTGATTAAAATACCCACAGACCAAGAGAGCGAAACGTCCACTCCGCATTCGCTCAACCCAGTCTGGTTGTCACGACAACGGAGGTTGACAAAGGGCTCCCTCAGACGATTGAGTGCACTGAAAGAAGAGGTGGGCGCGTGTGTGTGTGAGGGAGAGAGTGAGAGAGTGACATGGTGTGATGTTGGGTGTACAAGCAGTAGGTGGTAATGTATGCGGACCATGCGCAAACAAATGAAGTCGGCAAGCACGCCTCCTTAGCATTCTGCGACACAATGACCCTACCATCCTGACCCCGATGACATCATGCTTCATTTGAGCATATGGCCAGACCGTGTTGAGAACTTGGACTGGTTACAGAGGTTTTTTTAGTTTCCTTTGTGTTTCCCAACAGAATAATCACCAACATGGCTTGAAAGCAAAGCCTTCAAAACCGCACCACCCATTAAGCATGTTCCAAACCAGTTCCATTTAGATCTCAAAGCTGCCCACTTGTTCTCTGAAAAGTTAACTTGGATCTCAGCTGTTGTTGTCAATCACGCTCGCCTTGCCCCTTGTTGATATTACATGAATCCCATCTGTCTTTCTGGTTGGAGTTTCTTCACCTGACAGCTTGCAGAAACCCAGAGTGGTTATGTATTTCCATGACAACAAGTAGTTATGTATTCCCTTGCCTCATAAGGGTTCAAAAGGTCTTGATCATTTCTCAGTTAAGTGGTTTCTCTCTGCCTTCCCTCTGATCATCGTTTTTGTAGAGTGGTACATGTCTCTCAAGGGAAAGGAATGCAGTCATACCTGTACACACTCGAACCAGTAGAAAAAGACTGCTTGGTTTGATTACTGAATCTGCACATCTGCAGCATGTTTTTTTAAGGGTCATCACACCACAATCATTTTTAATTCTTGCTGAAATATTATTATAATATTATTTTTGCAGATTTTTTTCAAACCAATTTAATCAAATGATCAGATGCAGATCTTATTTCATTCGGTACCCAGTAGCTTGGCTTAACACCTGCTTTTCCCTGGGAGAGTCTCTGGAGTGAAAGGATCGTGCTATAAATTGGCCTCAGTGAGTATATGTGTTTGTGTGCACTTGAAAAAGTGTGTTTGTGTCGGTGCACTTATGTGATTTCGTGTGTCGGCTCGCTTTCCAAGGGAAGTGGCTTTTATCCTGTGTCCGCTCGGGCCGACCTCTCGGCCAAAGAGCAGTGAAAGGGACACTATTCCCTCCAGCGGCAGCATACAGAGAGCCCCTTCAGCGCACCGGAGGGGCAGAGAGAGAGACCCTTCTGTATCTGCATGTGAACTGAGGACAGAGAGATGACCATTGACAGTAATGGCGACGGAAATGGAGAAGGGCCAAGCATGGCTACATCTTCGTTTCAAAATGTTAGCGCGTTAACTTCTATCTAACTGCCTGCACAAATGCAAAGTCCCTTGGTCAAGATGCACTTACCATATGAAACTGGAAGTGGAAATGAGATGAAGCTGCCACTTTGTTTTAAGTTTCGGTTAACTGCTAGTTTATTGGAGTTTGTTCAGGCACAGTGTTAGTTGCTTTCTCTTGACACTGAAAACTGGTCATATGCTGTAATTTTTATTGAATAAATTCAACTCTGTGAGTATCGGCTGTGACAGAAAGTGCTCACAATGGACAATCCTGACTGAGAGCCACTGACTGGTCAGACTGTACATTACAGTTCCTGCTTTTCTGCTGAAAGTGTTGTTAAAGGCCTTTTTCAAATGGATGTCCACTTTCAAAATGATAATGGCAAATGGGCCCTGTTATTTACCTTCAATGTACTCAAAGTGCTTTCGCAATGTCCTCCCATTCACATCCTGATGTGGCCTCCCTATCTTGCTCAAGGACACTTTGGCATCACTCATGTGTTTGACAAAGCATGCGTAGCTTGTCTGTACATCTAATCCACTGTTTTTCAACCTTTATTTTATAATCTCAGAAACATACCACCTAATAATGTCACAAAGTCCATACACTGGTAAATTATTGCACCTTCGAGCCAATGGGTGGATGGGGTTGTTCTTGATAAATAGCAACCTGTCCAAAAACCCGTTGTTCCGCCACAGATGTTAGACCAGGCAGCTCTGTGCCTACAACAGAACGAGCCTTCCTCACCAGTTTTCATGCACACAGAAGATTGATTGGTAGCCAATTGAACAGAATAGAAAAAAGCTATAAAACAAATTGTCAGACATTGCTTATCCGGGAAAATAAGTCTTATCGTGTTGCTTTTTTTGTAGTAGTAGTAGTAGTAAAACCAGTGTTTCAGACACACCTTAGAGTTGTGTGACACTGTCCAGCCTCTGTCAATAAAGTGACAGTTGCCAGATAACTCCTGCAACGATGTAATGGTAGTAGAAGAGTATCTCTGATCATATCGCTGGGTGCCAGTGTCCAGCGATTGATTATCTAATTTGTTTCCATGAAAGAAGTGTATATAAGCAGAATGCAGTTTTTATGTCCTGCTCCATTTACTTTAGTAGCGCCTAACTGAAGTGCAGCCATAATGCTTTTGATTTATATTTAATATTATTTTTTGCTCCTTCATTAACTTTGTACAGTGTCTCTTTGAGACCCTCATCGAGAGCTGCTTAAAGCTATACATTTAAAAGAGCCCTGGCTCTTTAACTTTAAATCGCATTGATTAAAATTATCTTGGGTTTTGCCAAAGAAAAGATTAATTGCTCATCTAGGTAGCAAATTAGGTTTTTCTTTTGCACCCACCAAATATTTGTTGGGTTTCTGAATCAGACCACCTCACCTGTGCAGTTGCATAAGAGCGAAGGGCACTGAGGATTGCAGTTTCTGCTCATCACTTCTCCAGCCCATATACTTCTACTCGTTGGGTAGGATGTTCTCAGTCCCTTGTTACAGGCAAAATGTCTACTCACTTCCCAGTTTTCTGTAGCTCTGAGCTACATTTTCATTTTAGAGCATGTTATGCCAGACAGACAGACTATGGCGTAACCAGTGTTGACAAATGTACAACAGATGCCAGGCACAGAAAACCTCATCCAGCTTTTATCTTTTAAGTTAATTCTGGCTGTTTTGCACAGCCTTATACTGTATCTGCTCTTTATCTTCTCACTAAGTGCCTGCTTTTGCTGATGTCAACCAGCCATGTTAGTACTTTAATGTACCCTATGGGTTGAATACACACATGCTACTGTAAATGTGCAGAATCTTGGGCCCAAACCGCCAGAACCCAACAAAACAATGCCAAGCTCCATAGTCTCCCGCTGCACCGCTACTGCTGACCCCCGCATATTTTATGAGCTCGTAGTCATTCAGTGAGCTGTCATGGCTCATTAAGGGCTTTAGTGATGAACTTGCACAGTGGAGTCTCTCACTGATTTATGAATGCGAACACATAGAATAGACACAAGAATAGGTTAGTGGAGATTACAGATGAACACATAGAAATCCATAGAAGCAGTTGCTGGACTATGAAAGCATATAGCTAGAGTAGTACATGAACCACACTAAATTAATTAATGTATCTACAATCACTGAGCACCATTGAGTATTTTAATGTTGTTGGGATGTACCTCCTGTTGTTATGTATATATCAGTTGTTGTGACTTAAACTTTGAGGTCAAATATAAGGACAATTTTTTTTTCTCAGAACCAAGATCAATGACTCGCTTCATCCAATGAATGAATGAAGTGGTACACACAAATTTTGCTCGACCCTCTTTAAGTCGGGCTTGAGTCGGAGTGTTGTTTTTTTTCTACAGGAGGGAAACTTTACAAGGTTTTACAAGGCACACACACACACACACACACACACACACACACACACACACACACACACACACACACACACACACACACACACCAGTGCAACATCCCAAACTAAACTTCTGCTCCATCCTTTCACATATCCCTCCCTCCATGTTCCCAATAGTGTAGTTCCACATCACAGACCCGTCACACGGCAGCTTCACGGGGACCCATCGTAGCAGATCGGCAAAAGGAAGTTCCCATGGTAATGGGGTCGTTTGCGTGCTATAAATAAGTTGACCGCGCATGTTTGCTGGTCAAAGAGCAGGTGAGGATAACAGCATAGTGGGGAACTTTCCCAGCCAGATTACGTCAGAGTGGCTAGAATATGAACGAATGAATGAATCAATGAATGAACGAATGAATGTATGAATTCTAAACGAAAATACTTATTGGGTATGGGAGCAATAAAACAAGAAAAATGTTTTTCCTGTGTCCGGGCTCAAAAGGGCCTTGGGCCTGTTGAAGATTCTGTAATACACCAATTCTTGTTCATGCAGTATTTTTAATCAGCGCTGTACAGGATGCATGGAGGTTTATAATTATTATATTTATCCAGCTCATGAATAAGTGAACGATCCTTAGACACATGCACCACCACAACCCTCCCCCGTCCCCTTTTACCAGTCATGCAGCACAACTCTTGCAGCTGCTCTTGGATGGCCTCGGGTCATGTACCCATCCTAGACACTCTTTCATCTTCTTCCTTATAGACCCGCCTCTGCTTTGTCCTTATTGTTGCACCAGTGAGCACAAAAGAGTTAGGTGAGATACTAGTTCCATGTCTAACGTTTTAGCTGTCATGTCACATTACTAAATAAATGTCATGGTGTTCAAATACATACGTTTTGTGTCATACATACAATTTATTCTACTGTCATTGTTGAGTGTCTAGCTCTAAATACCACTTGATAACAATAAACATCAATGTAAATGATGGTCCTTGTAATTGTCTGTCTCTAAGTGGTTAAAAGGTAGGGTAAAACTCTGTGGTGTTTGAGAGTTATTCATTCCTTCCTCTGACCTTTTCTCTGCGAGGTCAGTGGAAGGACTGAGGAACCTGCTCAATAATTAAAGAGATTTTAGCACAAATGGGGGGGATTGCTCTCAGTGTCCACAAAGTACTCTCTCAGAGGTGTTGACGGATGGCTCTTGAGATGGGAAATGTGTTGTTTTGAATCTTCAAGATGTAAAGAACACTGCTCATAGTCAAAACTGTGTGTGTAATCTGATAGAGGTGACAAGTAAATGTGATTGTGGTCATCCTGCAATTCCCCCTATCTCTTTATGAATGCTTATGCCTCATTTGTCTCTCTTTTTAATGTCTGAACCAGATGATTAATTTAATTTATTTATTTTTCCATCTTGACAGACGGAGAAGAAATGGGATATGATTAGGCAGTGGGAGTCTTCGGCTTAACAAAGAACATAGATGGTAAGGCATTTTCAAATGAAAACTGAGACTGCAGTACCACCAATATTAAGTAATCTCTTATACAACTGCAGCATTTGTTTAGCACTGTTCTTAGCTGCAATTTTAATGAGCCTTTGCATACATACATTTCCATGATAATTTATTTAACGATGGCACTGAAAAAACAAGTTTGAGCGCATTCACTGTGGCGGCCATAGTATATCATTCAGTGCAGAATGTGGTTTGGTGATGTGTTTCTATCTGTCAGGTTCGACCATCATTTTATCAATCTGAAGAAAATAAAGTTTTAGCATACAAGTTGAATGCAACAATTACTTAAACATGTGTAACCCTGGTGCATTTCCCTCCTCAGAATATCTGCCATGCTACATGGGAAGGCTCAGCACTCCACCCTACTCTTGTTCTTCATCACCGTCATCACTGTTGCCTTAGTCCATGGTCACTCTTACCCAAGTTTTTCCCGTGATGACACAGAATTCCAGCACCTGGTGCTCCATCCAGACCCATCCATTGGAAAAGTCTATGTGGGGGCCAGAGACCACCTGTTTCAGCTAGATGGATTAGATGGACTTCGGTTGGAGCAAGAGGAGAAGACCGGTCCTGTGAGTGACAGCAAAGACTGCATCCCTCCTGTCACAGAGTCCAATTGTCCCCAGGCCAGGAGAACCAGTAACCATAACAAATTACTGCTGGTGGATCCGACAGGATTGGAATTGATCACCTGCGGCAGTGTATACCAAGGGACCTGCCAAAAACGGAGCCTGACCTCAATCAGTGAGGTTCTTTTCTCCACAGAGAGGCCAATGGACACTCAATACGTGGCAGCCAATGATCCGTTGGTTTCAACCGTGGGGCTTGTGGTGGGGCTTCGGGGTGGGGGAAGGTCTGTGATGTATGTGGGTAGGGGCTACACCGCCAGTCAGCCACCTATTTCCACACGACACCTTTCATCAGAGCCTATTTTTTCCTACGAGGAGACGGCAAAGCTCGCCGTAGCAGGTCGTATGTCCGAATACGACCACCATTTCGTGACCACGTTCACACGGCGAACATATGTGTACTTCTTGTTTTACCGCCGAGACATAAAGTCGTCATCGAGGGAATATCAGACCTATGCGGCCAGGGTTTGCCTCGATGATGCCTCTTACTATTCCTACGTGGAAGTTCCTCTGGTTTGCCGATCACCATCCTCACCTTCTAGAGTTTACAACCTTCTCCAAGCAGCCCAGGTAAATTTATTATTTCTCCTTCAAACGTGTCACTTTAGAATAACAGTTGTTGCTTCTGCCTTTGATTTCCTTGAATTTTGTCCCCCTTCAAATTATGTGTAACAGGTGGGTCAAGGTACAGACAGGGAGGGTGAGGACTTGTTGGCAGTCTTCTCCACCCGTGTCAGCTCCACTAACCAAAATTCCTTGGATGGCTCAGCTCTGTGCATCTTCCCTTTGGATGCACTTGACAGACGCATTGACTCCATAAGGGATCTGTGTTACACCCAAGACGGGATGTTGGACGATGGAAGAGAGGTGGCCTACATAGAGTATGAGGTCAAGTCTAGCTGCGCCAAATTACTCAGGGTATGCACACAGCCAATAGCAATAGCATAACACGGACATTTTTCTTGCATTTTATCACTAATCCTACTCCCTCCAAGGATTGCACTCTATACAGTTTTTTGTTTTACTGTATGTTCTCTGACAACTTGTACATTGGCTAATAACTTAATGCAAGCCATCAGCATGAACCATTTCCTGCCGTTTACCTGAAGTAGATTGACGAAATTGGTTTCAGTGGTCAGAGAAAGGATAAATGTCGTAAAATTCCAGCTAAGTAACAAATTGTACCCGCAGCATTAGCGGGATTAAACTGCATCATTGTATGCGGCAAAGTGATTTTTAGGCAAGTCTTGTAATTAGGCCATGGGACTCAAGCCCAGATGCCCCAGAAGTAGCTTTGGCCAGCTGCAGCCGTTTAGTTCATCCCCACCGCTCTCCACAGATGCCTACATTTGGCATCCCTCAGACCATTGAATGGGATCATTAGAGGTCAGTAAACCAAGGCAACTTGGTTCAGCTGTGCAGCAATGTATTGAGCTCTAGCAAGGAGGAACGAGGACAAAGACAAGGGCTGCCAGTAACATGGCCACAGAAAGAAGTGAAGAATTGTAGAATTAATTCAGTGCTAAATGAAACTACAGAGACGAAAGGCCAGATGACGATAAAATGCTATTTTCCATGAGCAATGATTAAGCAAGGTTTGGAAACATAGACATTTTTCGCTCAGTTGTGAGGCTTTGCAGACCAGAAAAATGTATTACTCTTATCCCAATGATTGAAGAAAAAAATAGTCTGTGCAACACTAACAGGAAGTCATTACCAAAGGTTAAATTAGAGGACATCCAAAGAAGGGTCTTCTAAATGTTTGATGACAGTTGAAGATGAATTAAATTCCTGATTACTCAAATCTTTTTCTTCAGTGAAGGACAAATCAGCTTGGGATACTCAACCATAGTCATGTGTATGTTGTAGAATACTCTTCAAGCATATCCCTGTGGCTCTGATCACACTCCGAGTCCAATGGCAAGCAGGGTGCCGGTAGTGGCCAAGGCTGTGTGGCAAACCTTTTCTACCCATCTCACTGCTGTGGCTGTTAGCGTGAGGTACGACCACAGCATTGCTTTCCTGGGAGACTCCAAAGGGACGCTTCACAAGGTAGCGCATCACATTCACCACTCAGTACTTACCTAGTACGTATAGTTTTTTTATAAAGTTGGATAAGTTGTGGAATGCCCATGGCAGCCTAACAAGCTCCTTAGACTTTCTGTGATTCATTTCTCAGGAAATTCAGCACACTTTACACCTGTTAAAACATCAGCAACCAATGTCAGCGATTGTACAGATCTTGAGGATTCCAATCATTCCATCCTTCACAGTATTCCAACATACACAGACGCGCATAGCTCTATAAATATGTGTCCAATTTTCGTCAGGTGATTGTTGGCCACTTGAAAGTTATGCATTTTTGAGCTAATACTATAGATGGAAATATATTTATCTTTGTTTTGGAAGCTACTACTATAAGATGGAGATATATTTTTCTTTGTTTTATCCAGAAATAAAATTCCAAGTGTAAGACCACGTTTGTAACTGCGGAGTATCACCACCTGAAGAGTGCTATTGACACTCATTTGATAAGGAGTCTTAAAACTGATGTGCTATATTTAATGAATGCAGACAGATTGATTTTATAAAATCTGCATGAATACTTCTAAACCACCAAACACTACAGAGCAACTTTCGCTGCCATTATGTGTTGAGTGCATCCTCATAATGGCTATTCTGCTCACAGTGGTCACGTGCCTCCGGATGGAGAGGCAAAAGAAAAAAAAAAATCCACTTCTTCTAATCTCATAAACATGAGGTAATATGAGAGTTTGAAGGCTGGGGAACCACTTGAAACCAGAGGTGTCTTCCTGTGCTTATATTGGATTTTTCAATGTGCTAATCACATTCATAACCACTTTGGTTGCGATCCTGCACAAGTTTAATTGGGTTTAGGTTTGAGCTGCGTGTTGCACAAGAACTTTCTTTTATTTTACTTCATTTTAATGCTGTAGTTTTTTCCAAACTTTACTTTTAATTTTTACACTTAAATTATGTTTATTGCTGCCAATCATGTCCTCTGTTTTGCATTCGCTATTTGTTATCTTCAGAAAATAGGCCCCGTGAGTTCTTGTATTTTCTTAACTGTGTGCAAAACAACTAGGAATTAAAACTCTCAAATGTTTATCAATGCACTACAACAAAAGAATACTGCACCTCATGATTTAAGTGTCTCAGTCATTGAGCGATTACTGATGTTCTATCGATCTACTGTGCATTGTCTACCAACCTCTGATGTTCTTTCTCAGGTGTATCTGGGCCAAGATGGCCAAGTGGAGGTGTATGCCAATGTGACTATCCAGCCCAACTCCTCCATTAACCGTGACCTCTTACTAGACCAGAAAGGCGCGCACATCTACATCATGACCAAAGCCTCTGTAAGTTGCGTAAGAGGATAGGTACACCTTCAAGATTAAATCATCGTATTCAGCAAGTCTTCTTTCACTTCTTTCCTGTTACCTTTTTCAAGTAACGATAGTTAATAGTCTACAAGGGCTACCCGTTTGTTGCACACTTCTATCAATTTCTGCAGGTGTTTACATTTTTAAATGATCATTTCTACAACAGTCCAAGGAAATCACAATGTCATCACTGGTGAGCTATTTTTAGAATGTGGTTCTTTGGGGGCTTTCAGGTGGACACCCTGTGGCTAACCCCTGGTCTACAGTTTTTAGCGTGGGGACCTGATATTTATTTGTCGTGATGAGTAGGTATGTTTCTTTTGGTCTTTAATCATTTGAATGGGTGGAACTTTATTTGTCAAATCTTATCGATTTATGGTGTAAAATTGCTTTCTATTTGAAGCTGCTCCTCTAGCCTGCCATGACGCATATTTTGAAGTGGGCGAAATTGGCATCAACAAATTGAAATTATTGTACTTGTACCTTGTAGTATAAATCAAGCCCTATTTTCTCAAGGTTGGAAGCATATCCAGTTTATATGCATTTTGTTCCCTTGGGTCCAGAGAAAGTTTTGGATCTGGATGAAACTCAAACCCCTTTTAGGTATTAAAATCCTAGACTGTCGCTGCTTATTCATTTTGCAGGTGAAAAAATCTTGGCTCTCTTGGAGTGCTTTTGTTTGAAATAGTTTAACAGCTGTAGCCTTTCCAGAGTGGTGGCCTGTCCATTCAACCACACACCCAGATGTCTCAATGCACAAGCCTGAACATGGGCTGTCATTCATCAGCACACAATTGATTGTTTGTCACATTTGTCCGTGCGTTGGTACTTCCTCAAGCTGCGTTGACCGTAGAAAAAAGTAGCATGAAGGATTACAAGGCAAAGAGCATAATGGCTAAATGAGAGCAGCTGGCAATTGAGGTCAAAGGTCACTCACCTTCTGTTGAAAACAACAATCAGCAGGAGGTGTGGGGGTCAGACAACAATAGTATTAATCAGAGAAAGTGGCCCTTTTTGTGAAGGCACACTCCCTACAGAGTGTCTGTGTGGGAAGTTGTGAGATGGGGCTGTATGGGAAACTGCTATTCAGGAGTCGGTTTATCTGACTAACGTCAAAGTAATTACCGCAAATATTCATGCCTTTTAATTTTTTTTTTTGCAGCCACATCCTTTTGCTATACTAACCCTAACCCTATACATCATTATAGATTTGCACATTTTTAAAGAACGTTTTGTAGGATTAACATTTCCAAGTTGTTTTCTCAAAGGTTTATGTTTATATGCTTGAGGTTATGAATGAATGTAACTGGATTGGATATATTTGACCTTCAGGTAGAGAAGCGTCCTGTGGCAGAATGTGGAGATCATCTGGACTGCCAGTCTTGTCTGTCTGCCAATGACCCGTACTGTGGCTGGTGTGTCCTGGAGGGGCGGTGAGTCTGTTTGTGAAGAACTGAGCCACAGTGAAGTCACGTTCTCTTGTTGATTCCTTGTATTTTTCTCTGACAACTCACATTGCTACTTCAGGTGTGGACAACGTTGGGAGTGCCGGCGAGGGTCAGTCAAGGGGCAGTGGTTGTGGAGTTTCAACCGCACGCAGCAGTGCCTCAGCATCCAGCATCTCAACCTGTACAACATCAGCCGCGGGGAGAAAACAAATGTAATTTTGGGGGAGAGGAAGTAGCATTATCATGAATGCTAAGTATAACTACAAAATATCCAAACCTAGGCTGCTTTGAAGCTTTGCTGTTTATCCTTAATGCTCCACCACGTCTCATCTCATCTTTAATCAATTACTCGTCGTGACAATTTCATTGTTATTCAAGTACCGTATTTTCCGGACTATAAAGCGCACCTAAAAATCTAAAATTTTCTCAAAAGCCGACAGTGCGCCTTATAGTCCGGTGCGCCTTATATATGGACCAAATTCCTAAATTCAAACTGGCCCGAAGCAGTGTGTCATGAAATCAATCATAAGTGGCCCGCTGAAGACTATGAATCATGAATCAAAAAGACTATGGATCATTATTTTGTGATTACAAAGTAATTTGTTGCGTCTAAAGTCGAAATAAAAAAGATAAAATGGAGAATGATTTGATATTAATGGTGCGCCTTATAGTCCAGTGTGCCTTATATAAGGACAAAGTTTTAAAATGGGCCATTCATTGTAGGTGCGCCTTATAGTCCGGTGCGCCTTATAGTCCGGAAAATACGGTATTACTTTTTTTTCATTATGCCCATTTTCAAGGTTGAGATACAGTAAAAATACTGATTAATATTTTCCTCTCCCACAGATAACAGTGTCAGTTGAAAGACTACCTGGTTTAGGAGAAGGCGAGGCCTACTCTTGCTTCTTCCATGATACAGAAACTCCTGCCTTGTTCACTAACACGGGTGTTGTATGCCCCACCCCTGATCCAAGTAATCTACCCGCCATTGGGCATGGAGACGGTGAGCTTCAGCTTGTGTCCACATGTATATGGCTATATTTTATAAGCACATTTCACCACCCCGACACAGGGCTTAAAATATCCCAGAAAAGTATCTTTAAAAAAAATGAAAAAAATTCAAGCCTTTGAGGGAGCAATATCATGCAAAATCAACTTTTTGAGCTTTTAGACGTGTTAAAATGCAAATTCCATCTCAGAGGTGGTGCTTTTCTCCATTTACTCTTCTTGGGGCATTCTTGATAATTCCTCCTCTCCAAGCATCATCCAAAAAAACGACCAGTTCCTCATGTTGTGATGTCACAAAGTGATGAATTTGTAGTTACTTATAAATGCAAAATGCAGAAAAAAAACATATATATATATTTTTTAAATGTAGGTTCCTTTGAGCATTATCTTATTATATTTTCCCACCTTGTATCGGTACATATATCAGTTATTAATCAAGTACACTTTGTTTAGTTAATATAGCAATGATTCTAATTAAGTGGTTCTGTTGTCATCCAGAGTTCGTGATGGTGATACTTTCCCTACGTTTTCTAAACGTAACGGTAGCAGAGACAGAATTTACCTTGTACGACTGTGGCCTTGTGCAGAAGCTCTCTGAACGGAGGCCGTGAGTATCAACGCACTCGCGCCCGCAGACATTCACACACATGCTGCATGTGTCACCAGAACACAATGTCATAAATCATGTGCTGTCTTGCCTGAGTGAAACCGTTTTATTCAGCAACAAGCACAATGACATATTCACGAGACAACGCTTTCGATGATGCATTTGTTTTTGTAACTCTGTGTTATCGATAGCATTTTCTTCTTTGGGTAGTTATTAGTGATTGAATATATTAACTCCCATAAAGTGTTATAAACCATATGTTGTCATAGATGTGTATATAGATGAGATATTTTACTTGAACATATTTTGTGTAATATTATTTTCCCCTCAGATGTCAAGGGTGTGTTAGCAGTCGCTGGGGGTGTAACTGGTGTATCCATGAGCATGTCTGCACCCACAGACACACCTGCAGCCAAGGAGTCACCATCTACAATCAAAATGTGAGTCAACATTTATGGCCATGCCCTGTCTAGTATCACCGACTTGCATCACGCCATACATGTACGTTTCTGTGCCTTGTCTTATTTGCTCCGCCTGTGTGTACGTTTTTCATTTCCGGTCGTGCTTTGTTATTATTTTGGATTCTTCAGTCAGTCTTCTTGTTTATCCTAATTTTGTACCCCCCCTGCCTTTTTTTCTTGCCCTTTCCTGCTTGTTCGTTTGCGCTTCTCCATCAACAAGTTCAAACCGCCGACACCCACCATTCCACCACCCACCAGAAAACAGACTACTTTAACTGTGATGACTCCGACAACAACAACAACAACATCACCAACAACAGTGACAGTGACGCAGCTGCCACTCAGCATGACTCCTGCTACGACCACTGCAGCTGCCACCGCAACGACAACCCCTACCACTCTTAACAGCGAGTCCACGGACACCACACACCACTTCATCGGGACCTTCAACCAGGCCACCAGTCTACACTCAGATGCCAGCATCACAGACAGCTTTGCCTTTGACATGCTCACTACTACTGATGGAAATGTGGCCACAACTAGACATTTGTCAGAGGAGGAGACTGTTGATTGGCTGATAGAAAGTGGCGAGAACGCTGGCAACACGTCTAACACAACATTCCTTAGCAGTACAATTGGGCCCGTAGACTCTGAATTGGGCCTCTTAGAACCCTCCGGTGAGGCAGCAGGCGCTTCCTCTGGTATAAGCTCAACCACATCCGGTGAAGTTGCAACTTTGTCAGACATTGCTGAGGAAATCTCAGTAATAAGCTCTGATAGGAGTGATACTTCTCCATGGGAGTGGGAGAGGCCTGAGGGTGGAGTAGACAGGGACAGCGTCCCCTTTTCTCTAACAGGTGCAAATGAAAATCTCACCTTTACACAATCACCTGACGTGATTTTTGAGCCCAACTCTGACTCTGATGAAAAATACCAGGCAGATTCCTCTCTTTATTACTTAATGGTGAGTTCAGAAGCTGTTGCTAATAAATTGAACTTAAGCCTTATAAATCTCTGATATTTAATAATTGAAACAATTTGTCCCATTGGAAATCAAAAGAAGAAACTGAAATACCAAGTCGACATACACTCATGGATTTCGTTACCAATGTTAACTATGTAACTGTCCACAGAAACACGAGTGTTTAAAAATGCAACTATTTTGATTCAACACTACAGGAGATGCAGTACCAGTGAACTCAACGTGACACTCTTATTTATTTATTTATTTATTTATTTATTTATTTATTTATTTATTTATTATGTATCCTCCGTGAGTCGTCACCTTATCGTGGTGGAGGGGTTTGCGTGCCCCTATGATCCTAGGAGCCATGTTGTCTGGGGCTTCATGCCCCTGGTAGGGTCACCCATGGCAAACGGGTCCTAGGTGAGGGGCCAGACAAAGCACGGCTCATCAGCCCCTTATGATGATAAAAATGAATGGATCACGTTTTCCCTCGCCCGGACGCGGGTCACCGGGGCCCCCCTCTGGAGCCAGGCCTGGAGGCGGGGCTCGAAGGCGAGCGTCTGGTGGCCGGGCCTTCGCCCATGGGGCCCGGCCGGGCTCAGCCCGAAAAGGAAACGTGGGTCCCCCTTCCCATGGGCTCACCACCTGTGGGAGGGGCCAAAGGGGTCGGGTGCATTGCAAGCTGGGCGGCGGCCAAAGGCAGGGACCTTGGCGGTCTGATCCCCGGCTGCAGAAGCTGGCTCTTGGGACATGGAATGTCACCTCTCTGGCTGGAAAGGAGCCCGAGCTGGTGTGCGAGGCAGAAAAGTTCCGACTAGATATAGTCGGACTTGCCTCCACGCACAGTTTGGGTTCCGGTACAAGCCCTCTCGAGAGGGGCTGGACTCTCTTCCACTCTGGAGTTGCCCACGGTGAGAGGCGTCGGGCAGGTGTGGGTATACTTATTGCCCCCCGGCTGGGCGCCTGCACATTGGGGTTCACCCCGGTGAACGAGAGGGTAGCCTCCCTCCGCCTTCGGGTGGGGGGACGGGTCCTGACTGTTGTTTGTGTCTATGCACCAAACGGCAGCTCAGAGTACCCACCCTTCTTGGAGTCCCTGGAGGAAGTGCTGGAGAGCGCTCCTTCTGGGGACTCCGTCGTTCTACTGGGTGACTTCAATGCTCACGTGGGCAATGACAGTGAGACCTGGAAGGGCGTGATTGGGAGGAACGGCCCCCCCGATCTGAACCCGAGCGGTGTTCTATTGTTGGACTTCTGTGCTCGACACGGATTTTCAATAATGAACACCATGTTCAAACATAAGGGTGTCCATGTGTGCACTTGGCACCAGGACACCCTAGGCCGCAGTTCGATGATCGACTTTGTAGTCGTGTCATCGGATTTGCGGCCGCATGTTTTGGACACTCGGGCGAAGAGAGGGGCGGAGCTGTCAACTGATCACCACCTGGTGGTGGGTTGGCTCCGATGGTGGGGGAAGATGCCGGTCCGACCTGGCAGACCCAAACGTTCTGTGAGGGTCTGCTGGGAACGTCTGGCGGAATCCCCTGTCAGGAAGAGCTTCAACTCCCACCTCCGGCAGAGCTTTTCCCACGTCCCGGGGGAGGCGGGGGACATTGAGTCCGAGTGGACCTTGTTCCGCGCCTCCATTGTTGAGGCGGCCGACCGGAGCTGTGGCCGTAAGGTCATTGGTGCCTGTCGTGGCGGCAATCCCCGAACCCGCTGGTGGACACCGGCGGTAAGGGATGCCGTCAAGCTGAAGAAGGAGTCCTATCGGGCCGTTTTGGCCTGCGGGACTCCGGAGGCAGCTGACAGGTACCGGATGGCCAAGCGGAACGCGGCTTCGGCGGTTGCTGAGGCAAAAACCCGGGCGTGGGAGGAGTTCGGCGAGGCCATGGAGAATGACTTCCGGACGGCTTCGAGGAAATTCTGGTCCACCATCCGGCGTCTCAGGAGGGGGAAGCAGTGCAACGTCAACACTGTTTACAGTGGAGATGGCGTGCTGCTGACCTCGACTCGGGACGTCGTGTGTCGGTGGGGAGAATACTTCGAAGACCTCCTCAATTCCACCGACACGCCTTCCATTGTGGAAGCAGGGCCTGGGGACTCTGAGGCGGACTCTCCAATCTCTGGGGTTGAAGTCACTGAGGTAGTTAAAAAACTCCTCGGTGGCAAGGCCCCGGGGGTGGATGAGATCCGCCCGGATTTCTTAAGGGCTCTGGATGTTGTGGGGCTGTCATGGCTGACACGTCTCTACAGCATCGCGTGGACATCGGGGACAGTGCCTCTGGATTGGCAGACTGGGGTGGTGGTTCCCCTCTTTAAGAAGGGGGACCGGAGGGTGTGTTCCAATTACAGGGGAATTACACTCCTCAGCCTCCCTGGTAAGGTCTATTCAGGGGTGCTGGAGAGGAGGGTCCGTCGGGAGGTCGAACCTCGGATTCAGGAGGAACAGTGTGGCTTTCGTCCTGGCCGTGGAACAGTGGACCAGCTCTTCACCCTCAACAGGATCCTCGAGGGTGCATGGGAGTTCGCCCAACCAGTCCACATGTGTTTTGTGGACTTGGAGAAGGCGTTCGACCGTGTCCCTCGGGAGGTTCTGTGGGGGGTGCTTCGGGAGTACGGGGTACCGAGCCAACTGATAAGGGCGGTTCGGTCCCTGTATCACCGATGCCAGAGTGTGGTCCGCATTTCCGGCAGTAAGTCGGATTCGTTCCCAGTGAGGGTTGGACTCCGCCAAGGCTGCCCTTTGTCACCGATTCTGTTCATAATTTTTATGGACAGAATTTCTAGGCGCAGCCGAGGCGTTGAGGGTGTCCGGTTTGGGGACCTCAGCATCGCGTCTCTGCTTTTTGCAGACGACGTGGTGCTGTTGGCTTCTTCAGGCCGTGATCTCCAGCTCTCACTGGAGCGGTTCGCAGCCGAGTGTGAAGCGGTCGGGATGAGGGTCAGCACCTCCAAATCCGAGTCCATGGTCCTCGATCGGAAAAGGGTGGAATGCCCTCTCCGGATCGGGGATGAGATCCTGCCCCAAGTGGAGGAGTTTAAGTATCTTGGGGTCTTGTTCACGAGTGAGGGGAGGATGGAGCGCGAGATCGACAGGCGGATCGGTGCAGCGTCGGCAGTAATGCGGACTCTGTACCGGTCCGTCGTGGTAAAGAGAGAGCTGAGCCAAAAGGCAAAGCTCTCAATTTACCGGTCGATTTACGCTCCTACCCTCACCTATGGTCACGAGCTATGGGTCGTGACCGAAAGAACGAGATCCCGGATACAAGCGGCCGAAATGAGTTTTCTCCGCAGGATGTCCGGGCTCTCCCTTAGAGATAGGGTGAGGAGTTCGGTCATCCGGGAGAGACTCGGAGTAGAGTCGCTACTCCTCCACGTTGAGAGGAGCCAGATGAGGTGGCTCGGGCATCTCATCAGGATGCCTCCTGGACGCCTCCCTGGGGAGGTGTTCCGGGCATGTCCCACCGGTAGGAGACCCCGGGGACGACCCAGGACGCGCTGGAGAGACTATGTCTCTCGGCTGGCCTGGGAACGCCTTGGGATCCCCCGGGATGAGCTAGATGAAGTGGCTGGGGAGAGGGAAGTCTGGGAGTCCCTCCTGAAGCTGCTGCCCCCGCGACCCGACCCCGGATAAGCGGAAGAAGATGGATGGATGGATGGATGGATTTATTTATTTATTTATTTATTTATTTATTTATTTATGTATGTATTATGTTTTTATCTTATTTCTGGTCACTTAAAATGGACCTTTTTGGTACAGTCTGGCTAAAACATCCATTTCAGCACCATCATCTCATCAAATAGCCTCACAATAAGAAGTATTAACCCAACATATTTCTTTACTGCTTTACTGCCTGACTATCTGTATTATTATGCGGACTATTTTTTTCCTATTTTTATCCAGGGCATGTGTTTCACATTGCATATTTTTTCAGGACTGTCCTTGCGTGGAGAAAGTTCAGGACTCCTTCCCCCTTCCTGTCAATGTTGAAAGGAAGATTACACTAGTGGGACAACACCTCAACCTGTTTCAGGTACATAGTTTAACCTTACAACTATTATAGCAGGTGGTTTATTATTTAGGTATATATGTTTCTCAATATGTCCCTCTCAATGTTTTAATTAAGTTTTTCATTCGAAAACTGTTCACATTTAGGATGAAAATCTGGACTACGAGTGCGTGCTGGATGTTGAGAATCAGTCAGTAGTGGTTGAAGCGTCTGTGGAACCGGATGCCAAGCAGCCCTCAGTTTTTTTGATAACCTGCAAACCACATCAGGTCAGCATATTTTATTTGCCAAAGTTTTTTTTTTTTTGTGCTATGTACAGCACATACTTAATACCTAAACTTCTAATGGATATGTTTCAATGTATCTAAATCTAATCTAAACAGCAAAACCAAAATAAAATAATAATAAAAAAAAAAAAGATCATGAAACTACACTCCGTTTTCAATATACTGTTGTGTTTGCATACATTTTACACCCTCCCAGACAGACGGATCACATTAGTGCTTTGTTCCTGAATTTGCATATTAGCCTGTATAACTCAAAACATGCTACATTGTTTTATTGCTTATTTTTCAGTTTGCTTATTCTGCTTTGATGGAGGAATACCCAGCCATGATCAACGTCAGAAGGAAAGATAACTTTCTCATTGACAGTGCTGATGACCTTTTCGGTGGGGGCTAATTTCTCATGTGGCACACGTTATATCACACACCTTGGCAACCTTCCACACAGAATGTTCCAAATATAACAATGAATTTTTTCCCCTCACTGACCTCCCTTTCTTTCCCCTGCTTCAGTGACTCTGTACAACTGTTCCGTGGGGAGATCTGACTGTAGTCGATGTCGTACGGCCGATCCAAAGTACGGCTGCGTCTGGTGCGGGAGTTCTTCCACCTCCCACTGCGTCTACCATGGGTCCTGCACCGATGATGTCAAACACACTTGTCCTGCCCCTGTCATTCATTTTGTAAGGCTTGTTTTATCCTCTTTGAAAAAGAATACAAACGTCAACAACTGTTTTTAAGGTGTTTATCGCATATATAATATTAATGCGTGCAAACATGTATTTGCTACTGAATTGTTTCCACCAGAGATGAACCTGGTTGCCTCTCTTCTGGATACCCATCTTGACACATCTGAGCTATTATATTATTAAGAGGAGGCTGGTGTGTGTTGTGGTTAATGTGATCATGTGTAAATGAGAAAAGCTGTCGCTACGTCTTTTGTCTTATGTTTCAGTTGGATCCTGTGTCTGGCCCTGTCGAGGGGGGAACCTTGGTGACTATTTCAGGCTCCAATCTTGGCCAGAGGGCTGAAGACATCCTCAACTCTGTCACACTTGCTGAGGTTCCCTGCAGTGTCATCCACAGCAGATATGAGATCTCCTCAAGGTGAGTAATGTATGCCAAAAGATGAACTAGGATATGCGCGTTTGCTTCTTACCCCTGTGTCGTGCAGGATAGTGTGTGAGACCACAAGCAGCAGGGGAGAGAAGAGGGGACAGGCCTCTGTCAAAGTAAGGGGAGGAGGACTTGGTGTGTCTGGCCAGACCTTCAGCTTTCAGGTAAATACAAGTTTGTGAAAATATGCTTGAAATTATTCTTTGAAGAATATTATTGTGTTGCTACATCTATGTTTTATTTCTTTAATTTTGTATTTTTTTTTGACAAGGTGACATTTAGCATTATATCTCGTGAGTAATCTGCTTTTCAATCAAGCAACTCATCTTCTTAGTTGCATTAACAGGAAAAGGATGCCAGCCTCTAATTAATTAGCACAAAGTGATGAGCAAATTTATGGCTGTAGGCTGCGAAACAACCCTCCGGTGTTTCCCGCTGTCTCGTTTATCTTGACAGTAAATCACCCACATGGCTGTAAATTAGTGGATTATTGAAACATGCAGTTTTATTTTCTTTGTGCTTTCTTCTCATGCTGTATTTTTATTACTCATTGCCAGGATCCCATACTGAGCGGTCTCTCCCCCCAGAGAGGGCCAAAAGCAGGGGGCTCGTCTGTCACTATCAAAGGTCGCAGCCTTAAGACGGGCCACCCAAATGATGTCAGCGTCCTCATCGGAGGAATACCATGTATGGTGTAAGTGTCACACTGTCATTATTCATGCATTCTTTATTTTTGATGTGTAAAGCTTTTTGTTTGAGCGGCTGTTCAATCGCAAGCTGTCTTTGTTTAGGATAAGCATCGAGGAAGATCAGATCTGCTGTCTGACAAGAGGCAGTAACAGGACAGGCGAACATGGCATCATAGTGCGATTTGGAGGCGCTGAACGCCACCTACAGGGTGTTGTTTATCATTACACGCCCAACCCCAACATTTCCTGGGCCGCACCGTCCAAAAGTTTTCTCAGGTGCTTCACACTTCAAACAAAAGACATTTAGAATGTTATTGTTGTTTTTTTACATTAAGTAGTGCACAGAGACATGATTTGAAAAGATCTACACTGTTGTATTAAAACTAAATTGATAATTTTATTAATTGCCATCACATTTTGAATAGTTTTTTTCATATCCAAGGAATATAATACAATGAAGCTCCATGCAAGGATTTCATGATTTTCTCAACTTTTGTTGAGATGAAGCATTGAACACTGAAGCATTTTTTCAAGTTTAAATGTCAATTTAATGATGATATATTTAAGTTCATCTTTCAAGCATTTCCTTTTTCCTTGCAGTGGAGGCAGAATCATCAGAGTGTCCGGTCAAAACCTTGATGTGGTTCAAGACCCCAAAATTCGGGTCACTCTCAGCCCGCCTGATTCTCTTCCTCCCAGGAGGAGGCGTAGCACAGGTCGGTTGAAAGAAGGACAAGATAAAAAAACGCCACTCAAGCGACGACGAAGGATCATCCCAGAGGCGGACTGCTCTCAGGGTGCACTTTGCCATGTGAAGCAGGTATGTGTTAAAAATCCTTCCCTTTTCTACAAATAAATATTTATTGTATGTTGTTTCTTTATTCTGTCCAATCCATACTGCAGTACGAATCCCACTGTGCAGTGAACAGTTCCTCCCTCATCTTGTGCCCGACGCCGGCTGTAGGACCGGAAGCCAGGAGAGCTAGGGTCAAAGTTCATTTCCTGCTGGACAGTCTTCATTTTGACTTCAACACTGTGGGCAGTGAAGCGTTCAGCTATGAGCCCAACCCAAAGCTGTACATGCTGAATCGCAATGACCCCGACAAACCGTACCACCACAAACCTGGCAGCATCATCTCTGTTGAGGTGTGGAATGATGACACAATTTACAGACTGTGAATTAGCTGAGGTAGTGGTTAGCGGTGGTTAGAGTTTGGATCTCTGCCTCCAGTGTGACAATTCAGTGTTTTCCTCATGTTGCGGGTCTTTCTCCCACTTTCTAAAGTATGCATGTTAGGTTCACTGAGGATTCTAAATTGTCCATAAGTGTGAATGTGAGTGTTTGAATGTTTTGCAAATTAGTTCAAGGTGTACACTATGTCTCAAATGAATTCAGATGGGATAGAGTCTAGAACATTTATGATTCATTCATTGTTTTGTGTTTAATTGTGTTCTATTTGACATGGAGCTAACATCTTTTCAGTGGAAACCTATCATTGCCATCAAACTCTGAGATCTTGTGTGAGTTTACATTTTCCGCAATCATTTCAACTTAGGGAGAGAATCTGGACCTGGCCATCCAAAAACATGAGGTCCAAGCTCGGATCGGGGACGGCGTATGTTCAGTGAAAACCCTGACCCATAACCATTTGTACTGTGAACCGCCAGCCAAGCAGCCATCAGTACGCAGCAGCCAGAAAATGGAGGTTATGGACGGTCTGCCTGAGTTCACTGTAAGTAAACGAGTAACTCAGCTCCATCTGTCCAGACTTCCACCACAGATTTATTATGAATCTTGGAGTATATGCATCAAGCAGTATTGTGCAATCGTCATCATTTTACTGAGCGCTTTACACAGTAGACAACTTGCCCCGTATGAATGGGCCATGAGACTTAACAGTCTTTCTGTAATTTTGTTTTCTAGGTCAAAATGGGGAACATGAATTTCTCCTTGGGTAGGGTTCAGTATGACAGCCATGCCATGTCCATATTTCCCTTGGAGGCCCAAGTGGGAGTAGGGGTGGGAGCCTCAATAGTGGTTCTCATTGTGCTCATAATCGTCCTCATTTACAGGTAAATATAAATATCCATGCTATTCGGTAGGTTGCCCACCTTGAAATCTTTTTGTTTTTTCATGTAGCCCGGACTTTGCGTCATCATTATTTTATTTGTTGATTGCCAGGAAGAAGAGCAAACAGGCCATGAGGGACTATAAAAAAGTCCAGATCCAGTTGGAGAATCTGGAGACCAGTGTGCGAGACCGCTGCAAGAAGGAGTTCACAGGTACGAAGATTGACATTCTGGTATTGTTTCAAAAGCTCCCATTTTTTCACGTACTTTTTCTTACTCCCATCAGACTTAATGACCGAGATGATGGACATGTCCAGTGATTTGGTGGGATCGGGGATTCCCTTCCTGGAATACAAGGCCTATGCAGAGCGGATTTTCTTCCCAGGCCACCAGGAGTCACCACTGAGACAAGATTTGGATGTCCCGGAGAGCCGGAGGCAAACTGTTGAACAAGGGCTTGTTCAACTGTCTAATCTGCTCAACAGTAAACTGTTTCTCACCAAGGTCAGCCTCAGTCCTGTATTTGTATTTTTGGTTACTTTGTTACATATAGAGCAACAACCACCACCACTTGTTATATTGTGTAGTTAATGCAGACATTGACTACTTCCCTTGCAGTTTATTCACACACTGGAAGCCCAGCAGACCTTTTCTCCAAGGGACCGGGCCTATGTGGCCTCTCTGTTGACTGTGGCCCTCCATGGTAAACTGGAGTACTTCACAGACATCCTGAAGACTCTACTTAATGATCTGGTGGAACAGTATGTGGCGAAAAACCCCAAGCTCATGCTTAGGAGGTCAGAAGTTTCTTCAGCATTTATGAGTGTTTATTATTGAATATTTTAGAATTATTTAGGCGGTCAATTTAACGCATTAATTGGAGTCAAAAATTCAAAGAATTTTTTGAGAGGAAGCACAGTTCGTTCCAACAGGTTGTGTGAAGGAGAGGTGCAACTAATGCAGGAGATTCCTGGATTTTGAATTTCTGTCTTGAGTCAGCTCTATATGTATTTTATTGAAGTGTTTTTGTATTGCATTTTTGAATAATGACCTGGCCTGATTGGTTTGCTGATGTGCTTGACCTTTTTTAATTAGAATTTCATTTTTAGGAAGCACACTCCACCAATAAAAATGTGGATTCAACTGATTAGTCATGCACTACAGTTTTGTAATGTCCTAGAATTCAAATTCTTTATTTGGGACCTTTATCAGATATGAGATTAAAATGTGCTGATTAATTAATTAATGACAAATCCTGTTACTAGTAATTAGATTATTTTTTTATCACCCTACAATACCAACTACTATTCTGCATGTATTTTTTCTCCTAGAACTGAATCTGTGGTTGAGAAGCTCTTGACAAACTGGATGTCCATTTGCTTGTTCAACTTCTTGCGGGTATGTAGCAGGATAACAGCGTGTTAAAGCTTCACATAGAACATTTGTTTGCTTCTACTTTTGAGCACATGGAATACAGCTGGAAATTATTGCTTCTCATGATTACTGGATGGTTAGTCATGGCTCTCTTGAAGTTGGAAATACATTCCATTCAGTACAATCCCTGAATGAGTCTTGAATTAATTCGGTTGCATTTTGACATTGATGACCCTCCATATTAATTCCTGGACAGGAATCAGCAGGGGAGTCGTTCTACATGCTGTTCCGGGCAATAAAGCACCAAGTGGACAAGGGACCCGTGGATGCTGTGACAGGAAAAGCCAAGTACACTTTGAATGACAACCGGCTGTTGCGAGAGGATGTCGAGTACCGCACCTTGGTCAGAGCACACACTTAAAGTATAATTAGTGTGCACTCTTCCTTTTTGTAATATTTGTTCTAATCGTAAGAATTGTTGCAAATTGAGGCTCAATCCACATGTGACTATGGGTCTGTTTTGATATTTGATACTTACTTTTATGTTGACGCATCTAGTGTTGCAATTAATTCATCAAATTATCAACTCTTGAAATACCTTACTTTAACATGACAAGGTAGGGATTTCTCTTCCCTTCCTCAGAAATGCTCAAAATTCCATTCTGTCAATGCAGACCCTAAATGTTGTCATGCCAGCGGCTGCTGCCAATGGAGGAGCGTCAACTCCCACGTTGCCCGCCAAGGTCTTGGACTGTGACACCATCTCCCAAGTCAAGGAGAAACTTTTGGACCAAACTTGGAAGGGGACATCTATCTCCCGGAGACCACATGCTGACTCCTTACACCTTGGTAAGTTTTGTGTGCATTGTTAGTAAAATAGTATACACTACACAAAAACACTTGCGGTTCCTGCCCCTATGGAAAGTGCAAATTGCTTTCATTTACACAAGTTCTCATATGAACAGCTTTATATAATATGATTACTATTTTCCATCCAGAGTGGCGCTCTGGTGTGGCAGGTCACCTAATCCTGTCAGATGAGGATCTCACATCGGTCGTGCAGGGCTTGTGGAAGCGCCTCAATACTTTACAACACTATAAGGTCAGTCTCAGCCACACGTACATGTTGTAAATGCACATCAGCCTAACATAAGCCTACTGAATACATATGGACAATACGACAAGAAATAGAGCGATAAATAAACATGATGATGCTGTTTTTACCTTTTCTTATATATGCTATGTACTGAAAATGGTGTGGGGGGTTTTCCCCCCTGCGGTGGTGCAGGTCCCTGATGGAGCTACTGTCGCCCTCATCCCCAGAAGCACTAAAAACCACCTCCATGACAGCCAAGATTACATGCCTGGAGAGAGTGAGTCTGTTACCACACAGAAACAGTTGTATACAAATATCCATCCACAAACGATGCAGCTGCCTAAGAAAATAGGATGAATAGTAAGCACAAGAGGTCGCTGTTTGACTGTATGAATAATTCATGTCAAACACTTCTGAATTATGACATTGTCACGTGATTAAATTGGCAATAGTAGTTACCGATCCACCTATAATTTTTGGATACCTTGTGACTTTTGACACATGAGTAAACTTTAATAAGGTTTTATATATTTGCAATTATATCTTGTAAATCACTGTACAGTAGTTGAATGCAATTTGCTTATGCACATTTTATCTGCGTTAAATGCTTGAATACTACGTCTTTCTTTTTTTTTTTTTTTATTTAAATTTTTTTCTTTATTTATTTATTTTTTTATTTTGTTTCGACTCCCGTCAGAGACTCCTATGCTGGATGATGGTGAAGACGGCGGCGTTAAACTGTGGCATTTGGTAAAAGCCAGCGAGGAATCGGAGCTGCCCAAACACAGAAGGGGCAGCATGAGGGAGAAGGGCGGTGAGCGAGCCAAGGCCATCCCTGAAATTTACCTCACGCGACTCCTCTCCATGAAGGTGACTGAGTGAACCTTCACAAATGCAAAGCGCTCTAGAGTTAAATATTGAGAATTTAGTAATGGTTAGCTTAAAATTCATGTGCCGGTAAAATAAGGAGTTCAGATCAGTGCTGTTTCAAGTCCACACGTGATACTTTTGTACTGTTGCTTACTGAAGTATTTGGATGTATATTCTTTTTTTCTTCTCTCATCGATTTGTCTTACTGGACTCTTTGTCAGGGCACACTGCAGAAGTTTGTGGATGATTTATTCACAGCAATTCTCAGCACCAGTCGTCCCGTCCCTTTGGCTGTCAAATACTTTTTTGACTTGTTGGATGAACAGGCCCTGCAGCACAACATCACCGACCCGGAAACTATCCATATCTGGAAAACCAACAGGTAATGGCCAGTTTAAAAATACATATACGTACACATAATAAAAAACAAAAAAGTTGAGAGGTGTGTAATAATGTTGAATTACTAAATGAAACCTAAAAGTATTTTCTTACTGGTTACACTTTACAGAACTGGTTTGTTTATTGCTCTCTTCCTTAGTTCTTTCAATACAGCTGATGCATGTGATTGTCTCACCAAACAGCTTACCGCTGCGATTTTGGATCAACATCCTAAAAAATCCGCAGTTCATCTTCAACGTGCAAACCTCAGACCACGTGGACGCTGTGCTGTTTGTCATCGCTCAGACTTTTATGGACTCCTGCACAATTGCTGACCACAAACTAGGACGGGTGAGCTCATCATAGTTCGGCAATATACAACTGCTGCAGAGCGCTTTCTAAAACCACTACACTCGTACTATGTCACCGCAATTACTGCTTATTCACCGGCCACATATTTAGGTACACCTGATGAGAGCCACCAGGCATACCTAGAACAAAGATCTGTGAATGTGCTCCTCTAATATGACATTACCTCAGCACAAAACTCATAAGTTGATAAGTCATTGAATGTTTAGTGTTGTATGTAAGAGTAAAGTCCTTTGATTATTATTCTTAGTATTATTTGAAAGGTCTGAAACCCAGCCCCGGAAGGAGACATGTATTACCCACCTGAATGCTTATTTGAGAATGAGGACACAATTTGTCTTCAATTTGTCTTCCTTTCACAGGACTCCCCCATCAACAAGTTGCTCTATGCCAGAGACATCCCGCGCTACAAACAGATGGTTGAGAGGTAGGAAATGTTGGGCAGGCAGTCAGCCCATTGACCCGGGGCACTCCGCAATGGAGGAGAGGGAGGCCTGGGACAATCTGTCAGGGCCAGACAGTAGGTAGACGAGGCCTGCGAGGCTTCCATGCTTGGATGCGCTCAAAGCAGACACGCCGTACTCACTGCTGTCTGCTGCATATTACACTGGTGATGGGTTGAAGCTTCATTAGACAAGAGTTTTTTTGATGTAACAAATATGTCTAGTTGTTATTTTAGCAAGGGTGGCTTCTGTCGAGAACAGTGGCATTCTCTTTGTTTTCTAAACACACATTTAAGGCACTGTAAAAATGACCTTGATATGAACTTTCATCAAATTCCTCATGATTGTCAAAATTATTTTAATTATTAAAAAAAAACATCATCATATCCTTCCCACTATCAGTCACGATTGATAGTCTTTATAGAAGGTACAATTGATGAAATGATTATTTCAGCACTCAACTGGCTGAAATTGTCTTTCTTCATGAATAAAATACTTTTTTATTTTTATATTCTACCCTTTTGCTTTCTCCAGGTACTACGCCGACATCCGCCAGACTATCTCAGCAAGTGACCAGGAGATGAACTCAGCTCTGGCAGAGCTCTCCCGTGTATGTTACCTTCCATGTCTTCCCATGTTGGAAAATGTTGTCCTGGGTTAGAACCTGTGAATCATTCATAGTGGTATCCTTTTGAGAGGGATGTTGAGTTTAAAATGAATTCTGAATGCAAACCAATGCCGCTCTTTCACCCCCGTTGGTTCATCTCTGTTTTCACCCGTCTAACGCAGAACTATGCCGGTGAGGTCAACTTCCTGGTGGCTTTGCATGAGCTGTACAAGTACATCAACAAGTATTACGACCAAGTGAGTGTCACAAAATCATCCAATGTGACAATTTAATGTAGATGGTACATTCATATGAGATGTGGTTATTTTACTGCATACTAAAGAATAATTAAAATCAATGAATTTGATATGCAATGACATATGTGACCCTTTTTTCAAAAATGATATTTAAAAGCAATTTAATATTTAGCCTGAACCATACCCAGGTTAATAAGGTTTGTAATAACCCAATTTGTTTGTCAATCCGTCACGACTTCAGCGAGTTACGAGAATTTAAGCGAGTCAACCATCTGCTTTAACTCAGACTACAGCACAGCGCATCAGAGCAGTCTCCTGAAGAAGAAAATAGATGGCTAAATATCAAAGGCTATGTGAAACAGCCAAGTTATTTGAGTCGTACTAAAGCTGTGTGTGCGTCACACATTAGGGTGACAAAGTGGGGGTGAGACCCTGTTAACCTTGGGTTGGGAAGGACAATAATAAGAATTTAACATTATAAAAGCATCATCAATGCATTAAATGTAATAATGAATTTTCTTCTCAATACCGTAATGCAATTCTCTTGACAATACTGTATATTTATTTTGAATTTGACATTTCTTTTCCTTGTGCGATTAGATTATCTCAGCCCTTGAGGAGGACTGCACAGCCCAGAAGATGCAGCTTGGTTACAGATTGCAACAGATTGCTGCCGCCGTTGAGAACAAAGTCACAGACCTATGACCAAACAGCCAGATACGTTTTCCCCTTTACCCACAAAGACTTTGACGGGAAATTATCCCACCTCTTGAAAAACAGAACAATTTTTTACACAAACAAAATGTGGAGCATTTGAGAAAGGGAAACAGTAAGGAAGGATGTTTTCTTCCCTTGGTGGCTTTTAACGAGAAACCACACAGAACATTCCTAAAAATGTACAAAGTACACGCTTTAGTCCTCAGTTGACACAGTAGATGAAGAAAAGGGCAAAAAGGTGTGAGAGTACTTGACTTGAATGCCTAGTCCAGCTGTTATAAATGTCTTAACAAAAACACATTAACCTTTGATGGAAATTGTCCTAGACAAATGTGCTTCTAGTTTCCTTCAGTTATTCTTTCAAGTCTTACTTAATTCATTGTGGACCCAATTACCACCAGTTCTTATTGGCTATACTGTGCTCTAGTTATTGTCACATTTGTTTCACAGAAACACCAAATGAGTTAACAAAATCACTTTTAAAGGTTTTATCAAAAGTTAGTTTTCACTCCAAAATAGATCCGTCCAACATGTTATCTGTATTTGGGCCTCCCCTTCTCGGAAATCAGCAATAACAAGATACATGCATCCTTAAAAAGTCACTAAACAATTCCTGTTATTGGTGCCTATGAACAAGATATTTTTTTTGTTTGTTTTGTTGTTAAGGAAGGCGGCTTTTTTTTTTTACTAACATAAGGAGTTCAAGCAAATGCCATCGGCGTTTTTTTTTTTCCATTGTGTCATTCAAACATTTGTGACTTCATTGACAGGCATGACAGCGACAGCTTTTTGGTGTTGCTGTGAGCATCCTTACATTAGCATTTAACACCTCTGTTCCAAAGTAAAGGCTCACTGAGCCGTTACTGAAGCTTTGATCCACTCAGTTTTGTTCATGATTATTTTGGTCATTTCTCATATCATCAAGTTCTTTGCAACATTCATCCAGGTTTTTTTCTATAAACTAAAGTGGATTAAGAGAAATGTGTATAAAACCTGTCCCCACAGAACAGCTCATTTTACATCTTATGTTAGCTTACTGAAGGTACCTTTGTTCCTCTATGTTGCTTTTAGTTTTTAATTTATTTTTATTTATTGAATAGCTTATGTTGGTAAATGTGATTGAATTTTGTCACTGAGGTGCCCTTCCAAGTTAATTGTATTTTATTTTTATTTTCAAAACAAAAAAGAGATATATTTTAGACATTTGTTTGTTTTAAGATGTGAGGTCTTGCTGTGATTTAAACAAAAACTCAGCAATTTTCACTTTACTGAATAATATTTCAAGTCCTGTTCATGTACATACACGTTAGTGTCGCTTGTAGCTTGAGTGCGGATGCAAAGTCGCTGTTAATTGTTGTGACATTTTTTTCTGTAGTTGCACACTCTACCCAAGTAATCCTGACCTAACAATGGCTGAATATGCTGCAATAAAGTGTTCCCGGTTCTAACAATGGTTTGAATTATTATAACCCATCAGATTAACAGTTGTCTTGTGAGCAGAATATTACATAATTTTTTGGGCGGGATCTTTATACTGATTTTAAATGTAGCGACTCAAGTACAGAATAAATTACCCAGTACAGATACAGACTGATATCAATATTGTCCTTTTTTTTTTTTTTTTTTTTTAACCAATAAACTCACTTTATATATTTTTGGATCAGAAAAATTAAACTTGCATTCATTTTTAATATCAATTTGTTAGGGAAAAATTAATGGCAGGTGGAATGCCAATTTTTTGTTACCAAAATTTAGACGCTGCCACGTGTTGGTGGGATGCCAGCAAAAGAACTGGAGACAATTCAGTACAAAACTCTTCTGTCAAATACCAGAAGAAAATAACACCAACCATCCAAGGAAACAATCTTTCTGCCAGTGACATCATCAGGCTCTCGGAGCTATCGATCTAAATGAGGGCATTCCAAGATCTGCTAAAAATAATCAGAAAACAAGGCTGGAATTACTAGTAAGTCTGTTTAAGGGGGAATTTCATCTAGAGACATTTTTAACTCCAAGCAACACCACCTGCGCTTTGAACCGATGCAACCACTGTGTCACCGGCTGGGACTCTAATGCACTGACCACGGCGCTATAAGGTTAGGATGCTGTGTTGGTGATTAGCACAGTCTTGAAAGCTAGGTTGAAAACCACTAGGTAGCGCTGTGATCGACATGAGCATTAATCTGCTTGTGTTTTGGAATGTAAGACTAGAGGCGATGGAAAATGAGATTGGAAACATTGCTTGCACACGCACGCACGCACACACACATGTTCTGAGAAGTCTCTTTAATGCAAGCCCAAACTGAGTTGTGCTGGAGCCTATCCCAGCAGACTATTTATACAAGAGGCTGATACTGATATTCACTGGTCGCCAGCCAATTAGATAGACCATTCACACTTAAATTTCCCATGAAAACCAGAAGAAATGAAAGGGAGGTCTGGGAAAAATTTAATCTATGCAAGAATGTTGACCATCCCTGATTTAGAGTCACTAAACTGGAGTAGTGGAAGAAAACTTATACAGGCATTGGGAGAACTGTGACAATTTCAGAACTGTAAGGCGTATGTGCTGAAGTACATTTAAACTTAGTGATTTATTAGTGAATGACAAATTAATCCAATCACAAAAGTCCATCAGATACGGGAGGTGGATTTTGTGTCTCCAGATACATTTACATAACACGAACTGCCATACTATAATTGGCGTGTTGGACGATGGGGATCCCGTTCTCGTGCCAGGTTTCTGCGTGTGACCCATATGACCTCCCGATCATGTTAGCGATGCACACGCAAAAAAACCAACAGCTGTAACTCCTTGAATTCTTTTCAGTCAGACTGGACTTTGAAAATAAGCAACAGATAGACAGTAACAGAGAAATACAACACTGAATGTATCCCAATAATAAATTTGGGACCAGGACCAGAAAGAGTTTCACTTTCCGTATGTGGCTCAGTGGAGTTGATGACTGTTCGTCTTTTTCACTTCTTGAACCGCTGTTGTTTCTGCAGGTCGGACAGGATGGAGAGGAGTCGCCGTTCACGCTACACCGCCCCTCTTCAACGTCCCGCGTGAGTTGCAAGCGTTTTGTTGAGACTGATTTAAAAAGTGAACTGCAGCAAACAGCATACTGTGGTAGTGGAATTTTATGAAACTCAGAACTACACAGAGAAAGAATGCCATTATTATTTTAGACGAGTTTCAGACCCGATAGGAAGAACTAGATGTTTTATTTTTGAAAAATATGAGGTGCTGTCTAAATCCAGTTTTGGGTGTGCTTTTTCTGGCTGATTATTCTCATGTAGCCAAAGTTACAGCAGGTAGTTTTTGGCTACAAGGTGCTACCAATTCATTAACATCTGAGCTGTAAATGGTCTGCTTTTAGAGATTCAAGTCTGTTTGAACTTTGTTACAAGTAGCAACGTGAGCCCAGTCCTAAATAGGTGACACATCAGCACAATCAGCAATGTAGGGGGTGATGTGTTTGCATTTGTAGCTCTGTCAATCAGCAGGATCAGAAAAAAAGGACAAAAAGTGTCCGTAGAGTGTTGTCTGATAACTAATTCTGATCCAGGCTGCTTCGGATAGCTGAGTTGTAAGGGAGACATTTGGCCTCAATTTTCTTAAGTTCTAAGTGAATAACACAGGCATCTTAATAAAAAAAATTGCAGGCAAATACAATAGGTATTTGTAAAGTTGCAGCTCTAAAACAGAGTTGTTTGGCCTTGATGGAGGTATGCTATGTATGTACGGAGTTGTTGTCTTCACATTCTTGTGTGTGTATGTGTGTGTGTGTGTGTGCGTGTGCGTGCATGCGTGCGTGCGTGGATGCGTGCGTGCGTGTGTGTGTGTGCGTGTGTGTGTGCGTGTGTTTTTGTGTGTGCATGTATGTCTCAGGAGTAAATCTAGGTTATCGCTTAGTTCCGACGCCCTGGGATCCCTCAAGCAGCTGGAGCTCAAGGACGCTGAGAACCCAAGAGAATACTGTTATGGTATGAGGACATTTCATAACTTCCACCATTATACACATACGCTAATATAGTAATGTGTGTAATTGGAGGACACCACAGAGGAAGCCACTGTTGTCCAAAAAAATTAATTTCCAAGTTTATCGTTGTGCTGGTCTGATCTTCGACAAAACTCCAGTTTCTGTTTGATGTAGTATTAGTGTCCGTCTCTAATACCATAATAGCTGTTGTCAGGATCTTTACACTATGATTGATTGTTTATTAATATCACCGGCCTCTCACTCAAAATCCGCTGGGGCTAAGCTCCAGCTCAACCCTGACCGATAAATGAGGACAAGCTAAATAGAAGATTGATGGATGACTTACTACATAATACAGTATGGAAAGACATGAGATGCAATACCAGAAATAGCTTGAAGATAATGTTCTACGAGGAATATCAGTTTTCCCTGTCTTATTTCCTCAGGTGGCTATCACCATGTGCAGATTGGCGACACGTTCAACAAAAGATACAAGGTGCTCTCCAAGCTCGGCTGGGGATACTTCGCCACAGTGTGGTTCTGCGTGGACCTCAGGTAGATCCAAACTTGTACTGATTAGTTTAATATGATATGACACGATATAGTATATTTAAATGATTACTTCAATAACTACAATAATATGCATTACTTCATTTTGAGCAATTTACAAATCACGCATAGATATGAAATGATCCACTCTTGTTCATGCACCATGTCCCGCATAAATCATTTAATAATGTAGTATAAAAAAAAGTAAAAAAAAGAATGTGCATTAAGAGGATTAGGTAAGTATTTTTTACAGGATTTCTTAAGAACAGTTACTGACTACTCGTACTGTACTCGTTGGACAGTACGATAGCAATTAAACAGACTTCCATTAACTAAAGTCTAAGGAAAAAAAGAGGATAGGGCTCATAAATCTTGGGTATTAACTGCAGTTAAAGTCTACACGATTCGAATTTAGATTTCAAGATGTACAAAAATGTTTGCACTACATTTCCTTACCTTTTGTGCTTACAAGCATACGTTCTCTCCAAAAACCATGGAGCGTTTAATTTAAGCATATCTCTTATAAAAACTACTGCTACTAGTGATGACAGTCATCTTTTATGCTGTTTTCAGTTTGGGTCGGCATGTTGCAGTGAAAGTTCTGAAGAGCGGAGCTGCTTTCGCTCAAGCAGGACAGGATGAACTTACTCTCCTACGATGTGTCAGTCCAATTGTTTTCCTACAACTTTTCCATTGCCTCTTAATTGTGTAATTTGATTCCTCCCACTATCTTATTCCTCGCCACATTGTCTTCTTTGTAGACCGCTGGTCCCACTAGCCAACATCCACACAGTCAAAGGATTGTCCGTCTGCTGGATGAGTTCAAGCTGGCTGGAGACAATGGCGTTCGTATCCTCACTCATACCAGTTTGATCCATTTGTTGAAATTGCTAAACACGACCCTTGATTTTTTTTATTCTGTTGAAAGTGCATTCATTTGCAATCACGTTACTTGGCACTGAAAGGCCACTCCTACCACACACTGGTAGAACTGCCTGGCTCATTATCTCTGTCCTCTGCCGTTTCTTCCTATCAGTTAGAAATGAGGTGAGATGAGATATGTGAGGCACATCATTGTCAATCAACAGTAGAACACTACACTTATACAACCAAGTATAACGGTTAAGAATGTTAGAAGGTTAGTTAAAAAAAACTGATTTTGAGTTTCACCTAATAAGAGATTGTTTCTATTTCCAGTTGAAACTGCTTCCTAATCTGAATAAAGTGCTGGTAAAGGTGCATTTTACTTTGAAGAACAGATGTTGATGATAGTTGTTTCATATCAGAGGTTTCACTGCACTTCTGGTCATTGAGTTGACCTTAATAAGAGCTGTTGGACACGTGTCTTGTAATGGAGGCGCTCGGACCAGACCTGAGGAGCTTGCAGATGCGCTCTGGGAACACCCGACTGTTGCAGCCATATGTCAAACAGATAGTCACCCAGGTACATTTTAAAAAAAGGTTTTCGTATTATTTGATAAATTTTTCCTATTGATACGCAAACAATGTATGTATGTTAAAAAAAAGGGTGACACTACTTCGCGTATTTTCACATATCGCGGGTGGTCTTGGAACCAATTATCCGCGATAAACGAGGGATTACTATATATATATATATATATATATATATATATATATATATATATATATATATATATATACGTATATATGTATACACGTATATCTCTCTCTATATATACACGTATATATGTATATATACATTTACTATTATTATTATTATAGTAAATAATAATAATCTTATCTTATTTTATGTTACCTTTAGGTTCTGCAAGGTTTGGATTACCTTCACACTCAGTGTAAAATCATCCACACAGACATCAAGCCAGAGAACATCCTGCTGTGTCCAAAAGAGCATCCCCAGACTGGACCAGTATTTAACAGCACTGTGTCCAGTGGACTAAAGGGAAATGAGGCTGACACCACAGGCACTGTTTATTTATTTTCTTGCTTGCTTCAATGTGTTTGTCGTTGATATATACTATTCATTCATTTATCCATTCATTCATGGACTGACTGGGAGTATGAATGTAAACTGAGAAGCTAAAAATGAATTACCGCAAATGGGATAAACTTATCTGAATATGAATTTGAGTAGTAGTATTCAGTGTTCTCTGTTTGAATTTCATTATTTAATATATTTAGATTAAATCAATCCTTATTTTCCCTGTCATTTTCTTCTAGGAAAACAGGACCTGATTCCCTGTGTGTTTCATGATGCCACAGTGAAGATTGCTGACCTAGGCAGTTCTTGCTGGGTGGTCAGTCACTAGTATTGCTTTGATTCACTCGAATTTAATTTCATTTCATTTAAATCTCTAAAGTAATTGTCTATAATAAAAAGGGGAAGGGAAAAAAGAGATGTGAAAATGTAGAGTATCTGTACCATACATAAATATCCTGCGCCGAATCAAAACAAATTGATGACGATTGGGGAAAAAAACGAGTATCCATGGATTCAGAGTAGAGAGAAGGTGGACTTTAACAAAAGAATGAAATGTGAAGTGGTGAGTGGATCAGTCGAAAACTCCCACCATGATGACAGAAGAGCCTCTTTAGTGTGAGTTTACCAGAGGTTCATTAGCATACTGCGATATTAATAAGATTATCCATGTAATGCGGTTTTTAATTAAAGTAGAAGCAAGAAACAATTTGATACATTATTTTTGCTCGAGGGTCCCTGCTACTATTGTAAATTTAACGCTCTGGTGAATCCAAATGGATATTGGTAAACATAATTTAAGACTTAAGAGGTTTTATATGATTTCTGACTTCCTAGTACATAATATGTTCATGATTATTATTTTTTTTACCCTTTGTTTCTTTGAGCAGTACAAACATTTCTGTGAGGAGATCCAGACTCGTCAGTATCGCTCACTGGAGGTCTTACTGGGCTCTGACTATGACCCACCAGCAGACATCTGGAGCGTCGCCTGCATAGTGAGAAACCAATTTAGATTGTTTTTTATGTCACTAAGTGAAATTTCCAAATCAGATGTTAAATCTTTATTTATTTTTTTACCTTATTATTTGTATTCCTCGTGTACACTCCTTTTTGTTCTGAAGTTAGCTTATGAAGGCAGTTACACTAGTGGTTAAAAAATAAGGTAATAAATAGTGCTTTGTAGTTTAGGTTTGGTCCACCAATCATGGTGGATGCCTCATTCTTTCTGTTGAGGAAGAGCGCTGCAGGTTATTTTGAATGAATGCTCACTAGATTCACACTATTTCTGATGCAATCTCTCTCTTCATTTTCTTAGGCCTTTGAGTTACTCACAGGAGACGCTCTGTTTGAACCCAAAGCAGGCGCCTCCTTCTCTCTAGAGGAAGGTAGGTGTCCATTACAGTTAATTAGTGCTATGAGATTAAATGAGATTATGGGGAGCATCGGCCATATAACGCAATCTGTATATGCTCAGATCACATAGCCCAGATCATGGAGCTGCTCGGTAAAATCCCACCAGCCATCGCTATGTCTGGGAAATACTCTGCAGACTACTTCAACCACAGAGGTAAGATCAAGTGCATTTGTTTCTGTGACATTTAATCTTGCATTGTAATTGTGAACTTTTATTTGAAGTCCTTTTCGTTTAAGGATTTTATGACATCATTTCTCAGGTAATTTGAGGTTACATGTGATCGTGTGCGAGGTAAATGGTTGATTGGAATTTCCATGCATATCGTCCCTTTTCTGTACAGTTTCATTTCAGTGCAGTTTCCAATTCAGGCTCATGGGTCACTGGAGCCTGTCTCAGTTGACTACTAAGGCACCCAACACTACACCCTGGATTGGTCGGCAGTCAATCACAATGCATATACTGCATTACACAATCAAAGTTATCGACACGACTTGGCTTCTAATTTGCAAATATTTCAATGAGGAGGCTTGTTGCTTTTTGGTCGATGGGCCGCTAATTTTTGAAGGAACTACTGAACTACCGTGACGCACCACCTTGTGTCCTTTACAATTAAATGTGTGCAATCAAAATAGATGGAAGAATAGCAATAAGACAGTATCATTAGTGTCAATGTTTGTCATTACCTAGGCGACTTGCGACGTATTGGACCACTGAGGATCTGGAGTTTGTATGACGTTCTGGTGGAGAAATACCACTTCCTCTTGGACGAGGCCACCACTTTTTCTGACTTCTTACTTGACATGTTGGATTATTACCCAAAGAGGAGGGCCACTGCAGCACAGTGCCTCCTTCACCCTTGGCTGAACTCCTGATGTAACTGGCTGGAAAGACCAGCACTTCCACAAGCTCTCACAGACTTGATGGCAGATTCGTAATGGTGACGTTAGGCCAATGTCAGATTTAGCACATTTCTTCGCCATTGCAAACTCGACTCACACTAATAATCTGATATAATGCATCCATCCATCCATCCATCCATCCATCCATCCATCCATCCATCCATCCATCCATCCATCCATCCATCCATCCATCCATCCATCCATCCATCCATCCATCCAGTTTCATCACCAGTTAACAAACGTTAATATGATTTTATATATGTTTTTAAAACAACCTCCCAAAATGTTGATCGTGATTATCATATATGTGTACATTGTTTTTTCCACTATTCTCTGTTGTGGCAGTGAGTATTTTAAATGGAAAAAGATTTCTAGGCCAGGAGGTGAGATGTGGCCATGTCACAGAGGAAGCTCACCGAGAACCAGCCGCCATGAATAAGACTACTTATATAACAAAGTAGAATCAATTCATATAACCTGAAGTGAATGATGTAGGCTACTCACGCAAAGCAGTAGGAGCCAAAGTTGTGGCAATAACACGGCCTCGTCTGTCACAGCCTCTTCTGAACAAATCCCCTTGTAGTGCTTGACCTTAAATGAACACAGACGTGAGAACCAAACAAAGTACCAATGAAATGGGGTAATCTAGTATAGTTTGAGTTTATGGGTCAAAAACCAGTAGAATATTTTCTTACAAACAAAAGGTCCTACAGCCTGCAACTCGAGCTTCGAGCTTGATCCACAGGAGTGTTTTAATTTGCTTGATCAGATATTTTTCTCTCTCAAAATTTACAATTTTGTTGACTGGTGAGATTACATTTTCAGACTCATAAGAAACTACTACCTTTATCTAAAAAAAACGTTATGACTTCATTTACTTAAGTTTTCAGTTTTCTTTAAAATTACAACCTTATTCACATCAAAGTTTAGTAGTATTTATATTTCCACAAAGAATAATTTGGTTTTTTTTTATCTCATACCAGCCTACTATGTTCTCCTTTCCAAAGTTGCATCTATGTTCCGGTTGTTCACACGGCATTATTATTTATTTGTTTGTTTATGAATACTCCATTGTACTTGGTCAGTATCGTCCAAACGTAATGTCGCAAGGCAACTGTTGATTCGTTTAATCTTTTTAGGGAGACAAAAAAGTAGTACATTGTGATTGCTAATAGTGCAAAAAACAAACAAACAAGGAAAACAAAAAACGAAACTTAACTTTTATGTGGTATATGGAAGCTTCTTTCAGGAAGCAAACATTAACACTAAAGATCATTACTCATTGGTGGTAACATTTAATAAAAAAAGTCACCAATGACAAAACATGTCCTTCCCTGCACACCTTTCCAGCCTTCTACTCGCCTGAAAATGCAAATGTGATTTTATTCTGAGGTTCACCTGCTTTAATCTCCTGTGACTGTTGAGTCAACTCCAGTAAATTCCTTGTGATGGGCCGGTTGACACTGGATGGCATTTATAGTCTCACATCACTTTTAAGAAAGGCAGAGAGAACGAGCGACAGAAAGAGCAAGAAAAAAAAACATTTCTGACATTTGTTTTCGAATGAGCTATTTGCTCATGAGCAAGCAAATAAAATATCAATTTTGCCCAAGATGCCCCTATTGATATATCATATCATATATTATATTATATATCATATTATGTCATATTATATCATATCATATAGATACTTTGGCTACCTTTTGGACTTAATGGGAGAAATGTTCTTCAATCCATTGTTTTTCTATCATGCTTGTCATCATTAAAATGGTGGGTGAGCTGGAGCTAATAAAGAGTCTGGTGGTTTATTATGCTTACATTTGAGTGATGCATTTAATTGCCATAGATCATCATAAGTACAAACGTGGAATAGATTGCACGCACATACACTCACCAACATGGCTGAATTAAATATACAATTTAATGTTGCTACTTGCTGATATTTAACCAAGTGTGGTGGTTGCGAGAGTGAGACCACACAGGAAAGAGCCACTGATGATTAACAGACGTTTAACTGGACAATATTCACAGGATTCACACAGTGGCTGGCGCTCTTAGCCTATGCCACCCTCTCAGTATGTGTGTGTGTGTGTGCGTGTGTGTGTGTGTGTGTGTGTGTGTGTGTGTGTGTGTGTGTGTGTGTGTGTGTGTGTGTGTGTGTGTGTGTGTGTGTGTGTGTGTGTGTGTGTGTATGTGTGTGTGTGTGCGTGCGCATGTCTACGTGTTGAGATATTTTGGGTTTTGTGACTCACCCACAGAACTGGATGCTCTGCTGCGGATGTAAATGACAGTCTCTTGTTCAAATCCACCTCAATTTGCTGCATGAAGATGAAAATACACCTGCCATGACCTTAATATTGTTCTTGACGCAGGATTGACTTGGGCTATCAAAAGCAATCCACTACAAAGCGCTAAATTACAAAAAAGTTTGCTTTTAGAAAATAATAATGTTCTGTTTTTACAATGTAGCATTATACATATATTCCTAAAACCAACAATATATTTGTAAGAACCACTGGGGATGTTGTGTTTATTCCTAATGTGATCGAGAGTTGTCAATTTCTTCTATAAATATATATTTTTTTGCCTTTAATGCTTTTACTTATTGACTTCACATATGAAACATTAAAACAATTACAAATTACAATATGAGATAGGCAGATAGAGGAGAGGGACACCATTTAGTAAGACACTCCTTTATATATTTTACTTGGAAATTTCAAATATTTATGAACAAAAAAATTGATATTATTTCTTAACTTCAGTAAGAAATTGTAATTTTCAGCACTTCTTGTGAAATTCATTTCAAAAATCATTTAATTGTGGCTTTTCATTCGTCAATGTGTTTGCTTGTTTTTGTACATTATAGGCTAACAAATGTTAAGCATGCCTTTTACTTCTGTGATTGACCAAAATGCCCAGTAAAAGGGCTGCATCGCAGCCTTACACAAAGGAAGCAGTTGTTTTGAATGTAAAATATTTTTTATTCGACCCTCTCAAAATGTGTTTGAGTAACAGAAATTGTCATAGTGAGTTGTAATACTATTCACATCTAGGAATTAATTAGACAATATAACTTCCAAATCAAAATCAGCATAAACCATGAAAAGCAACAAAACCAATTTCAGACTTTTTTGATGATAAAGTAAATTCTCAAATTGATTTCTTTCTCTCTCTCTCTCTTCCTCTCCCTCTCTGTCTCTCTCTCTTTGTCTGTCTTTCAAAAATTGCATTTTAGGGGTGTTAGAAGTCCATCGAGAACTCAGCGAAATTAATTGAGAAAATGATCTTGTTGTGACACAACGACAACCATCATAGGAAAATACAACAAATGGAAACCTTAACCTAAAGCTAAAGATAGAGCAACACATTAATCAAACAAACTTGCTGACAAATATGCTCATAGAATCATTTTGTAACACAGCATTTTTTTAGAAAAAGCAAAACTAAATATTTTTTTCTTCTCATGTAATACATGATAGTTTGGCAACATTTCAAGAATGAACACAAAAGTCAACAGAAATCAGAACATAAATCACCGGACGTTAGTCATCATTGCCCCGTACCTCACCCACCCCCTCCCAAAAAGATGTCTTTATACATGGTATTGCATGACAAAACAGTTCAATGACATTTACATGGTCAGCAAATATTTGGGGGTATCAGAAAATGCTTTTCCCCCTTTGACGCATCTTTCTGTCTTTGAATTTAAGATGAAGTTATTTAATTCAAAGTAGACAAACCTTTGCCCCCAAATTAAAGTAAATAATCAGGTGGGACATCTTTGCTTGACTCCAAACTGAATGGACCCCAATTTCTGAGTCAGATCCACCTTGCGACAAATGGGCGCTCAGTAGGAGTGTCTTAGTCTTTTAGTAGAAAAAAAAACCTACAGTGTCACTACTTGTTTTGCTGGTTCTGCACCACATCTGGATCAAGAGTTCTTAGAGGCACCTGGAGTAGTAGAAAGATGTGCTCATCAGGGTTAAGATAGCGTCAGTTCCTTGTTAAGGTTTATTTCGGTTTGGCGCCGACTCCTCAGGATTGGAAAAAGTGGAGCCTTGACCGGCCAACGTGCGGCCAACGACGCTTGGAGGTCCGAACATTAGCCTCTTTCGAGTTTTTGTTCACTCCCTTAGAAGATTTTTGTCGTTTGTTTCATGAAAGACATAGTGTATCCATAAAAGTATTCCCAAATGAGAAGAGGGTAAGAAAATCCTGATATATATTACCTATCAAGACACATTATCACCTTTTCTATGCAAAGAATTTGAGATGGAACGTGTCCATGCTTAGGTGTCTGCATTGTGGACGAATTGTCTAAAAAGTCTAAAGAAAGAAAAAATAATGACCCCACATTTCTACGTCAACCTGCCTTTACATATTACAACAATGGTTTGCACACAGTTCATCGGTGGTTTCAAATCAAGGCTTGGCACCGCAATGGTTGATGAGGCGAAAATCGTGAGTGTGACAGCATCATTAGATTCAGCATAAGGGCTATTTTCATATTGCCTGCTTGGCCCAGCTTGTAAACCCAGAGTAGTCACTCCAAACGTGTCAAAAGGAACCGTACCACATCGGTGCGTTTGCAAGACGCACTTATTTGAGCCGTTAATACAGTGCTGTGGACACAGCTTCCTGAGAGTTAGCTAGCAAGCGTCCAAAAATAACCACACGTCTAGCTATCTGCTCATGACTGTACCTGGACTGCATAAAGCAAGGTCAGAGGATGCATACAACGTGTTCCTGCAGAGGAGGCTTGAGTGTGACTCATGTTTGAAATTGGTGTCTTGAGTAAACATGTCCCACTGGTTTTGAAGCCTTGTCAGACAAACCCGCAGGTGTCAGAGGTTAGAAAATACCAACCCACCTAAAGATGTTAGCAATCAGCTGTATGCTACGCAATTAAAATGAAGTCTAAAATCGGTGTGAAAGCAAACATTTGCCCCTTTAAGTACAGTGGACCTTCAGAACTTGAACACAATTGCTTCCGGGAGACTGTTCAACCTTTGTTGTGTTGATTTTAAAATGTTTTGACAAAGGAATTCACAAAAATGGATAGTTTCCAGTAATGTGGTTGATTTATTAATGCCAGCCTCAGCTTAGATGTCGTCACTTTTTATTCGGTTAACTTGTGTTCAAGGAATACCGCTAGCAACGGGTCTCATAATCTATACTGTAGGTAACCTCATTTTTGTATTCAGTTTTAGTTTTTGTTGGTCTTGCTATTGTCCTTTTTGCCGAATGTCAATAATAGCCCGATGCTTTGTTTCCTGTATGTACATTTTTACTTTTAGACTTTTATTTCAGCTCAATTTCCATTTATGTTTTATTCAATCGTGCAAGCCCCAAGGGTCCAGTGTATTTAACAAAGGCCTACTTTCGCCATGGTTCCTACAACTGAGCCATTCTACCCAATATGACCTGACAGTTACATGTTTGAAATGGCATTCACATGTTGCTGGTGCAGCAAAAACAGGAGCTACATGTTTATTGGAGCAGCAATGTAGCAACGTATGTAGTACAAAGCTCATCATTTGTTTGGAATTCTAGGAATACCTTCATCAATGACGTTACGTCTTCTTTCTTTCTACTGTAGATCCTGATAAAGGTGCAAATCCAGTATTCATGCGTAATGCATGAAGCTTAATGACAAAATTCCCAAAAGACACTGAGATGGGATTCTTTCTTAGTCCTGTTCTGGTGTCGTGTGACAGCACTTTTGTGAGTGTTGGACTTGTTTGTTCAAATAAGAACATCTAGTGTAAATAACAGAAAACAACTTGACAAATAGACACAAATTGGTAAGATTGCTCGATAGAAAATATCTGCTCATCGGGAATTAGTGGGAAATTGAACAAAAACGCCTAATTTTATTGTACAGTGAAACGAGTGTCCACCAATTAACATGCACAAATTGCACCAATGATGAAGTAAAATAATTTTAAATAATGTGAATTCAGTTGAAACTAAGAAAATTGTGAATGTCTGGCTGCATTTTGCTAGAAAAATAGCAAAATACTGTCAACATATTTTTAAAGATTTACAATAAATAAGCTATATCTTTTTTTTTTAATTTCAAATAAAATGCATTGTAGTCAATTTTCTTTGCTCTCTTATGAATGACTCATGACCTTCTGAACAATTGGGTGGGGGGGTGACTAAGGAATTTCTGTGTAGGAATTTCAGTAAAATATAAAGAAGTCGTTTTCCAAAATACATTAGGTAAAGCTAATTTTATGAATGCTACCATGTGTAAGGAAGTGTATAGTCAGTACGACCCCCGTGATTCTTGAATCAGAAGCCCTTTACGATAGGGTGGGATTATAAAGGTTAATGAAGAATTCAAACACTTTTACTTTTGGTGGTAATTATTACAATAAATGTGAATTTATAATTGTCAAATGAAGACAGTTTTAATCAAACATCAATTACGGCTTATAAAGTACTTTTTACAATGCGTGTAGGCCTGCTATTTGACAATATTAAAATGCTTGCTATTTTTCATTTGAGTAATGCTTCCTGATCAGGCAAAATTTGAGCCTCGTTGTGATATATTTTATGAAGTCTTGACATTATCTTTACTACTTTCTACAACAAGCAAAGAGGCAAAGGTGTCCTTACCTTTAACTGATCAATGATCAGGCTATAAACCATTTCTTAAAATATTTTTAAAGGATACCTATTCAAGAAGGGTAGTACCCTAAAATCTGTAATTTGTCACTGCCTTTATTAATGATGCAGTACTTTTATGTTGTGCTGACTCTTGCAGCTTTTGGCGTTGATCAATGTTACCTGGGAAAACTGCAGGCACAGTTGTCCAGTGAGCGCTTTTAGCCTCACATTGATTGGAAACGTAAACATAATCAGATGAAAGTATTATGGAATTACAAACTCCAATTGCACCGTGCACTTGATGGCCAAGACTAGTTTAAGAATTGAGATTTTAAAAGAAAGGCTTAAAATCCAACTACTCTACAGGGACTCTCATTTGTCATTCATGAAGATGTGTACAAAAATGCACAGTGAGTTGCAAAATTATGGTAAATAAGTCTACAGACAAGGTGGTTCCTCATATTAAGAGTTTCTCACAAAAAATCAATTCCTCTTAATGTATTTGTTGACAAAGTCAAGTCTTCAATTCACTGTACAGACGTTTAGTTTTTTCTGTTTTTCCAAAATATAGTTTATCCCAATGACTTTGTTGTTGATTTTTGTTTTTTTTTGTATTATCTTACATACTCCTGTACACTTGGTGTCTATTGACATTGGTTAATATCCTGATCACTGGAAAGAAGAAGAAAAAAACAGAGAAGAGGAAGTAAAAGCGAAACAGAGAGGAATAGTAGAAGAAGAGAAGATGTCCAATGTGATCGTTGTCCTCAGTGAAGACGTTGGACCCCGTACCTTGGCTCTCTTCTATCCCGAACCTCAATCTAAAATTAAAACAACAAAAAAACACGCACAACATGAAGTAGTCAACAAATGAATGATTATATTATTCATATAATCTTTGTCATAACACATATTGTAATTAAATTTTAGATGTCAGGCACCCAATTATTTAATTCCCAGCTCTGCCGTTGCCTGTGACGGTTGCCGTGGCCGATGGGACATAGAGCAAATGTAACTTGAGATGGCTCATGTATTGCATGCTTTTCAAAGAACATACCAGATGGTTGATTTGGCGACTCTTGGATATTCTGTTCAACATTCTTTGTGGTGCCTATCCCTGCACTGGCGTCTCTTTGTACCACCAACTGAGCCTTCCCGTGTAAAGCTACCAAAGACAAATTCACAACTTGCTCCAGTCCTTTTATCTGCTTAATTTGCCATGAAATTAAACTCTTTGGCATTCAGGGAATTCATTATTTTGGAGCCAGGGAAATACCTGTATTAAACTCCTTTCAGTAGCCCACCCCCCTACACACGCACGCACTTTTTCACATTATGCACAGAGGGGAAATGACAAATGGCAATATCACAGCAATACCTCTTCTCAAGAGAATTAATTTTTTTAGATTACGTACTATGATAATATTGCACTCTAATTAGGTTGATAATGAGAACAACCTGAATAAGCTTTTTTTGTTTAAACAGAAGAAATTTGTGTTGACATGATTTGTTTGCATCTTGATCTCGATGCGTGGGTTTGACCAATGTGAATTCAAAATAATGTTAAATTTTGGTGATTATAGAACGTAAACTTGTTTAATCACCCTTTTGTATTTTTATGAATTATTCGACATGATCTATTTTTTAAAGGGGTCTGTTCATGTTCAATATCCACATTTACATATTTACACACACTTATATTGCGATACATTGTGTGAGTGGGTGTATATGAGTGAGTGAGTGAGTGAGTGTGCGTGAGTGCGTGTGTGTGTGTGTGTGTGTGTGTTTCATGCAAATGTAACTGACAAAGCAAAATTCCTTACGTACCCTGGACACAGCAAAATCTGAAAAGACACAAACAGGACAACAGTGTTGGCATGAAAGCAATAACAAAAAGTGGAAGAAAGTGCATACTCGTGCAAAACATTATGCTTATGTAAGTCTAAGTTAAGCATCCAAGTCATTGTTTACGGCTGAATGATGACATTTGTTGGCCGCATGTGCCGGCTTATGTTTATTTCTTCTTCGTTTCCTCTTCAAATGCTTCCCTTTCAGTGCTGTTTTTTTTCTATTAACGTGAATGAAGTTACATTTTCCTTATTATTGACTGCTGCTAAGCCAGAGGGCAATTTCACTTTCTATGAATATAAAAGCAGTAGGGGGGGGGGGGGGGGTACACAGCTGATGAAGCAATGGATCCATTCGTTGTGTAAAAAAAACTATGACGACAACTCACAGTCAGTGGGGTTCATCAGATAAAAAGAGAAAGACATGCCCACGCACTGGAATATCTCCAGTTACCATGGAAACCATCAGAGATCCATCGGAGAAGTGAAACATCTTATGTCACAATTCTCCCATTTATATTGCAGTCTCAGCCTCTTCCACCTTTCTGTTTTACTGCATCTTGCTCCCGATCTACTGCTATAGCTTACAACGTCCACTCTATTACAGTCACTATTATGTCCTGGCTATCTCTGTTTGTTTCTTCTATAGCTGATTCACTCTCCTTTTTGGTGTTCTATTCATTTTTGTCTCTCTTCTTCCGTTCCTTTCCTCCAATAGTCCACTTTCACACAGCTTAACAAAAAGGATTCAAATGTCCTGATGCAACTTTGTGTAAACTGTCAGAGTTGCACTGAGGGAGAGCCTTTGAATGGTGCACTGAAACTACAATGAAAAAATGAGTGAATTGTTTCAAATCTGAAAATCAACAGGAAATACTATACTATGCTGTATTTCTTTCATCTGCATCTCATTAAATTAAAATTATGGGTATATGCATTTTCATTCTATATCTGATCATATACAAGTCAACCTAACAACACTTCAAATACTGTGGAGCCTACAATGCGAAACACCCTTGAGGACACACAAATCCCAGGTTCTCCAAATGTTTTCGGTAAAAACACAGGGTGCCCCCCCTTAAATTATTATTTCTATGTAAGTGAGGAAATTCTCACTCAAATGATCTAAAATGTAAACAATGTGGAGAAAAAATATGCCTGCTTAAGACGTCAAAGAATTTTAGAGAAGATACATAGTCATTGCTAATTACAAGGGATCTGACATTCCCAACGGTCCAATGGTCTGGGGCTACCACGTGACAGTGTTGGACCACAAGGGTCACGGTCACCAGTACAAATTTAATAAATAATCATAAAATAAATGTGAGGAAATCAACATAACCTTGCCTTTTTAATGGCTATTATTATTTATGTATTTTGGCTACCGAGTCCACACACTTAACTACTGCAGTTCATGCACCGGTAGGTCTACATATGTAATTATATATTTTGTTATATTATTGTTTTAAATCACACTTCCTATTAACTGAGGAGTGTAGAGTGTGGATTTTTGATGACCCTCTGACGCTACATACAAAAAACGTGTGCCTTTTGGTGATTGAGAATGCACGCTTCTTTGTTTCATCCATGGATCTTACTTGATTGTGATTTTTTTGTTAGGCCTTGATGGCCTTTACTTGAGTACATTTTGGCCCCTGAGACTACACATGTCTCTATTTCAGTCAGTGCTGGTTCTGGCAGAGCCATCACAACTTGGCTGATGGTTGCCCAACAGTATGCTCATTGTCGGACCCTGTTTAGTTGACAGTACAAGATGGTAAGCTGCAGTATTTATTTATTTTTTTTACGGAAGGAAAATGAAAAGTTGGTATTTTACTTAATTGCCTGTGATATTTAAGATTTTTGTGTGAATTCAATACATTCTTCTTCGGGACCTGTGCCACACCTTAACAAAGTTGCACGGAAATGTTATAAGGGGTTATCCTTCCTAAATGCAAATGAGAGCAACTGTCTCAGTCCTTTTGTGAATGGTGGAGGTGGTGAAAAAGACTTCCCTTGATTCCATATTTGGGAATATATTCATATACGTATATACACAGTATGTTATTGCAAGGAACACGTCTTAACCTTTGTTGTCAGTCTGCAGGTCGTCCAGATAGAAATCATTTTGCCGGTTGCCCAGGACGAAGGCCATTAAGGAGAGGACCAGAGCGTTGAGAATGCCCATGATGGCCAACATGTAGGCCCAGCGTACAGAGCAGTCACCCAGGGAGTACTTCCCCGTATGCTCCCCGCACATGTCCCGGATGACCTCGGCATCCCACCCATCAGGAAAGATCATGCAGCCCAGGACCAGGCATACACCTGCATGAGAACAAGGAGAAGGAGGAGACGGAATTAGAGGAGGAAAGATTCAGGTTCATTTATTAATGACCACACAACAAGTTGGTGGAATTAGTTTCCAGTACAACATGGCATGCTCACATCTCTGTGCCAACACACAACAATACAAACAATAAATAGACAGATATGCATAGAAACATCAATTAATGATTTAGTTTAATGTCCGTACAGCTGTTGGAAAAAAAACTGTCTTTCAAGAAACTTATTTAATTGGCAGGGACCTGTAGCGGCTTCAGAAAGGATGTGAGAAGGAGTAACACAGGTGGGAAGCAAAAAGTAACAAAAAAATGGTAATACAGAAATTGAACTGGAAGATAAATGAATTTGGTAAAGAGAGATATTTACTTGATATAGCCATTATTTATAAGAATTCAATTTTGTCAGCTACAATGATGATTCAGGGCAAATGTGTTGTATATTCTGCCAGGCTAAATACACAAGCAGGTAACTGATATATAAAAAAAACAATTTTTTTAATTTTGTCTTGTCAAAGCTATGGAAACATGTTTTGATAAAAAAAAAAAATCAGTCAATGCTTGTCGTGCTTTAACAATAACACAGTACGGAACAATATTTATTTTCTTCTAAGTACAAGCACTAAAGTAATAAAAGATAGGAACTATAACCCTAATTCACAATGCATATATACAATAAAATGTCATTTAATTTTGTACATTCCCGTACCCTACTTTTAGTTGAATCAGTACTTCTACTTATTCCAGTCTTTGTTCAAAAAAACCTTTTTTCTATTTATGTAGGCCATCTTCGGCACAACACTACACCACAATGATTTCAACCACTCAGTTTGTGATTTTTTTTCTAATTATTTTTCAATAATTCAAACAAAATATTATGCCAGGAAAAGGCCAGTGGTTGTGGAGTGGTTCCCATATCTGAAAGGTATGAATTTGGCGTGACTCTGTGCAGGATACACAGTATGGAATATGGATGAGCGGATGTACTCATGGGAAAAACATGAAAACATAACATGACTTATTCAGGTTAACTTGGCCTTGGTGCCCTGATACGTACGTCTTAGGTGCAGTGCTCACTCGCCACTGCTCAATGGGCTGTAAGAACACTCTGCATAAAATGCTCACAACATTTCTGTGTTAGTAGCAGCTGATGTGCAATATCATGCATTAGAATCTGATTATGGAAGGGGAAAGGAATGTAACAATAACCCTGGCAGCTTTCTTTTCGAAGTGCTTGAAGTAGCTTTGGTGATAGTCGACAGTATATGGAACAAAGTAGTCAGACACACCCTTGAATTTATTAATTATTCAATCAGAGGCAGGATGTGAACCCGTAAAATCCTCTCAATCGATATATCCTTAATTTTTAAGAAGCTCTAATGAATGGACAACATTAACCACTGACACATTTGCACGCAAAGTGAAGAGTGAAATCTGCTCTCTTTCTAAATTTCTGAAGGATGGTTGACCCCCTAAATGAAACTTTTCTATGTCAGGGAATTAGCGAGTAGCTTTTGATACAATTTTTGCAATATTTTGCCACTGGTGACAATAATACTACAGTACAGTGATCAGCATCAATCCGTCAATTACATGGAAATCGCCTTCAGTATCATGACATTTACCCTAAAGAAGAACCATCCATTCATTGATTTTCTAATTATCTCCATTAGGGTTGCAGATGATCTTGAGCCTTATCCGATCTGACTTTGGGCGAAACGCGGAGTACACCCTGGACAGGACTTGCTGAACTATTGCAGGGCTCAAGAAAAACAAACATCGACAAAAAAGCTGCTCTCACTCGCATACACAACCACAAACGACGGTGTCCACATGCACACAAATACAAACACACGTAGAGTCCCACACCTAGCAAAATCCATACATGCAATTCAAAGAGCCCAAGTGAAATGGTAATCCATACTTTGCACGTATGCTCATTCATCAAAGTGAGCATCACCCTGGGAGCTGATTGGACCACGTCCCACGCTCACCAGCTCTGTTTAAATAGCATTCAGCCCGCGCCAGCCTGAGGCTTTGTAAGTAAAGCAGTGGGATCCAGTGGGAGATGGTGAACATACATGGCAGCCGTCACACTCAATCTTCATTCAGGCCACAACACGTCTTTTTCACAGCTAACATCACCAGCGCTACTCATAAAAGAGGATCAGATTCGACCGAGCTAGTGATTATTTCATGTCACTCAATGTCCGGTAGATTAAATGTCCGCAGAACTTACTTGGTGAATATTTCAAAAACAGACTAAGACTAAGCGGCAGCAACAACTATTGAAAGAAGTAGAGTAGTGATTGGTAATTGCCTGCTCCACCATACTGGAAATATGGAGGAACATACAGTATTTAAGGGAGCAGACTTGGATTCGAGATGAGAACATAGAAGGCATTATTGCACCATTAACAAACACCTTGAATTGTCATATTGATGCTCTGTTTCTGCTTTTTGCCATAGTAACCCCGAGTCATCATATGAGATACTATCCATCCATCCATCCATCCATCCATCCATCCATCCATCCATCCATCCATTTTCTGTACCGCTATGTCCCCACGGGGGTCGCGGGTGTGCTGGAGCCTATCCCAGCGGTCATCGGGCAGTAGGCGGGGGACACCCTGAACCGGTTGCCAGCCAATCGCAGGGCACACAGAGATGAACAACCATCCACACTCGCACCCACACCTAGGGGCAATTTGGAGTGCCCAATCAAGCATGTTTTTGGGATGTGGGAGGAAACCGGATTGCCCGGAGGAAACCCACGCGGGCTCAGGGAGAACATGCAAACTCCACACAGGGAGGGTCGGAGGTGGAATCAAACCGGCACCCTCCTTACTGTGAGGCGGATGTGCTGACCAGTGCACCACCAAGCCGCCCTGAGGCAGAGATCATTCAGTCAAAATATCCACTAGTCCCCCTCCAGACCTGCAGGAAGCAGAAAAAAACAGCCACGTCACAATTCACCAAACTTCCTGTCAGATGCCAGGGATGGCCATATTGCCTACAGACCACCATGTGAGCTGGGGGCCTATTAGTGAAAGAGAAGAAACTTAAACAGGGAAAGCAAAGAAAGAAAAAAAAAACAAATAGACTCCTCAGTTCTTGGTCTCACGCAACTGGTAAGAAATAGACTTGGATGCTATAGTTCTAAGTTTGGTTAATGCTTAGTTTGTTTGAAATGTTTGGTTTGAGCTACAAGCTGTGTTTATGTGAACTTTGAGTCGCTCAATCAATTTGAAGGATTCACAAAGGCAAAGTGGATGTTTATGTTTGGCATATGCTTATGTTTAAATATTCAATTACGTTGCTTAAAAAATCCAGCAGAGGAAAAATTTGAATTTTATCCAGTAGATTATATCCTCAGCTAGCTGCCTGTTCATGCATATTTGGGAGCATTTGAGGTGATGTACATTAATATTTAAGAATCTTTGTATGCGTGTTTTGCAACTTTTGATGCTTCTTGGTGGTGGAATTTATTTTGCACTGTCCCGTTGATACTTGTGTAGGTCATGCAGTTTGCTCATAAGCGATTCCCTCTGCTGGTGTTTACCTTCTCTCCACTTAATAATGTATTCTGCCTGTCCTATAAGCTTTGCATCAGCACTTGTTGTCACCCAAATTCTGAATAAAATGGGCTGCAGGGCATACAGTTTCTGTATGTTGAAGTAAAATAAAAAAAGTCACGCAACTGACTGAATATTCAAAAGGGATATGCAAAATGTAAGTTAATCTTATGATACTCACTGAAAGTTTTATGTGTACCGTCTATAGGTACTAAGAATTCCCGAGTTGCATTTTTGTTCAAATTTTGTTTCAAATTTTGAACTGTAAGACTTTGGGAGTGTTTAACTTTAGAGGTTCCGCTGTATTTCTGTGGCTTTTATAGGCATCAAAGTTTTGGATGCAAATGTAAAATCCATGAAGTATGTGGTGGAGTGGTGTACCATTACCGATTCCCTGTGAAGGCTTCACCTCCACCATCCATCACAAGTCAATGGTGGGCGGTGCACTCGTGGCAACAGATGAGGGAGAATACGAGATTAGTAAGAGCACATCTCGAGCAAGGATACACTCAAAGTGTGACGGCTCCCCACTCCAAATCATTGCAGGCATAATGAGGGAATGTAATGAGAAGGGATATAATGACGGTATTACAGTAAGTAATGAGAGAAAAGAGGACCAACTCAAGGCATCATCCTGGGAAATCAGAACATTATTAGCTTCTCTTTATGACCGCCGTACAAGATGGAAGCATAGACAGGCAATGAGAAAAATAATTTACTGAGTAATGAGCATCAGGTAACATGTTTTATGGGTTTTTGATGAACGTGCGCTATGTGAAAATGCTCCCGAGTCCCATGGAGGTTTGGGAGAGCGTGAGCATGTAGTTGACGAATCGGAGGGACCAAGTGCATCCACCTCAGGGCAGCTCATTTACTAACCGTTTCTCTTTGTTTGCCTCCAGTCTGTTCCAAAACAACCAGCGTTTTGCATCTGCTGCTAAATACACAAACCTGCTCAACGCTCATACCTTAACACACACAGGTGTGACCATGCAATGCAGGTTTAAATTGTTTAGGACGCTATCAAGTTTTACTTTGTTGCTATTGCACATAAACTACAGTTATAACCATGTAAAACAAATGATTATTCTTTTGTAGCTATAGCCATGTTTTTGGTTTCTTTTCACAAATAAACTATACCACAGGAGCTTATAAAATGTCCGGGCGGCCCCATTAGGACAATCATTGTATCTCAGTGTACTGGATGTCAAGGATGTTAAGTTCCTCCTTCCCTCAATTTTTTTATTTCTTTATTTTGCTATAGCATGAGTGAGCTGGTGCCTGTACTAGCTGACTTGGGGCCAGAGGCGAGGCACACTGGACAGGCTGCCAGTCTAGCTCAGAATTAAAAAAAAAAAGGAGTGCTGCATAATTATTACACACTGGAAACTTCCCTTGCCAGAGCAGCAAAAATATATATACGGTGACACACTGGTTAGCACGTCGCCTCACATTTCGGAGGTCATAGGTCTCCTGTGTGGAGTTTGCATGTTCTCATGTCCCAATAACTCAATAACTAAAATTGCAACACATGGACTAATGCCAGTGCCCTGACAAAGTGCCACCAAGCAAAGCATCAAACCACAGCCGCTTGGTATGATTGCATATATTTTATACTTCCATTTAAACAAAATAGAAGCAAGTATAACATGACATCCTCCATTTCCAACTCCAGTGTTTAAAAGTGGGCACCAGTGAGCTAAAAATAAAATGAGAGAAAAGCCCTTTGAAGCGGGTGGGGGTTTTCCCGCTTCCTCCCCTTCCAATCTCTCAAGACGCTGCCTTCTGAACTCGGAGCCCAGAGACATCAAAGATGCCAAGCGAGGGGATCCAACAGCAAGTGGTAGGAAAAACGGGGCGAGCTGGACGCCCTCTGATGCAATACACTGTCGTGTCTTTATTTTTTTCATCTCACTTCATCGCCTCCAATCGTTTCACAAGCTGTCAGCTGTTTGGAACATGGCTTCAAAGACGAGCCCAACTAATGAGAGCATTCGAAAAAAAAAAAAAAAAAACTAAGGCAGAGTTGTGATCCAACTAGTTAAATATGCTGCACCCAATCTATTTATAGCACAAAGGAGATATTTCTCGGGCTATTATGTAACCATTTTGACAGACTTTCTTTTCCACATGGCATTCTAATTCTAGTTAAACAACCCAAAGTGATTATATAAGAGATCTAAAAATATTTTCAGCATACTAAATTTAAATGTGTGCGCTCAATATTTTTAAGGGGAGCATCCAAAGCTGCCATGTTTCTCCTGAGCATTTTCACTTGATCTGCTGATATATGGATGTAATGCAAAATAGTCATCAATCACAGAATCACTAATGTTAGAACAGCACTTCATTGGTGCATCAGAGTGTAAAGCTGTAAATATGTGAACAGAAAGACTTCCCCATGTCCAGGCAGTAATATAATAAAGCTGTCGAGGACTTTGCCCTCTCTTTGCTACGGTGTCTAGACCTTGGCCTGCTGTCCTCCATCTATCTAATGGATGGCCTCGTCACTGATACACACAGCTTTTATAGGAGTTGAGATCAAGCCCATGTGTACATGCATGTATGTGTGCCTGTGGAATGTGCATCCATGTGTGTGTATGTGTGCGTTATGCTGATGGTGGCACTTTACACAATCATACCGCCTCTAGGGTTCACTGACCGTTTCGCCGCATGAAGGACCTGCTTCTACATTATTATATAGCCTGGTTCCCACCGACTGGTGAGGTTCAGTTCAGCTTACTTTGGTGCAGTTTGGAAAGATTTCCAGAGCAGATGGTTGCTTTAGCTGCGGTATGCAAATATTCTGATATTATAGCACTTGACCGCCAATGATTTAACAAGGAAGAACTGCATGGCACAGAGAGCGAAGGAAAACAAGAGCTCCCCAAGCACTGTGTGCATTTGTTTTGTGTGTTGCATTATTCCCAGTGTTCCACAGAAGCAACGATCCTCACTGAAAGCAATTACATCTACCGCCAAAGAAAGATGTGTTCATCCCTTCAGATCCAGACTGCAAATGCACAAAGCAACTGCCGGCTATTTGTTAATGTATTTATCTATGTACATTATGTGTAATGTAATCATTTGTTTAAATCAAGTGTATGTAGTATTGACAGTTTATCTTTTGTGTTGAATGGTATAGCTACAGTATTGGAGCCCTGTTTCTCCAAGGCTCGCCTTACAAATGGACAGTTGTAATCATGCATCTTTTAAGAGTGAAAAGCCAACAAAGCCAACAATGGCTACTTTGGTGCTTTTGTTTTTTTAGAAGTGGATGTCGTGGTGACATTTTATAGTTCCATACTTTAAAGGTAGCTACAGTGTAAGGGCATGTAGCCTAAGGGCTTCCCTTCAGATGGTACAAATGAATTTTTAAGGGTAAAAAAAAAGACATGGCCATTCGTTATAGGAGCAAGTACATGCTAACACACACACACACACACACACACACACGCACACACACACACACTGACAGACAATGCAGAGAAGGGTCAAAGAAATTCATTATTCATTTGTAAGGCTATTTTTAGAACCACCCTGGTGACTTTAGAATTATTTATTAACCGCCTGATTATTAAAACATGTATGTTTGGTTGGGAAAAGACATCCAGAAATCTCAGATAGAGAGGAAAGGAAGAAATGGGGGGCAGGGGTATCCCCTCGGGAATCGCTCGCTCACTCACTTCCTATTTCTCTCTCTCTCTCTCTCTCTCTCTCTCTCTCTTGCTGTCTCTCTCTTATTGTAGGTGTGCATCTCTGTCTATGAGGACAATGAACTATTATGTGGCACCGTACTATGCAGAAGATAGCGATTAAAAACATACGAAAGTTCATAATCATTCAAAAGTGTATGAAATTGACATTTCCACCGTGAGTGGTCCTTGCATTGTGGCTGTCAATTATTTGCAAATATTTACTGTTTAACCATACCCCCGCGACCAGTGAGTGCATTATAATGCATTACCTTTAAAGCAGTTACACATGGCCTTAAAACAAATGTGGTCAACTTTGTTCCATAGTTATTGGAAATATTTTAGGTAGAAACCGCACATATTTGCATATGCCGTTGTACAGTAGTTTGGAAGTAACTGTAGTTCGAATGCCTTTCAGACTGGATTGCCTGGCCATTGAGTGATCCTGAAAATCTTGAATGAATAAAGTATTTATGAATGGCACAACATTCATTTCAATTTGTATATCATAACTTGTCACAGATTTTGTAGGAAATTGAAACACTAAAATCCCCAAATGTAAATTATAAAAAAGGATTAGGCAGAATTTAATATTTCTGGCTTGGGATCAAATGAGACACAAAACTGAATAACTGCCAGTGTTGTATAAAAGTGTAATCATGTAAATGTAATGTATGTCTTTGCGCATTTCATTTACTTGGGTTTACTTCTAATTAAAATGGCAACCATGTAAGTTTAATTCCGTCGAAAGAAATTGGAGCAGCACGCAAGCTACAGGGGACTGAGCTACTCGAGAGGAGCTGGAGACGTTGTGTGTTGGTTAATAATGGGACATATTGACATTAATATTAATGCAAACATGCTCCAAATTAAATGTTTTTTTTCTTCCTCGCAGAAGTCTACCATTATTACTTTGCCCAAAGGTTAACGTTCTAATACGGTACTATACGATATATATTAGTATATAATACTGTCAAAACAATTGGAGAGTAATAGATGTCACAGAAGGGTGGATTGGCTGACGACCAATTCAGGGTGTACCCGCCTATCGCTCCAGCACACCTGCGACCCTCGTAAGGATAAGCGGTTCAGATAATACATGGATGGATGAAGCTCACAGTTTTTGTGCACATGTACTATATGTGAAGTAAACATGAAATTAAACGTAAAATCGTAGGATTTACTCGAATAAAATTTATGCTGTAGGCAGTGATTCAGAGAGCACTTAAGTCTCATGGAAATCTTTGACAGACCACAGAGGACATACAAGTTATACGGGCGACGTAAAAACAGAGGCTACCCTAAAGTTATATGGGCTACCATCGTACGTATATCCATCACAAATTTCACTGGGCTCTTCCCAGATGCATTTAAGTTTGTTTTATTTTCAAACATACTATCAGTTTAGTGAATGCCACAGTGACATTAAATAGGGAAAATAAATTCCTGCATCAACATGCTGATCTTCAAGTTCCACCCGCCTCTAAAGTTTTGTGGACAACTTTTGCATCTTTCATAGCATAATTCTCCTTTTTGTGTTTATTTCTTTGTGAAATTGCTGTGAAAAAAGTCATTAAAAAATGGTGACAGCCCAAACTGTTGCTCAGCACTGCAATGTCATGCCCATTGACCTGTTGAAGGCATGGCTATACAGATTTGTCCTTTCTTGGCATAAATCAAGTGGCAATACATTGGCTTAAAAAGCTAATAATTTATTTACTTGTTGGAGTTAGGAATTCTATCATCCACCATCAATTACACACACGCACACGCACAAAAACACTTTGACCGAGCAGGAGCTGACACTTAATTTCTACCGGAACAGCTTATCCCCTGTGCCACGGCCGGCGTCCTGCTTAGATCTGTTTAATATTGCAACAGCCGAGGTCAGATGCAAAAAGGAGATGGATGGATGAGCTGATGCATGTGGGGAGGAGTTGCAATGACTCATAGGCTTCCAGCCTTCCTATAGTAACTAATTTCTTCTGGAAGGTGCAAGAAAGAGAGTAGAAAATGAAGAAAGGCAACGGGAGCGATAAGGGTGGAAAGGGTAACAGATGGAATAAAAAAGTGTATAGGAATTGCTGAAGACATTCTCCAAATAAACCAATCAATCTGACTGAGATCTTACTTGTCCCATAAAAGTGATTTTTTTGCCAACCAAAAAGAAAACATGAACTCAAACTGACTTCACTCGAGAGTATTTTGCCTGAATGGATGAAAATTCATGTCAAGGAACAAGCGGCAAAGCTCTTTACAGAGCTCAAGGTCTTTGGGGAACTCTTGCCCAGGCACTTGTTCTTTTCATTTGCGGAAGCATGCAGCTTAGTCTAGGCTTTTAAATTTAACATGCGCCCATCATTCATGTTCCTGTGAAAGTACAGCATAATTTGGAGAAATTAGTAATTTCTGATCCCAATCTAACCTAATCTGTACTGTACGTATCCCTATTTTGTTTCTTTAAATGAATAATTAGGAATGGGAAGGTTAATATAACGGCAGCAAGTATTAGTTTGTGACACTGCTAGAGAAGCATAGATGTAAACATTATTGAATATCTCACCCCATTACAAAGTACGCAACGGTGTATATTGCTTAAAAAATGGCTGTACCCCCCAATATTTTGGGAGGTATTTTTCCCACTAGGTTTTTGTGTTTTGTTGTATTTTTTGGATATATATATTTTCTTAATTTAATTGTATTAAAAACTTGTTTAGGCATATAAAAATACCAATATTGAGATATAAAATGTTGTCTGGATATTCACCCATACCACTATGTCATATATGACATCATGTCATATCATTTTTATTACTTCATTCCCTCAGCCAGTCAATAAAACCATAATGAGTCGGATCGAAAGCCATCCCTAATTTTGATTTTGTCTTTATGAATTCTTTGCTTGTCTATATTCCCTATGGCCCAAAATCGAAGCAAATCAATAGAATATGGTTCAGCTTCTCCAGTTTGTTCAAAGTTGTGCAAGACACTTTATCTTTGAGTGTATTAACCTTGTTTGATTTTGGTCAATTCAGCATAGCACTGTTGGCCCACTTTCAGATTCGAGATGCCAAGACATTTTGCTCGGCCAAGAAACCTGGGACCCAGTGATTTGGCCTGGCTTCTATTTATCATCATCATTTTCACTTTAACCTTAACTTGAACCCCCCTAAATTCACTGCAGTAATTATTCAATTTTAAAGAATTACACACCCTCAAACCTGACATAACATGGGAAACGTGTGGGCGTTCAGAGCTATACTGTCATTTGAGCTGCCATAAAGCTAAATTGCTAATGGCATTGTCATTGGATGAATGGTTGTCTTTTGCTCTCCGTGTTGGAGTTGCATGCACAACGCCATCATGATCTGCACCCTAACTGCGCATTTGGTCTAGTTGGCCTAAATTGAGGTCACTGTCAGTTCAAATTGGCCATCAATGTACTCACAGTGGCATAGTTGGTCACTGGGCTGTGCCAGGGGACAAGCTGCGACAGCCAGCAGGCCAGAGTGGAGGATTAAATGGACATCTTCAAGGTGGTGAACAGCATTAGGCCAAAAGCCAAGCCTATTAGACAACTTACCTCTGCCACAGATCATACGTGTCCACTGGAAGGACAACAAAATGTTTGCAACTTTTATGAACATGAACTGATCATTTAAATATGTAATCTCTCATTTCATTAATCCATTTGATTTTGTCTAGGACTGTGTCAGGAACATAGGAAGAGAACTGTATGTTGGGCAACATTGTTGCTTTAACTAAAATTAATATAATCAATGCATCTTAATTTCGTTAACAGTGTGTTTAATTTCCATTACATTTTTATTTATTTGTTACTTGTGGTTATACAAAATAGAAAAGATGGAAATTGCAATTCTTTTTGGATTGCGCACATGCAATACAGTGGACTCGCTGTTCGCAGAATAAGAGAGAGAGCGATAAAAAGAAAACCGATTTGCAAAGTAGTGTCTGTGCACATCTTGAGTTCCTGCAATGCAGAGATGGACATTGGCACATTTCGCCGGGGTTGAGATTACTTTTTAGAAATATGACAGGATTGATGTGCACCGGCAGAGTCATGATATTTTCACAGATTTTATGGAGCTAAGCAATACTGCCGATAATGGCTGCATCATCATCAGATTCCTCAGCACAATCAATGCTGCAGGTTTAAGTTCATGCAATTTTACTAATGTTTTACCGAACTGATATTGCCACAAAGAGCACCAATCTGGTCCAGTAATTGAAGGCCTTATAAGAGAAAACCAATGCTGTTTGATTCATGCCAACATGAGAGCACCAAACATTTCAACATGCAATCAGAGGACAGACTGCAACAGGACAATTCTTGAAATGATTAATTATGGTCTTGGTTCCTTTTATATAAGTAATGTATTTGATGCCAAAAGAGCCACTCTTTGAGTGCTTTTTTTAAATAGTTATTGATGATTTAAAATGTTCGACCATAATAGTAAAGACAATCAATCTTAATTAAACAATGTCCAAGAGCCGCCTTCATAAATCTCAAAGGCATCTCACATTAGGATAATACATTTCCATTCAGCCATTTGTAAATGTCATGCATTGCCTTCTCTCCTGGTCCATGGATATTCCTGTGTCCACTGTCCATTGAGGCATTTACACATTATGCTCACCCAGCTCTCCAAATTGTAATCCGAACACGCAAACAAGGGGAGAAAATGTAACCTGCCCTCAGAAGAATAATCCCATCGACCTGGAATCATCCCTCAAAATAGCAGTACGGATCATAAAAAATAAATAAAACCTCAGTTATGGGATGATGAATCCAAAACTTTGTTTTAAGACATAGTGCATCATGAGCAAGCTGAGATGGATGGATGGTGGTAATTCGCATTTCAACAATATCATTGTAATGGTGCAGGATTCCTTACACACTATCATGGTTAGTACATTGAAGCTTCGTGTCTGCTTTATTTGGTGCTGTGAACAATCCCACCAATGCATTCCCACATTGTCTCAATTCTGTGGAATCAGAGCTGAGAAATTAAAACAACAGCCCTAATTACCAACTACAAGAAGCCTGCAGAATTGTATCTTGGCAGACAGGCGCTTGTACCATAAAAACGGGCGTAATTTCATTTTGGGGGGGAGGCTAGTGTAGTCTACGTTCTTTGGGACCGTGATGCGCCTCACTGGACGTTCTGGTGCATGGAGCTGCCGCAGCCCAGATACACCTGACAATTTGGACACGGAAATTGGAACACGTACATCCTCATTTTCATGCCAGGGTAAGTCTAGTTTTGCGTGTTTTTGAATTTGGTAAACACGTTATGCCTCACTTGGTGCCCGGGCTGCAATGCCCCCCGGCACATCTTGTAAATTGGTGACACAAAGTAGTAAATTATACATGACCTAAACGCGCTCTGAATGGTAGTGTACTTGGTGTAAGGCAGATGCGGATTCGGCGTAACGTTCATGTGCATGGTGGATGTCATCATTTCGTTCATGAATATGACAAGAGTGTGGGTCAATCCCTTTGAATTATTGTAGAAATCAATTCATTGATGAAATTATAATCGTTATCCTCCACAAACATGTAAAGAGGACCTCCACAAGATGGGAGAATACAGAGAAAGGGATCTCCGACCTTTCCTTTTTGCACAACCTCTCTAAATCATCCAACAACCTGGGTTCTCTCCTCTGCACTCCCCACTTAAGCTCTCTCCACATGTTTTCAATGGCATTGAGTTCCGTGGACTGAGATGGCCATCGGAGGAGCTTGATTCTATGTCTAGTGTAACATTTCTACAATTCTCAGTCGGAGAGTACTATGCTTCCGGAATCAAAATTGAAATTGTTTTCGGGCTTTAAACACATCTTAACCAGGAGTATGAATAATTATAGAGGGCATTGTATATTCAACTGGAAAATGTAATTTTTTTTTCTAAACCGTGCACTGTAATTAATGGAACTCACTTGAAAAATTTCGGGGAGGTTTCTTTTCAAATATTTGTAAAGAGAAGCAGCCCCAATCTTAAAACTAAGAATAGACTTTGGTGTCCCAAACACAAGAATGCTATCCAAACATTTGTAAGATTTTTGACTAAATATATGCACAATAATTGGTCAGAAGTAACATGTTTGGATTTTTATGAAAATATGTTATGATTAATGGGTTGGTAGTGTATGTACCTTTGTCTGAAAGATGGTAAAACAGTGTCGGTGTGTTTGCCATGTATGATGGTTGAGCTGCAAAAAGACTTGCCAATTACCCTACTTTTGAGGGATCAGTATTGTGATACTGCTTCAACCTTGTTGAGGCCGGGATTAAAATATTTTTAAGAAGCAAGCAAATACTTAAATGTGTCTTATGCCCTTTGGAACATAGTGTAGAGTTCGGTTTCACCACTAAAGAATTACAGACTTACCCACTCCCACACTAAACTCCCTTTCAGAATCCTAAAAAGGATGCTTTATCTGAAAATTCCCGCTTGCAGTACAGTAGGATTTTGTTCAATAAGACACTTGAAATGGCTTTGAAATGAATAGCCACAATTACCTGCTTTAAGACTATGGCAAAGTAGTTTTAATTGCCTTGAGAATTTAGTCAGATTTTTTATACAATAAAATAAGATGCAACTGAACTGCAATAGATGGAAATAGATATAAATCAATGTTCCTTTAAGAAATCAAAACAAAAACTGTGCCATCTTTGACATTATGACAAATTATGCTCTGGGAAGTGGAGTGCGTAGGAATCCCTAATCCTGCACTTCTTTTATGGGTGGGGGAATTCCTAAACACAATACACTGTATTATAGAGCTGAGGAAATTTAGCAATGAAGCCCCACACTTTGCCCCCCTCTAGGCTACCATCACTTGTAATGTGAAAACTCAACCCACAAAAACGAGGCTCATTTCATCATTAAATTTAAACGTGACCAAAGCGAAGCAGACAGCTGCACAGATTCCATGCCTATGCCCTCCCCCACAGGCACACAAGTACACAAAACGAATAGATGCAACAAATAAAAGACGGTGTCCCCCTTGCGCGTATGCGCGTACGTCTGTGCGCGCGCTTACCGCACAGCAGCTGCATCCAGGCGCAGGTCTTGTAAACGGTGGAGGTGTTGCAGAAGAAGAACAGTGCCATGCAGGCGATGCAGCCGATGATGAGTACCATGGAGAGCAGCACAAACACCGAGGCCGCCTTGAAGGCTCCTGACGGGATGGAACTGAAGTCGGAGAAGCTGCCCACGCAGGTGAGCTCCCGGCTGGACGACGGCCCGGTGCCCACGCAGTAGTGGAAGAGGCCAAAGTAGCCGGCTTGCTGCGTGTTGACGCTGTCGCCGATCCAGTACGGCTGGATGAAGACCACCACGTTGACGATGGCGAAGCAGATGGTGAAGATGGCCCACAGCACCCCGACGGCCCGCGGGTTGTAGTTGTAGTTGTAATTGCCGTGATAGATCTTGGAGGCTTCTTGGGAAGGCAACATGTTTATTCCTCTTCTTGATAAAAAAAAATCTCCCTCTTTCTCTTCACCCCCGTCGTCTGCCCCTGCACACCTTCCCAAAAAGGCAATCAAATCCACACAGACACTTTTTACCATCCACTTAAATGCAAAGCTGGATTGGCCTTGCATGAAAGGAAAAAATGCTACGTGGAAAAACCACAAAAAATCATAGCCTACCTATAGTTACTAATGAATAATTCACCACGACAAGTGATTCAACATTACTCGTTTTCCTTGGGGCAACACCATGAATGATCCATCAAATAGGGGGATGTCTTTATTTCACATGCAGACGCGATGTTTTAATTTAAAGCGGCTTTCCGTGCTTCATCAGCCAATATGTTTTCATGGTGTCTATCACGAGCGTCCAAGAAAGGGTGGAAGGAAGGATGGATGGATGTATGGATGGATAAGCGGTCTTATTTCGTCCGGTTTTTTTTACCTTCCCATGCATCCGTGGGATAACCCCCTTACTGTCTCGCCTATATGACCAAGGATGTGCACATGAAATCGAAGGAGGGAAAATAAAAAGAGGAGGAGAAAGGGGATGGGATGCAGGAGACCGAGAAGAGGCGTAATTTCGAAAAAGCCCCCTCTGTCAAATTTGAGCAGTCCTTTCTTGTAAATCCAAAATTCTCCACCGCCACGACTCCATCATCATCATTTTTCTCGTCGGACAGCCTTTATCCACAACGTGTAGCCCCTCTCTCTTTCTCCCCCTATATATTTCTCTCTCCCGCTCTCCTCTGTCCTCCTCCTGCTCTCGCTCCTCTGCGCGCACCCCGGGAAGACGCTGATGTTTGTACTGATGACAGCAAGGGGGCGCGTTCACGTGCGCGGCCACGGTGGGTGGGGGTGCTGGAGGGTGGACGTTTGCGTCAAAGCACGCCACCGCTGGTTTCATTTTGAATTAAACTTGCAGGTAGTCACCCCCACCACCATGATTGGAAGAAATCGGCCTTGACATAGTGAAATGGGGGGATGAAATGAAATATTAAGTGAAATAATATTACGTTTGCTCCTATGTGCTTCCTATAATATACAAGACTGGTGCATGCAGGCATGTAGTATGATTAAAAATCTAGTCTCTTAATTTAATATTCAAGAATTAAAAGTATTTTTTATGCATGAAAAATCATTAGCTCATTCGTTCCTTTCCTTTTCCTCTGGCAATTGAAAATAAATTCTTCTTTATTATTATATTTGTTATTATTTATTCTCTAAATTATTTATTTTCATATTTCAACACTGGAGCCACTATCAAGATAGCATTGGGCGAGAGGCAGACTACACCCTGGAATAATCACCAGCTCGCCGAGCACAACCAACGACTCACATTCATTGACCTATAGTCAAGTTAGGTTGCATAGCACTTAATCACATAAGAGGCTCAAATGGCTTCACAGGCTCATAGTTGTCAAAGATTGGCCCCTTTCGAAAACAAATTGAGTTCGGAAAAAAAAATAGAACTGATCAGCAGTGCGATTTTAGCCTTAGGGTTGTGCCTGTGATTGTGTGAACCACATTGAGTTGCCTTGTGAATCAAATGTGCTACATAAACAAAGCTGCTTCGCCTTAGACTTATTATCCATAGAAAGCAAAGCTGGCACATATTCATTTTTATGAAGGTGCAAGACTGGTTCAGCGTGTTTAAGAATTTTGGTTGGGGGTTAACAAACATTATTCAGATGATAATGATTACTGTTCGTTCAATAGATTTCCATAGCTTCAGAGGGACTGTCCCGCACTATTGTCAATTGGGTGATGTTACATTACACACATTCGTGGAACGCCAAATCTATCTGCCTGCGCCTGATTAAATACAGCAAAATTGTGCTCGAGCATCTGCACGAAAATAACAGATCTGCTTTTGAAAAGTAAATGCCAAAGATTGCACGCTTCAACCTCCTGCATGGACTCCTTCAACTCTATATGTGCGGCACTGTATGCCTCTCACAGGCTGATTTGAACGGGTATTAGAGGAGGCATTTCCATTGGCTGCAAAGCAAGTCGGCTTTGTTCTCCCCCACAGTGGTGCAAACCACCCATTAATTGCTCACTGCACCAAGCTGCAAAAATACCAACACTGGATATAGCCCACCACTTTGCACAGTTAGACAGCGCTATGTGCCAGACTCGCTCGACATGAATATTGGTGTAGCCCTGGGAGTTTGCACAACAGTTAACCACAACACCCTCCTGCTGTCAGGTTGGCCAGCCAGTACCCACTCCCGCCTGGCTGCCAGCTTGCCCATATCCAACAGAACTCAGGAGGCTTTTGCTACCGCCTACCCCAATCTCCCTACTGCCTTCCTCCTCTCAATTCCTGTTTTTCCAACCTCTGACAGCAACTTCCAGTCTGATTGGGATGGGATGCCTCTTCACCATAGCTAATTAAACAACCATGTCGGCCAGCCTATTCATGCAGTCATGCACCACATCTCTGCCGTGCTCAGATTTCCTCTCAAATCCCTCTTCACGTTGCTCTTTGCACGACATTATAAGCCAAGGTTGTGTGGATGACAATAGGGAGCTGGAATCTTTGCTTCAAATGCACCCCTGGATTTGAAGCATCGGCGAGTTTCAGGAGACTCGTTGTCATTTGATTTCATTGGGTGCTGCTGGTCTTGTTCCGTCCTTGACAAATTTGATGCCCAGTGAGAATTCACAAACATGCTGACTTAGACCATTGCCCCAGCACGAAAATGACAATGCACCGTTTTTTACCCAAAGCCCGTCTTACTTTCTATATTCCCAAATTGTCGGGTGAGTCGAAGGCGAGTACAGTACAACAATTTGACATATCCGGTATATCTATTCTTCCAACAGGTTGCTGTCTTCAAGGCCAGATGTTGCCTTAACTATTGAAGCCTTCATTCTCTGTCCATTAAAAGCTGTGTAATGCTCTTGGGACAGACGCATCCAGCCAGCACATTCATACAAAACTAGGCCGTGTGTGTGTGTGTGTGTGTGTGTGTGTGTGTGTGTGTGTGTGTGTGTGTGTGTGTGTGTGTGTGTGTGTGTGTGTGTGTGTGTGTGTGTGTGTGTGCGTGCGTGCGTGCGTGCCTGCGTGCGTGCATGCGTTTAAGAGGAAGGGTCCAAACGTGGTCTTCCTTAAAGAAAGGAAAAGAAATGTGCAACATGATTTTCGTATTTCTTTATTCTTCATGATGTGGCATCTTCGGGTTGCATGACATAGCACATCTGGATTGTGTCTAAACAAACATGCCAGTCTGACCTCAGCTCCCACAGCACTCAGACGCTGTTTCGTCATCCCGAGGCCTCATGCCATACGTTGGCTGCAATAGGGGATTTGACGGGCTGTATGAGTGAGCGTGCGTGTGTGTGCTGTATGAGTGCGTGTGTGTGCGTGCTTGTGTGCATGCATGCTTGTGTGCATGCATGCATGCATGTGTGTTTTACCGTATGTACGTAGTGATTCCCTGTGCGCACATGTGCAAGAATTCATGTGCACAAGTGTAGCAGAAGTGTGCTAATGCGTGAGCTAAAACTAGCAGAGCGAAAGGTGCAATGTAGCCGCTGAAGTGCGGACATGTCATGAGAGAGAAAATAGACTCTTCAAGCTGGGGATGCCTCCTGAGGACTCAGGTGTTTTCACACAGGAAGATGGAGGAAGAGAAGCAGGGGGTTGGGTGTTTTGAAAGTGTGTGCGCATGTGTGTCTGTGCGTGCGTGCGTGCGTGCGTGCGTGATTGTGTGCTGTGTATGTGAGAGAAAGAGAGAGAGACCGCGACAGAGAGAAAGAGGGTGGAAGAGAAGGGTGTAGAGCTGAAAGTGTCAGACTATGGCAAATGATCAGAGGACAGTATAATGCCAGCCTCATACATATTGAGAGAGGTGTTTGCCTCAATCTCTTCCACTCTTTGTCACTATATTTCGTGTTATTCTTGGATTGTATCCCTACTTTGTTGCATTTTGTACTCTAATGCACATTTTAAGCACATTTTAAACCGAATTTTATGTACAATTTAGTAGGGGAAAAATTATCTGATATTTTTTACTTCCCGTCAAGGTGAAATTATTATTCATAATAATTATAGCAATTATAATAATTATAATAATAATGATAATGATAATGGCAATGTACATGTTATAGGTCACATTCAGAGAGGAAAAAGTTTCATTTTGGGCTCATTATTTTTCATATCACTTAAACTTGGCATTTGAACAGGAGTGTGTGGACGTTTTGTATCCAACATACTCCACCCCAATCATACTACAATTACAAAGTAGGTGTACTGTAGTAGTCATCAGAAATCTTCCGGGTAAACACTGTTATAGCTTAATGCAGATGGCAGTAATGTCACAATGATGAACGGTATATTAACAAAAACTGCTTAGGCTATCAGCATCTAAGTCAGGGCTCGGCAACCCGCGGCTCTTTAGCACGCCCCTAGAATTTTTGCAAAAATGCGTGAAAATGGAAAAATGTTTTTGTTGTTGTTGTTGTTCTTTTAAATATGGTTTTTATACGCTAATCATGACACAACCATTCTTATGCTATAAAAATGTATGAAGTTGTAAATTTATTAAAAATTCCGCATTTAAGAATGACGCCAAATGGGAAAATTGCGTCATAGCCTGCGACACAGCACAGGTGTGTTGAAAACAAAAAGGTGTGTGAGTGATGGGCCACGGATTCAAAAGGCAAAAAGAAAAAGATTGCTGATGAGAACAGAGGCTTTAAGAAAGAATGGACTCAACTATTTGCTTTCATTGCCAATGCTGAAGCATTGCCTGCATGTTTGATTTGCAATGAGAAGTTGTCAAATAACAAGAAGAGGAATTTGGAGCGACATTTTCAGCTAAAGCATGCTAAATTTGCTGCCGATCACCCAGTTGCAACTGAGAGGAAACATGCAATTGCAGTGCTGGTGGAGAAATTTGAGGACCGAAAAAACACTTTCAAGAAGTGGATTGCATCTCCAAACTCTTCTACTGATGCAAGTTTTGTTGCAGCCCGGGAGATGTTGAAGTGCGTATCTTGGAACAAAACCGAGATCATTCAGAAAATTAAAGACATGCCTCTCCGCACAAACAATATCACCGATCAACAAATCAAGGACATCAATTCAGCTCCAGCTTTTTCACAATTGCCTGATGGATGTGTCGTGGACCATGACCGATATCGAACAGACAGCTCTGCTATGCAGGTACGTGAACTCTAATGGGCCGCAAGATGAAATGATCAAATTGATACCATTATATATTTTTTTTTTATTTCAATAGTAGGCATACAATTTATGTATTGACAGTCTGTGTTGCATTATAAAAGGCTTTTAGATTTTTTGCGGCTCCAGCCAGGTATGTTTTGGGGGGTTTTTTTGGGCTAATGTGGCTCTTTGAACATTTTGGGTTGCCGAATCCTGTAATAGACAAATTTACGATTTATTTTCACTTTTTAACATCTTCCAACAATGGACTTTATTATTTTATTTTGACATAATGCTAACATTGACGGTTTGCTTCTGACATGGGGCAACTTTTGGATGGGAAGAATCTTCTTGCAACACTGTATTTTCAGCACTAGAGCGCAGCATTTAATTAAAGCTGGCTGCTGGATGCTGAAAGGATTAATCTTATGAATTTCATTTTCATGGCGCATCTATTCTGCTCGTACCACTAGAATAATTTATTTTAAAAAAAAATCCACCCATTATGAAGAAGGTGACATTCAAATCATTGGGGCTGAGAAGTTTTGATTGGATGGGCTGCTTCAGTGAAGAATTTAGTGATTATTTGAAATGATAATGTGATTGAATAAACTGTGCAACCGCAAATATGTTTTCACATTTTGTAAGGTGTTTATGAACAGTTTCAACATTTTAACCACTACTTTTAAAGACTCGACACTGTTTTACAGCACACCAAAAATTGGATGATATCACTGATGTCACTGTTCACTTTAATGAAAATGTGCCCATGGTTACTTCACTGCCTAGTATTGTGGGGCCAATGCCAAGTATACTATAGAATACGATACAGAACCAAAGGTAAACATTTCCAACAAATGAATAGATATCTATTTACAATATTGCTTGGACACAATTACATTCATCACTTCAGTGCGATTCATCCTTCACACAGTCACTCATGGAAACAGAAAAGTAATTCCGTCCGACTGCAGGCGAGCGAGAGCTCGGGATTTCATGACAAAGCGCGCTGGCACTCCTGTATAATGTGACCAACTTCAGGCAAAACACTACCGCTTTTATCCATGTGGAGCCGCCATAATCAACAAAAACTGAAATTTATCTACTGGGTTTTAAAGAGGCTCCAACAATTAAACCAAAAAGGAAAGATTCTTCTTTGCTATGCTGCCAGAGATGAATCCATTTGACTTTGGGCTGATTAAAAATGTACTTGTCTTAATGTTGTGTTTGTTTAAGGTACATTTTGCGCTTACTAAGTGCAGCTCTTTTAGAGTGATCACACAAAAGCTGCAATCTAGACTTGTGGAAGATAGGCTATGGAATAGTTCATTAAAATTGGAAGCAGATACGTTTAACGTAAAATATCACAGTAATGTTGTTGGAGCTCCTACTCTCAGTAGTTTACATTTTAAAAATTGCAGGTAAAACTGTTGATACATTTGTTTGCATGTAGGATACGAAAAGGATAGGATCCTTTGTCGATTTTTTTTCTTTAATTTCTCATCTGGCAAAACAGCAATTACCAGAGCGAAACATACAATTTACACAACACATTAAACAAAGTAAAGGACAAAAAATTATGGTTTTGAGACCCATCAGAAATCTGCAAATCTGCCAGATAATAAAGTTTAATTGTTTATTATTGTGTATTATGAAATCCATATTTGATTGTCCGCTTAGCTACATTGCAAAGCTGGACCATGGTCAAGATAAGTAATTTTAAACTTAAAACATTTTGGCGTTTTAAAGTTGCAAATAAAAATAAGTGAGTATGAGGCTTTGTAAAACTCTCTGGCAGCCACCATAGATACATGCACTCAACCATTTTAATCAAATAGTGGTTCTCATCTTTTATACCATAGTATGACCGAGCTGATGTTGGACGGATCGGGGACGAGAACGGAATGGGTCTGGGGATGGCTATATTATGGGACAGAGGGACGATGATGGGAATATGTCCAGGTCGGGGACGAAGGAAGGACAACGGACTGGCATAATAATAAAAAATAAAATAATAATAATTTCAATAATAATAAAAACATCTCACTAGTCTTTATGTATTGAACTGCACATCTCTGAAACAAAAACATCTCACATACATACCCAAGGGAAGCATCGCGAATAAATAATTATAACTATATATGTATATATATAAACTTTGTTTCTCGCTCTCGCTCTATCTCGCTATCTCTCTTTGTCTCTCTGTGTGTGTCTCTGTCTCTCGCTGTCTCTCTCTTTCTCTCTCTCTCTCTCTCTCTCTCTCTCGCTCTCTCGCACCCCAGCGCGCGCACCTTTGTCGGTCTCTCCACAGGCTCAGGAGAAGACGAAGGTACTCTACAATGGATTTACGGCGGTAGTCACCGTTAGTTGAGATGGTCAGATTGATGTTTTTCTACTCGGATGCTGTTTAGCGTCGCTTCTGCTCCAGCATCATGGCAACCATCGGGGAATTCGACCCACTCAACACAAGAGTCCCTGCAACTAAAATAGAAGTTACCGTCTCGTGCCGGTAAGGTCAAACTCTTACGCATACACTTACCGATGTTTTAACCGCTGACATATAAGTTCAAGATTTACCTGTCTACTAAAGTTGACGCTTTTTCATTCTTTTTTTCCTTTATATTTTTTCTATCTATCTATCTATCTATCTATCTATCTATCTATCTATCTATCTATCTATCTATCTATCTATCTATCTATCTATCTATCTATCTATCTATCTATCTATCTATCTATCTATCTATCTATCTATCTATCTATCTATCTATCTATCTATCTATCTATCTATCTATCTATCTATCTATCTATCTATCTATCTATCTATCTATCTATCTATCTATCTATCTATCTATCTATCTATCTATCTATCTATCTATCTATCTATCTATCTATCTATCTATCTATCTATCTATCTATCTATCTATCTATCTATCTATCTATCTATCTATCTATCCGTCAGTCCATCAGTCAGTCCATCGATCAATCTATCGAGCTAGCTTTGATTGAAATAAAACATTATCTGCTTCCTATGTTACTCATTGAAATTTAGTGTTGGAATGACAACACCAGGGCTGACAATCGCCTCAAGCAGACCCCTGGACGTGTATAATTATTTTTATTCCCTGCCCCCCCTAAATCAGTGACCTTTTGATTTCCCTGCTCTCAAGGAAATGGTTGAGCTGAGCAGCAGGTGCATGCATAGGAGCTATTAAATGCATTCCATGTAGTCTAAATTGCTCCTGCATAAAGTCCAGCCACGACTCTGAAGATTACCATTGATATTCACAGTCATTCCTGATGCACTGATGGATTTTTTCAACATTTATTTTGTATTTCAAGATGCATGTTTGCACCCAAAGGAAGGCACACTATTAGAAATCATCTTATCATGGGCATTTTTCTAAAAAATGAATAATGAAAATGCCCAGAATGGATTTTTTCTTAGTCTCCTGTTTGGTGTCATCGTGGCTCATCTAGTTTAGCAACGGGTCACTTTATTGGCACAATAAATCGAGCCGTAAACCCCGGTCAGCCTTGTTGCTCCCATCAGCCTAGCCGTGTGCTAAATGTCTCTTCAGTCCACTCCTGAATAATGAATGGCTGGTGCGCCTGTGTAGTCCCTCCTCTGATCGGCCTCACTTGAGCTAGCGACACATCTCAGTGGACATAAGCTTTGAATTTAGGTTCAATCCCAAGAAACATGAATAAACATTTGCCACAGCCAAATGAGATTTAGCTTCAAATGTGTCTCAATGGTCGCCCAAAAATGAATACCGTTTCTATGTATAGTGGAACATCAAAGAATTACCAAAATCCATTTCAGTAAACTAATCAATCTCAGATTTTGCTCATATTAGAACAATAACTCAAAGGTAATAATATAAGCAGAAATAATAAACTCCGGGGTAAAACTCCCCCAACCAATAGAGTCAGAGGTGAGCTGGTGCCATCCCGGCCAATTTGATTGCGAGATAAACCTTGGGCGATTCCAGACACCCTGCGGTGGAAAGTGATTTTGGCCGCTTGTAACCTGAATCTTGTTGTTTTGGTCCCGACCCACAGCTCTTGCCGATGACTATTTTTGCAATCGTGCATCAATGAGACTTTGTCAAATGGCAATTTCTGAGTCCCATAAAGTACAGTGAGTGACTGATGACGCTGTAGCATTCAACCATCAGGGATTGAAAATCCTACAAAATAAATTGGCTTCTTGCTTTGAAAAATTTAAATTTGTCTGACATCTAGAACAAGTGTCAGTTTAATACATTTCATACAGAATTTTTACTTCAAGCAATCATAAGTCATGATTGTGAAAGTCAGAGTGGGAAAGATTTGTTTTCACTGCATTTTTTTTCCCACAGGAATCTTCTGGATGTGGATACTTTCTCGAAGTCTGATCCTGGTATGTATGATTTATTTCACACATGACCAAAAAAAAAAACCCAGACACGAACGTTGCATCATATCCAAGCCAAAAAGGCAATGAACAGCATCATGAATTTTGTTTAATTCTTAAACCAGTAAATAAGCCAAAAATGGTCAGCGCTGATTCTTAAATCAGTAAATAAGCCAAAAATGGTCAGCGCTGATGATGGTTCACCGCACTGCCGATGCAGGGAACAATAAAACCTTACAGCAGAATTATAGTGTCAGTGTTGAAGGAAGGTCAAGATACTGGCAGTGTGACGTCAAATGAAAGTTACAGCTATAAGAAAAAAACATCGGTCATATGAATGTCATTCTTGGATAATATTGTGAAGCCTTGGTGTCAAAGTGTATGTTCCCTGGATACCCTGATCAAGAATTCCATCACAACCTGTGGCCCTTCATTCACTAATTAAGACACAAGGGAGCATGAGCAATTTTTGGTACTTCAGCTATAGTAGGATATGGATGTTATGCAGTAAGCTCCTCATAATATGTTACAAATGTTTCCATGCACCTTTCGCCTTTTGGCAGTTGTATCTCTGAAATCTTTACATGTGACAGGTATCGACGTATCTTGCAGAAACTGCATTTAGAATGCCAAAATGATGGCTAAATATTTGTGCTGACATACAGTAATGTAGTACTCCTAAGATCTCATTTGTGCATGGATGTGTATACTCAAGAGCATCGGAAGCCCAAGTATTAGAAGATACCTGTAATTATTGCCTCTACATCACTGTAACATGACTTAATCAGGCCATTCATTGTGAGAAAGTAGCACAGACCAACCCTGAAATAGAGCATAAAATATTCAAAAACAAACCTTTCAGACTAGATGTGCATAAATTTTGCATTGCAATTTCATGTCTTCTCCAAATGGGTTTTAATATCAAGTTCACTAAATGAAGCTTTGGTTTAAGAAAAAGAAAAAAAAAAAGGATGAACACTGCGTACACGTGTGAAAGTATAAATATTCAGTCCACCAAAGGTCATCCTGGCAAGTCTGGTTAAGACCTGCGGGAGGTTATTTTGTGTGACCTCATTAGCCCAGGAAACAATTTGCAAGAGCAAAAGAGCAATACTGAGCTGATATTTTTAAAACATGATTCAATAGTTCTCAAGGTATGAGCCGGGAAAGCATCCAACCTGAACACGTTCGCCTTAACGCTAAAGCTACATTAGAGAGTGTCTCAGCTGGTCCCCAATATTATTATAGATGACTAAAGTAGGTTATCCATGGTTGCCATGGCAATGTTGCAATTTACTGTTCTCTTTACAACAACAATATGTTCCATACAAAGTTGAATAATTCATAGTTAGGCCATATCTTTGCACAACTGCAAAACCCTTTCTTTTAAAAGTGGATCATGTGCCAAATTTTAAAGGTACTCCCTGTGCACAGCCATTTTCAGGTTCACTCCACAGATGTTCAATTGGCTCATGGACGGGGCTCTGACTAGGTCATCCTTATTCTGTTTTTTTTCTGGTGAAGCCATAAACAAAGGATTGTTTATTTCTAACTAAAAGTTGAAACTCATCTTCATCTTTTTAAAACTTATTGTTTGGGGCCAAAGTTGCCTCTGTGGTCCCATAGTTTTAACCAATATTCCTGTTTTGCTGCCAGGGTATCATTAGTTTGATGGTTTGAGGTTGTGAAAAAATGATTAGGGGATGAATAAATGTACTGGGAATGACACCTACTGTATCTAGTGATGGCTCTCTGGTTTGTTTATCTTTTACCCAGACGCCGCAAATATTTTAGGAGTGCCAGAGGAATTGTCCTTTTGAAAGTGCCGAGTGTTGACACACGAACCAAAACAAGAGATATTTGTCAGGGTCAGCAATTTCGCCTTGAAGTCATTGCGAAGTCCTGGAGCCATTGTTGTGTTCATGCATCACTTTGACATAGTCGCCCCCACCTACTTAATGTTTACCTGGTTTAATCAGCCAGTTAAATAATATTAAGGTTATCTTTTAGACGGCAGTGGCAAACATGTTTGTTAAACAGTATTTCAAATTGGAGGATGAATAAGAGATGTCAACGTAAGCAAAACCTGGTGCATTTCAAACTTTAGTTAATGCTCCCACTGAACATATTGTAGAGGGAAAAATAAGTCCCACACTGTTATTTTTAAATGAAAAGGGAGACAATATGAAGGATGAGAGAAGATATTAAAGCACAGTTTTGTTTCATCGTCAAAGCGTCCAGTATAAGTAAATAAAAATGGTCTCTGAACATAATCGAAGTGACAGGGCCATTCAGGAATCCCAGAATAGTGTTTTAGTCAGAAAACAAGGTGGGCGCGTTTGTTCTATCTATAACAGTACCAAAGAGCCTTTCGAAGAAAATTACATGGAAGCGCTTGACTGCTGCAGCTGATCGTTTAGACTGTGGCATTACCAAAGTTGGATTAAAGCTTTGCCTTGATGGCTAAAACACAGGTAGACCTAAGTTCAACAGCAACGTTATTGTAATAGTCCATTGACAGGACAGCATTTGGTTCGAAAGTGTAAGAAGGAGGAGCAAGTGGTCAAAGAAACAAGTCTACTGGACCAACGAGACTTTGGAGGAATTCAAAGGGCAAGATCTTTGTTAAATCCGTTAACGCGATTACTGGGCATCTCAAGAAGCTGGTAGTGAATTCTAGTGGCCCGGGCTTAATTTTAAATAAAACACGTACTATTGCAGATAAGATGCATCAATATATGTGTCTATTAAACACTAAAGGTGAAAGCAACAGAGTTGATCAGAGATATCATAACTTTATACAATATCAACTTGGGAGTGATCCCTGTTTTTTTGTTCATAATGGTGTAAACACAAGCAAACTAGCTTTGACTGTCATCCAGAAAAACATTAAATTGGGCATTACCTGCTCTAATGACAGAATGCATAACATACAGTACATGTGAGATATACCATCATTGGATGATAGCTTCCACATAATTCTATTGCTCTTCTATTCCAATCAACCACTCCATTTACATTCACAGGCACACTCTGCATCAGCCTCATCTGGTGGCTATTTTGACAGGAATCATGCATACGAGTAAATCCCAAGCCACTAATACGAGTGCAATCTAGGTGACAGGATAGACGTAATTAACAGAGTGGGCGCCATACAGGAGATAGGAGATTGACGTGATGTAAATGGTTTAATTAAATCACACAGTCATAATCAGGGATACAAGTAATCTCTGTAGACCGCTGATTGTGTAAAATGCTAAATTTAGGGTTACATTTTTCCGCTCATTCATTTCATTCAGAACTAATCAGCGTCAATTAGTAAATGGGTCAGAGAGATAGAGTCTGAAACTACCGTTTCATCATCTGACTCATAACTCTTGACAACATCGAAATTCCTAGTGACAAAAATAATTTTTGAACACTTTTTACTAAAAAGTATAGAATAAAGATGCACAATATACTTCACCGTTATGGTGAATTGATATACTTTTCATTTGGATAGTTCAGTGGAACTATATAGGAGTGCTTCTGTAAATAGGGAATTATTTTATGACACAAACAAGGTGACAAAGAATCCTGTGACCCAAATCATTGATATCAAAAAGAAATTGTGTTTTGTGCCACAGCATCCACAGTATACTGTATATACCACTCGCACTCACGCCTCTGGACAATTGGCCTAGTATGCATATCTTTGGAATGTGGGAGAAAACCAGAGTACCTGTAGGAAACCCATGCAGGCACGCGGAGAACATGCAAACTCTACACAGGAAGCCCGGAGCCTGTAGCGCTGAACTGTGAGGGGCAGGTGCTAAGCAATGCTCCACTGTGAAATCTTAAGTATTTAATGATATAAATATTTTTTTTTCAGCATTAATCAACCTTCAGTACTCTACTTTTCCATTTTTATTCATGAGAATCTGTACTGTACTTGCTTGCCATGGATAGGTAACCCCAGGTACTGTGAAGGTTAATTTGCAATACCTAAAAATGTCAAAGCTGTCTTTTCTCAGGGCACCGTTTTATTCTGTCACCCACCTCCAGTACTTTGGCAAGTGTTATTCCAATTCCAGGAAGTCAATGATCCAGACCTCAACTCAATTTCCAGACCTTCTGCTTGTATAATTGGTCATCTGTCTCCACATCAGTGTAAGATGCAAAATGCGACACCGAAATTCTGTGAAGTGCTCTGTAAGCTAAAAGGGCAAGTCTCGAGTTGTTTGTGACATTACGGTGAATGATGTCACACTAACTAAACAGGGGGAAGCGATAACGTACTTGACAGTACCTCAGTATATCTTTGTAGAGACCCTTGGGGGCGGGGCAATTGCATGCACATACTCACACACAAAGGGTGAGAGAACATCAGAGCGAGGATTCAAAGGCTTCTTTGAAGGCACTTTGATGGCACTCCATATTCGATGATACTTTTTACACCTTTAACCCAGCCACAAAAAGTCACTCTCGTTTCAATGCAAGATTGAATCACTATTTTGTCTCTCCCAAAGCAGTCAGATGCTTGCATTGTGAGGCAGATGGACTCGCGAGAATACATGCTACAATTTCACAATTTCAGCTATCTTGCCAGTCCTCAAGCCGGATACTATTGTGGTGGGCACAGAATAGTGTGAGCCAGATGGTTTAGATGTCATGAAAGTGACAGCAGCAGCAGTCTTATCAGAATTGGGAAACAAGACTCATAACTCATAAAGTTACTCCTTTAACTAGTCAATTTAGCAATGTGCTTGAGATGATACCATGGATTGAGAAGAAGTGGTTGCTCGATGGCAGCGAGTCCGAGTGAGCAGTCTCTCCCTCGGAGAAGAGGAGTCGTGTCGCGACACATTCCCCACAATGTAAATTGTTTACTTCACTGTAAGATTGGGATCTTAGCGGGAGAAATGATCGATTGGGAGTTCAGAGTCAGAGTCAGAGTCAGCTTTATTGTCAATTCCTTCATGCTAAGACACACAAAGAAACCGAAATACCGTTCCCCCTATCCCACGGTGACGAGACACAGTACACGATTAACACACAAGTAAAACAACGGGGAGAGAGTTCAGGACCCCAACAGCCTGGAGATCACAAACTTCGCCAGTGGCGAGCAGTGCTGGCATCCCACAACAGAGTCCCGGCACCATTTGTCACGGATGTAAACGCACAGTCCACCTCCTCGCGATGTTCCCCCTCGTACAATGGCCCGGTCCGCCCGATAGCACGCCATCCGCTCCAGATGCACAGCAGCTACGCACTGTCCGGTCCGCAGAACTCAGCAGGCATGTTGATGTCCAGCGATCGAACGTTCGCCAGAAGAATGGAAGGCACGGCCGGGCGAGCTGGGTTGGCCGCCAGCCAGGCCCGGACGCCCAACCGGGGGAGGAATAGCAGGCGAGTCCGGCGACGCTCCAGGACGGAGCAGACCGAGCGCCTTTAATGTCCCCGCTTCAAAGTCCAGATCGCCACAAAACTCGCTTTCGCCGATGTCGAGCAGAAGCAGCCCGCCGCACTTGTAGCACAACCCGGCACGACGAGACGAACACACAAAACTGGCGGACAAACCCACATTAAACGACAAAACAAAACACCGTTCGGGACAGAGAGAGGCCGCTGCGTGTGCACGCGCCGCCATCTTACTTCCGATTTACTTGTTAGATAAAGTTGAAAGTCGAGAGTCTACCGCCTGAATTGGGAAAATAGACAAGCACCCTTTGTAATGCTAAGCAGAATAGTTGCATAGCTAGTGTAATCTATTGTAGACATGACCAATTATTTAGCTTTAAGAGAAGCAATGACAGCTCCTATTGGTTGTTGCCAAGTAGTGGATTCCACAGTTTACCTGACCTCATCACATAATGGGAGCCGTGCGGAATTTTATGCAAATCCGAGACAGGGCTGAGTTAGATGAAAGTTTTCCCACCTCAAATGAGTGATGCAATTTGTTAATGGTTGAGTACAATTTTCTGAGCTGAATAACGCTATAGATGCACCAGAACACATTTTGCACTTCTCTTTTCAGAATAAGTGAATGCTTGAATCTGAGTGCATTGGTAAATTGCTATCCTTTTTTAAAGTCATTTTGACCGCCAACGCTGTTTTGCAGAACAAAATGCCAAGATGGTGAAGATTGTCTGTGAAGTGCCTCTCTACTCATCTAATTTATTGATGCCTTAGACTTTGTCCTTGGAGATGTTGTACTGTGTTGCCTGGGCATCGTGTAAATTGAATTAGAGTTTGTGCTTCTCCGCCACCAAATTGCTTGATGCCTGGATGTGTTTGCCCACACATGGAGGAGTAACTGTGTGATCAGTTTTCATTCCTCCATCTGCAGTCAAGATCAAGGAAACTTGCCAGTGGAGTGATATACTGTATATTTTTTTTTTTCTCTGATGCCTTTAGACAGTAAGACGTACATCAGCAGCATAGGACCCTGGAGGAAGCAGTCACCTCTTCAATTTCAAGGTTGATACGTTTTGTAAAATTACCCTTCTTGTTGTCCAACTTACCCAAGACACTTTTCTGACTATTTCTGGTCTTATGTCCTTTCAAACTACCATCTATCTGTAGTCTCTCATTCAAATGGACATCATTGTTAGTTTCCTTTTCAATGTATAATGCAAGCGAATAAAATTGCTTTGTTGTAACCCTTTGGCAGAACCTCATCCAGAGATTTTTCTGTGTGCAGAGCACAGGTCATAGCTGTTGTTGGATTATATTCAAGTTGTGTGCTCGTAAAAATGCCAAAAATGTCTTTCTTCAAAATCTTTCTTCAGTTTTGTCAAAGTTAGAAGATGCCACATAGCATTGTTCAAAAAGGTTTCGCTTTAAGACCTACTAGTATGTAATTCAAAGTCAAAGTCAGCTTTATTGTCAATCCCTTCATATGTCAAGACACACAAAGAAACCGAAATTCCGTTTCCTCCATCCCACGGTGACGAGACATACAAGTAGGCGACACAAAACAAAAACAAGAAGGCACAAACCATAAATAATAAATAATAAATAAAATAAAATGAGCGATGAATAAAAACAGACCAATAACCCATTGAATATGAGGGGCAAAACCGAGCCAGTGAGCATACAGCAAGAACAGGACGCTACGCTGAAAGGGGGAGCGAGTTCAGGATCCTAACAGCCTGGAGTACGAAGCTGTTGGAAAGTCTGGTGGTGCAGGAGGAATTGCTTCATTCCCCAACTTTTCTGACATTTATTAAATTCTATATCATTTGCAAAAGAATGTGTTCTCTCCTTACCTGAATAAATAAATGTTAAATAAAATGAAACTAACTTTCAGTAAGTTAATCAGTAATATTTTCTTGTTTTTGTAACAATATGTGCTATTTTTTTACTCTTATTAAAAGAGTTCTTGGTCACATGAAATGCTCTTGGAGAGAATATCAAAGACTTCACATTATGCATTATTAAAATTCTTACTATACGTTCAGATCAATTATGCAAACGTGCTGCATGTGGGCTTATAGCACTGGGACTGACTGTAGCTGCTAGTTTCTTTGCTGCCTGTTGTAATGATGAATCTATATTAATCAAACAACTTCAAAACAAAGTCATTTTAGGATTAGTCAATCAATATTTATAACGCATAGTCTGTTGATATTCTATTAGTGTTCAACAAGAGGTTCAGTTTAACTTACATTTTTGCGTTGATATTAGTCTTATGGTATTTACATGAGTGCCTTTAGGAATTTTTACCAGTAGACACAGTTACCCTGCAGCTGTTGAATCTAATGAATGAGAAAATAATAAATAATTACATACAAAATGGCAAAAAAATGGTTAGTTTCTGTTTTTATTAGATTCGTGAAAATGGTAGCCATCTTCTGCAAAAAAAAAAGGAAATGTCATCTGTGTGATCATTTATTTATCTTCATTCGAATGGCTCAAGGGACAGCTGACTGTAGTATATTATTATGTTTTAGTCTCAGTTGTATATGTCTAATAAATAATACATCTGAATCACATGAATAAGCTGAGCCATAGAGACTAGTGTTGGTATTCAAATTACCCACAAATACATTTCAGCTCATTTTTTGCAAGTACGTAGTATGAAACCATTTTGTATTCATGAAGGCTTGTTGCAATTTCTGCTGTCAGTCAGTGTTTTAAAGATGCTGCTTCTTTTAATAAGAGTCCTTCCCGGGAGGAAGTCACTAGTGTTGACCTGTATATTCATTACAGTCTTGTTGAGTTTTTTTTTTTTTTTTAAACATATTACAGGCATGCGTGACTTTGTCGTTGCCCTTGAGGAGTCACAAGCTTTGTGTGTTTCCCCAAGCTTGTGAAGTCGTCTGTGTTTGGAGCACAGTAAATCGAGCAGGAGATTATGAATTCAAAGAAAAGCAAATGTCTGTTATTTTCTTCAAAGAAAATGCTATGTGACATATGCTTTTGAAACCTGATGAGATAGATGCCTTACTCTCAACTAAATAGTTGGGGTTAGTCTCAAATTAACAATCTCTAATTATATTTACCATTCTAATGAATGAAGATGCATTTGATTTGTTCTATCTTCTCCTAAAACAAACGTTTCAAAAATGCGCACAGTTAACATGTTTTTATCAAAAGATAAATTGTGCTCAACAATTTTGAACTGTACGAAAACACACCAGATTTGTTCTCCGTGTAACCTGCAAACCTGGAAAATGCGAGCACATAACATACGTGTTCCTAATATGTGCTCCTTCTTCTTCTATTTGGAGTAAACAAAACAAAAAAATGCGAATCAATGTTGGCTGGATGTCATGAAGTGAACTGCCGCCGTGTATCATCGGCAGTCTGAAGTGCACTCGTAGCTATAATTTCGATCAGTTAAAGGCAATAATGTTGGTCAAGTGAACGCCCGCGTCTAAATAATCTCTTTGCAAGCATTTCTTTTTGCGCTAATTTGAAAGGCTGAAAGAAGACTTTCCCAGCCAAAGGGACAACGGTAAGAGAGGTGATTCCTCCTGACATCCTCCGCTCTGCCACTTCTAAACTCTGCTGCACTGTATATAATGTGATTTGTGCTTGCACGCAACTTCAGTCTTTTTCTAAGTCACCTGGGCCCTTGCTGTCCTGTAGTCCATTGTCAAGAATTGTATTTAGAGGTATGCCTTCGAGTGCTGGCAATGAATAGCCGTGTGATTTGGCTGCTCTGAGGCTGAGCAGATGGGGATTTTCCTCTCTCAGTCACTTTCCATAAAAGAGGTAATCAGTCAGGTTCTTTGGCTGACACTCCATTGGATTAGTGTGATGTCGCCGCCGTGCTTTGGTGCTGTTACTCTGCAACCTTGGGGAGATACCAAGGTCCCATGACTTTGATTGCAGACAAAATGCTTTTGGTGGCTTGGACGTCATTACATGTTGGAGACGAGACAGAATCGGTGCGATTTAGGGATTGAATCTCTACCTATTGTCCGCAATCATTCATTTATGAGCCAAGGATGAACAAAAGCCATTGGAACAAATATGGCTAACAATCTAACAAAGGAATGTTCTGCCAAAGATGCATTACTGAAAAGACTCCCTGCCTTCTGCTCTTTCTCTGTTATCTCCCCTCAGTTAATTGCTCATTAGGAGGAAAAATGTGGTTTTAATCGTTTGCTGGTCCAAAACTGTCTGAAGTTCATTCCACCTAATCAATTTCAGACAAACATGCAGTGGCTAATTGTTCCCATTGAAACACAAAAAGCAACACTTGACCGATCATTAAAACATCCAATTAGAGACTCTCTCTAGCGGGTCTTGTTTGTATGCTTAAGCAAGCACATTTGTGTTTAATCTTAACATGGCAAAGTGATGAATTTGTGGGTTTATAATTTGGTTGTTATAATTGCTTATTTATGCAGCTGAGCCGCAGACCAGAAACAAAAGCTCTGGTTTGTAAGGAAACCATGCTGTAACATTTTGTATACATTCAAAGTCAGTGTGCTGGTGTGGCTGTTTTTTTTTTTTTAAGAAAAAAATATGTGTGATACTATTCTATCTTCAAAAACCTGGTTATTCATTTATAATTTGAAAATGTGGACTCAGTTCTTGATTTACTGTGTCGTAACTACTGCCAGTTGACGGACTGTTTGTTGATTCAGTTTGCACTAATTTGCGGTGTGAAGAACCATTTACACATCAAACTTGTGTTACATTTCGAATATTACTATGTGGTCACATTTTGGTAAATACTGTATATGAGAGGAATTTCTACCAGAAACATGTTACCACAATTGGGTGAGAAATCCTTAACTCATTGGCTTTGCAATTGAGAAAGGTTTCTGTCCACTCCTTTTCAATCAAGTGTACTAAATTAATTCTTGTCACACTCTTTTCTTTTCAGTGGTGGTTCTATATCTGCAGGCTATAGGAACCAAAGAGTGGAGGGAGGTAGGAAAAACATTTATTTTCAGTATATGCCAGCATCCTATGTTTTTTTGTGTGACACACCTTTATTGACCGTAAGTGTGAGTGACTTTCCAAAATGCGGAGACACAAATTAAAAAGCATCAACCTCCTCAATGGCGCTACAAAGTGTAATCACAGTCTGAAAAATGCTGCCTGAGTTATAAAAAAAACAGTGAAGATTGAATTAGAAAAGACAAACAGCACATTGTTAAAAAAAGAGAAAAAAGAGAACGTCCAGTCATGAATAAGGGATACAAAGATGCACAAGAGAGATTAATGGTTTGTCTCATTAAATGTGAGCGATCCTCCCCCTGCCATCTTGCAATATTCCTCTCTGTCTTTACTATTAATGGCAGGGGGTTGAGACCGTTCATTCATTGCCTCTTCCTTCACCTGTTTTGTCACGTTTCAATGTTACTTTTTTTTCCAAGAGGTGAAAGATGAGAAGCAAGAGCATTGGTGCATACGTCAAATCCTGGATATGGCGGATATGTTACACATTACTGCCATGAAATCATCAGCCAAAAATAAATTGAAAATTCCAAGTTAACTTTTATGTTCATTGGAAAATTTGCCATATGAACGGATGTTCTCAGATAAACAGTAACTTTTAGAGTTGTGCTCATTTTTTTACTACTTATCTTTCTTGTTTGATTGATACATTAGAGAAAGCAGAGATTCTGTAATGAAATACCTGTTCTAAGACAAAGTTACACTCTCCTAAGTAACAGTCAGGCCAAGACCGAAAACATTTGGATTGGAAATCAAAAGATGACTTTGATACGTGCATCAACATTTCAGTTCTTATTTCGAGGGGCTTCGTTTTAGCTCCGGTACACAATTTAGAACATAGCCTCTTTTGTTTGAACCCATCAAATTTTCATGTATGCAGAAGCTTTGGAACAGTAAAATATAATGATCAAATAGTAAATAAAATATTTTGCTGGATGATTTAGGATCCCTCAAGAAGTTTAGTTGCATCGATCTTTAAAACACCAGACAAAGGCCTTGTTCAAAATGGTGGCTCCAAATCCAATTTCTGTCATAACCCACATTGTAACGGTCTTGACTTTATTAAGTCTGAACAACAAAATCGTATGAAATCTGATTTGAGCAAGATGGATCCAACTCCCAAACCACATGGTGAGGAGTGTTGAAGCTCTGGTCTCTCAAATCTGAGAGTAAATCAGTTTTTGCTCACTTGCATGCAAACAGGCAATAAGGAGAAAAACCTTGAGCTTATCCACTGTGACTCATGACGACTTTGGTGACAGACACATGGAAGAAAAGAACGAACCTACGGGTTTTAAAGCCAGGTGCTGCTACTATCTAAGCAAGAATAAATTAAAAAATAACAATTAAATAAATTCATAGGGCAGCACGGTAGCGCACAGTTCCGAGATGCTGGGTTTGCTTCCAACTCCGGTCTTCCTGTGTGGCGTTTGCATGATCTCCCCGTGCTTGCATGGGTTTCCTCCGGGTGCTCCGGTCCCCTCCCACATTCCAAAGACATGCATGGCAGGGCCGGTTGACCGCTCCAAAAAAAAAATTTGTTTGTTGGTTTGATCACGAGTGTGAATGCGATGCTTGTCTATCAATGCTCTGTGATTGGCTGGCGACCAGTTCAAGGAGTACCCCGCATTCCACCCGAAGTCAGCTGGGATAGGCTCCAGCACGCCCACAACCCTCATGAGGATAAGCGGTTCGGATAATGAAGGAACGAATAAATGACTGAATGAATGAATGACTCATCTTTGTATATACGGCAGGCGGCTCGGTGGCGCGCTGGGTAGCACGTCCGCCTCACAGTTAGGAGGGTGCGGGTTCGATTCCACCTCCGGCCCTCCCTGTGTGGAGTTTGCATGTTCTCCCCGGGCCCGCGTGGGTTTTCTCCGGGCACTCCGGTTTCCTCCCACATCCCAAAAACATGCTTGATAGGCCGATTGAAGACTCCAAATTGTCCCTTGGTGTGAGTGCGAGTGCGGATGGTTGTTTGTCTCTGTGTGCCCTGCGATTGGCTGGCAACCGGTTCAGGGTGTCCCCCGCCTACTGCCCGATGACCGCTGAGATAGGCTCCAGCACACCCGCGACCCCCGTGGGGACTAAGCGGTTCAGACAATGGATGGATGGATGGATGTATATACGGCAATGCAAGTGCATGTTCTGAAGGCTACCTTGTTACCATAGCAACCAATGCAGACAGGTCAGTCCAGAGAGCTAATATGGGGATGAAATATAAGGATATACTACTATGATCTGATCAGTTGAAAATGACTTTGTCGACAGTCCAGCTTCAAGATATGGTTTAATCAAAGCATCAGAATTTTTCTGTCGACCTTTTCTGTAGAAGTCCACTTTGCTGTTTCCATCATGTGTTACATTGAAATTTATTGCACCGCTCCCAGAAGAAGCCAAGTATATCACCTTCTAACAGCCTATCAGTCCAGTCATTCCAGCAGCTGAAAACACCATCTCCCAAGATGTCAAAAGTTGCAGTGATGAGCCAACTTTGCCACCTTGGGATGAACTGTCTACCAGTGAATTAGAGATCTAGTCAGTATATATCTTTTTTTAATTTACTGGAAAATATATCTGTGTGGTCTGCGCCAAACTTTACTTTCCAACTCAGTTTGAGGCAGCAAATGAATCAGGCCCATATTTAGGTATAGGCCTACCACCTTGCGGAAATGTGCAGTATGTTTTGCCTCCATTGCTTCATGGGAAGCCTTAGAAGATAAAATAACCTTTGAAATTTATTAATTGAATTCCACATGGTCAACAAAATTCATCTATCCATCCATTATCTGACGCTTTTATTCTCACAAGGGTCGCGGGATCCTATCCCAGCAGTTTTAGGGCGGTAGACGGGGGACACCCTGAACTGGTCATCAGCCAATTGCAGGGCACACTTAGACAAACAACCACTCACACTCACATACGGGGAATTTGGAGTGGTCGGCCTATGATTCATGTTATTGGGATGTGTGAGGAAACCGTAGTACCCAGAGGAAACCCACGCAGGTAAGGGGAGAACATGCAAACTCCACACAGAAAGACCGGAACCCACAACCTCTAACCCTAACCAGTGTGCCACCGCCTCAACAAACTTTGTTATATATAAAAAAAAACGTCAATTATCTTTGAATGACCATCCCTGAACTTTCAGCCTTTAGAAATGGTTTTAGTCCTTCTGTCAGGATGTAGTCAGGAATGGAATCAGTTGCAGTCTACAGCGGTAAACATACAGTCATCAGATAGTGTGCAATCACTTTTAGTGCCAGGAGCCGATGACAATGCATGAATTGAAATGAAACCATTTTCTTTTGCTTTTGAAATTACATTTCCAATCAAGAAACAAATGGGAGATAGAAAAAGCAACAGCGTTTGCGACATTCTTTCACTGAACCTGGAATCCAGTGGTTATAGTTTCATCACCTTCACAAGTTCAATCCATAAAGTGTGTTTTTGACAGGATTTATGCAGTTGAAGTGATTTTTCTCTGTGCAATGATGACACTTGACATGGTACGAAGAGAAAACATTTTTAAACTTGACAGGAACAAAATTGATCATCTGAAAGGTTAAAGTGTACGAGTATGATTAAAAGCAAAGCCGCAGTGAGCCATTAGAGCTCTAAGATTTGAGCGTGACATAGTTGTGTTCTACAGATCACCTATCATGTCTGTGCATTTAAAATTATTATTCCAAGATCAACCTCAAATATCATGAGGTGTCACGTTAAAATTAAAGAACTAGTCTGTTAAATTTGAGCCAAAATGTCAAAGTTTAAGGCAGTAGAATCTCGTCCCACCCATTCAATAAAAAAAAGTAAAGACAATATTTCCCCCTTTCAATGACTGTAAATCATTATGGCAAAAAAAATGTAAATTTACTTCTTATAGCAATACTGTCAACTTGAAACCTCAATTAATTTGGTTATTAAAAACATCCCTAATTGTTTCCCCCACAAGCAATTGCAGCAGCTATTTAAAAAAAAATTCACCCCAGATTGAAATTTGAAACCAATAGGGATTTGCTGTAAGGTGATATGGCAGGTGGGTTCTAAGGTCCAGGGCACTTCCATGAGTCCTTGGTAATGAATAGGGTGAGGACACAGTTGATAGCGTCGTCTATGTGTCCAGGGCACTAAAGACATGAGTCAAGCTATTGTAGCTATGGCGAGGCAGTGCCGAAATCGATAGCTCATTACTTGGTGCTTTTCGGGCCAGGCCACGCAGGCGAGGCTGGTTGTCCACTGGGGGAATTAGTGGTGGTGTGATTGTCAGGGAGAGAAGGTCGGGACCTGGACTTGTGCGGGATAGCGAGTCTCTATTCTTGCTATAAATAGCCCCCTGACTTCTCACGAGACACAACATTTAGCACAAACCCCCAGCCACTTTTTGAGAGCATTTTTTAAAGGATATTTGAGTGTTTTAACTCTAACAAATATTGTAATAATATTAATGTGACTTTGTGATTTTCTGGTTTTTCTTTCTGTTTGAGGAAGTTTAATCACATGTATTGACTTTTCTGCTGTTGTAGTCTGGCCGGACAGAGGTGATCGATAACACCCGGAATCCTGATTTTGTCCGAAAGTTTGTCTTGGATTTCTTCTTTGAAGAAAAACAAAGTATAAGGTTTGATGTGTAAGTAACCTGTTGTTTTGTTCAAATTCCCCAAAGAAATCCAAGGTGAGGTGACTCTGTTGCATGACAACTCAATTTGGTGAAAAGAAATCTTTATTCAGGAGGGTATAGCACCAAATTGGATAAGTAAAATTCGATCATTATTCAATAAAAAAAAAAAAAGTCACTTGGTGGCCTCACTGATTAGTTTTTTTTTATACTCACTTAACTTTATTAACCTTTTTAGCCTCAATAAATAGCTATCAAAGGTCACTCACATTCCACTTAAGCTTCATCTGCAGGGTATGAGCTGTTTCATTATTGTGACAATTACTTTGACTAAACTGAAGATAGTGAAGTGAGGAAATTGTACCTAAACAAAATTGCCTATATTTTCATTTTGTAAACTCATGTTCTTGAACTGCTAGTTGACATTTAGATGGACCCAAATATGTAGAACATTTAGACTTCCTCGTATTCTTTCCTTCACGTGAGAACAATTAAGAGGGTTGACCATCATTAACAGCCATTATTGAAAGCCGGATCTATTCCACTGAAGAGTAGGCATTTTTATCTATGATTATCTCATTTAGGCTTTGTAATAAGATTGTGCAAGCTTTGTTTTTCTGACAGTAAAAAAACAAGCAGTCAGAATAAAGTACTGCTTGGAGCTCATTAAATCCACAAGTAAAAACACTGTGAAAAAATGCACTTCTGAGCTAAATTGCATGCAGTCAGTGACTATTAAAGCACAGATGGACAAGTTATATCCAAATCTAAGCACTCAACACATATGTCGTCGCCGCTGTTTGCAGAGATACATTTTGAATGTCACTGAATTATGCGCAGAATTCAGTTCCTTTCTAAACAAGCAAATCGATTAGTGGGGATAATCCTTTCAGATCAGGGGCCACCAACATGGTGTCCTCAGGCAGCGGGTAGCCCCCAAGGACCACATGAGTGACGTCTAAAAATAGCTCACCATAGAGATCCCTCTAATGTTTCTTTGAGTCCACTACCCGTTACCAGTTAAATATATCTGACTCATTTTTTGTTGCTATTCCTTTTTTAAATTACACTTGCATATGATGTAAATTTAGAACTGGCACTATTTAAAAGAAAAAAAAGTTATTTTGCACATGACCAAACCATAGCATTTGTGGGAACAAAGTAGCAAGCGCAATGATGATGAAATGATTTTCGTTTCAAGTAATGTGAGAAAATGTCGTATTTCAGAAATGTGTTCATTCGGTTTCTTTGAAGTAACTCTGCGTTTGAAAAAAGTACTTCGCTCACCGTATATCTGGCTCCAGCTCTTTTTAGCATTCCATTCAAGCCACCTTGTTTGCGAAACATTGATTTTCAATATTACAAAAAAAACATTAGACTTTAACTTTGATGAGATGAAAGGCAGGTTGCAATGTTTTTACGGGTAAGAAATTAGCCAACAATCTTAAAAAAATATATATTCTGAGAGGAACCTATTGTTTGCATAATCTGAGTCCAAATGAAGAGAACAACACTGACCACATTATAATTAACAACATATCACTGATAATAAGCTACAACTCAGTTTTGCGAATCTAAAGCTCGACAAGCTAAAAGAAATGTCAAAGTCAAATGTCTTATTATGTCTTTGTTTCTGCCAGGTATAATGTGGACTCTCGGAGCTGCAACATTTCCAAGCACGTAAGTATAGTATGTCAATGTCCACTGACTCAGTGCTGATAGCTCTCATTGGCAGTGTAAAGTCATTTACAATGTAAGAGTGAACAACAGCCATGTTGTGACTCAGTAGGCATAAAGTGTCATTCAGAACACAATGTAGCAGGAGCCTTTCTAATAACAAATGTTCCTTCTTTCTTTTTCTCGCAAAACTTTCAATCATGCCGGAGCGCAGAAGGTGAGTGGTTTATGATTAAAGTAAAATTGCTAACCTCATCCTCCACTCATTCCATGATTTATGTTCTAAAATAGTCCACCTCATTGCTTTTTCTCTCATTCTTTCATTCCATCTCATCAAGGGCAAACAACATAAGGCAGAGAGTTTCCCCTCCATCGTTGTGTTCTTGCTCACGCTGTCTCGCTGCAGCTGGACTTCAAATGTACAAGCAGCTTTTGTTGTTTGAGACTACAGCAGTTTGTGTCACGACATTTACAGGTGCTAAACACATCTAGTCTAGTCCCTAATGGCACAAAACAAGACGTCTCATGTTTCATCCTGTCGGTATTTTTGGGGGGGCAGCTCCACTATTATGTCTTTCATCTGCCATGCAATTAATTCAATTTCTCTTTTCATTCAGGACTTTTTGGGACAGACGTTTTGCACCCTCGGAGAAATTATTGGTTCCACGGGAGGGCGTCTGGAGAAAACTCTCTCGTAAGTCTTGCAGCGTAATCTCGTTTACACCGATATAATTAATCATGACAAATTAATTCCCAATTTCTGCTATTGTGTTTAATGATAATAAAATGTATGCTCATGAATATCGATGGCCGGCCCCTGATGAAATCTAAGCTGTAATACCCATCTCAGTGATGAGGTGCGTATCGCCTCAACTGGTTTCATCTATTAGATCGTAATATCAGAGGCAAGATCATGCAAAACATCTTTGTTCATCAAAGTGCATGGTGCAAGTGATCAAAACAAAGATCCCCTGTGAGAATACTGACGGATGATGATGGAATAGTTGAAAAATCCTCACTGTTACCTACTCGGAAATACATTACTTCCCAGAACCTAATACATTGCAAACACAAGCCTTTTGATTTCACCTCAACTCAACGCTGAAACATTTTGACAAATTTAATGTCATAATAGATGACAAGTGTGAATAGAAAAATGTCCCTCAGCTTGTGTCTGTATCAAATTTAACCTCTGTTATCTTATCTATGGTCCATGTGTAAAAGAGCTCAATGAATTCTCTGTTCATTCTATCGCCATTTGAAATTCAGGACACGAGTCCCTTCCAAGGTCGATTAAAGTTAGAAATACAAACAAAATTGGTGTGTACAGTCAGTTTTTCTATATTCTCTCTTCATATCTCTTGGGTCCAACAAATGTGTTAAAATTGCTCCTCATGAAATATTTATAAGCTATTTCCTTGTAAAATGTGGAAACCTGTGCGGTATGCTTGATAGAAGTCGGTTCACTGTTTTAGCTTGCTCTCTTGTTTACTTTCAAGTAACATTTTTGGACAAATGACACTTTGGTGCAAGATCTATCATATATAACAGTGGTTGTCAATTTCTTTTACTTCAAGTACCCCCCGAAAAATCTCAGTTCTCCAAGTACCACCATCATGATCAACATTTAAATACAGTAGGTTTGTAGGCCCAAACGAGGCAGATATTTTATTCTTAAAAAGTATGTTGACTATTGTAAATTACTCTAACATTATGCTCACTGTGCTTAGCAATGGGGACATAAAAAAGAACATTACTTGAATCATTATAGTGTAGTTCATAAAAGCAAATAAATGATATAAAAAAAAATATACAAAAATAAATAATTCAAACAAATAGCTTTTAATGATTAAATGCAAATGAAAAAAGGTTAAATTCCACAGAATTATATTTTTTAAAAAATACAGCACTATAAGAAAATATAATTGAAATTAATCTTTTTTTGTTTTTGCTGTGAGTATACCATAGGACTGAATGATGCATTCTGACTGCTTCAGTTCATCATATTTTTGGAAAATTGCGCTGTATATGATTGACAATGTCGTTTCAGATGCGATGATTTTATGCCTTGTTTTGCTAACAACTTTGCCATCGACCACACACTGACTCAAATCAAAACAAATTTGATGTAATTCATCTCACATGCCTGATTTTTGCTGTTTTCAAAGGTCTATGAGTGTGGGAGGCAGTTTACAACCAAATCGCACCTTCGAGAGGCTATTCTGATATCTTGCTAAATCTACTCTCAAACAGTGTTAAAATTGACACCGGTATATTGGGTTATATGACCACAATATTGTTAATCGAACATCCTCGACCTTGTTTCATAAGCATAAGAACAATCACATTCAATTTACTTGCTTAATGCAAATAACAAAGCTTCATTTGCTTGTATACATTTTCAACTACCGGTAAAGACACTGGATTGATGTAGGTGTGTGTGTAAATGAAGAAAATTATGTACCAAATTTGTTAGGAACTACTTTCATAGCTTTTACAATTCGTTGAGAAACAAATAGAAATAGTCATTCAGAACATTTAAATCTCTTGCGATTGGCTGACGACTAGTCCACACACGCACGCACGCACGTACGCACTCACACTAAATACTAAATATTATCAAAATGTCATATTTTTCCCTGATGCTGATTCCGCATCACACCTTATTTTGATGGCTTTGATATAAAATTTCTATCTCGTGCACAAGCTGAGCGTTGGGGAAAACAAATGAAAGGATGCGAACAGAGCAGCCTGAAGCAACACACATTTTGTTTTGTTCTGCTTTTTGGAGGCCAAACGATCACAATTACTATTCTTTCCGTACGGTCAATGTCTCTGATGGCGGCCTGCAGCAGAGAGACAGCTGTCAGGAGTCTCTGGTAGGCCAGACGCAGGAAAGCCCGAGGGAAGAAACAAGGTAGGCATGAAGCGAGGCACATAAAAGAAGGCGTGTGAAAGTTGACAACCGAGTAGAGCAGAGAGAGGGGGAGGATATCGATGCTGAGATACAGGCAATTGATAGAAGAGGAGGATGAGAGCCAGAGGAGGGAGGAACAGAGAGAGGCCGATTTGGATTCCTCCTCGCTATATATGCTGTGATTGAGAAGACTGCACTTCAGGTGCCTACACACAACAAAAAAATCCACAATGTACAAGACATATTGGATTTCCCCCTCCGTTTTCAAACTCGCACTTCCAAATTATGTACAGTATGACTCTGGTTGCCTCCTCGTGTCAGTGGGTGTATGCTTTTAAAGGGTCAACACTTTTAGAAACGGACTTCATGCTGCGTGGCAAACTAAGCACTCCTTTCCACTTACCTGTGTGTTGCTATGGTGACCAAAATATGTATCAGCTGAGGCGGCAAATGTATAATAATGACTCAAAATGTACTCCCTTTTGAAAAGATAAATGTGGGGGTTCGTACTTCACAGTGTGGATACTGTGCTGTGGGAGCAGCGGATACCGAAGGTTATTTTTAAACTGAATGTGCTTGTGATCACGCATAGATACACACAGTTTAGGTTTTTCAACACGAGGATTTTGCAGTGGCCAGTATGACATGAAACGCTGATGTTAAAAAATGCGAGGGAAAAAGAAAGCTAAAGAAACAGAAACTGCCTGTTCGTAAGTGTGGAAAAATGAGGTCGATCTAATAATAATCTCACTGTCTGCCAAGACTGCCTTGTGTGGATTGGGATTAGACAGGAATGGTCTTTTTTTCTCTTGCCCAGAAGCCAGTTGTGGCACTTACACTAGACATGTCTTTGTCTTGTTAGAAAAAAAATAACTTCTTTGGAGGTTACCGAAGTATGACCCATTTCTCTGAACTCGCCCGCCCTGAGGGAGAAATAAAGAGCAAAAGAATAGATCAAAGACGAAAGATCTGTCAGTTTAATGAACAATGGTAGACATCAACATTGGAACGATAAAATGACAGTTTTAAGATTCTAAAATGCTGTTTGAGAATATTGAATGATGTTTCAAATTAATGGTTTGTCTTCTCTGCTATCATGTACTGTACCCTTGAAAAATAGCATAACTCTTCCGGAGCCAGATCCCAATTTAACTTGAGAAAATTGCCTTGGTCTCTGAAATGCACTGATACATTTTTGTCTCATAATCCAATTTAAAGATAGGTGCCGGAGCACGAAAACTTGGCTGGACTGTGCAATGTAAAATAAAAATCTGTAATTTTTCTCCCCCACCGGGATAAAGAGCAGTGGACAGCCCAAAAAGCCCTTCAGCCGTTTGTCAGGAGAGAAACGTTTTTAATCAGTGAACCACGAAAAATGCATGGCACCATAGCCCTGGGTCAAAAAGTGGAGCAATGATTTACTATGGGGACTAGTTCTCACAGTACTTCATATTCAGTTTTAACTATGGCTTGCATCCTCATGAAAGAAAGCAGGAATACTAAAAAAAAAAGTCTAGCATTATAATTTGAAAAATTACGATTCAGCTGGATCGTGAGGCAGACCCCTCGATACATACTACATCGACGAAATAGATGTAGGAGGGTAGTATGTTGTGGCCTAATAATTCCTTCAAATTAATGAAAATAACTTTCTGCTAAATACAGGTACTTAAGATCGTACATTCTGTGTGACATACTTTATTTGAGAACACACTCAGCAGGAAGCCACCCACTCCATTCCCTTGAGCACGATGGTAGCATGAACTATTTGTTTGGGTCTAAAACCTGAGCTTGATAGAGGCTGGATGGATAGCGATTTACAAAGTTGCCTTCCTCTGGTGAGTTAGTGATGGCAAACCGACTGTGTCAGGCGATGATGACACTCAGGATTCTGCACATGAGCTGCTGGTCAGTCTGTTCGTGAATTGTGTTGTTGGAGGGTAGAGTGTGGAATTGTGGGCAGCTGGTGGGATGACTTCAGATCGGAATTGTGACCCAATGCACAAATGCTAGAAGCACTGGCCAATGTAACTTTGTCTGCCGTGGAACGTACCATATTTTCACTGCATTGTATTTTGCAAGGAAAAAAAAATCAATGAGAAAACAAAACAATGTACTGAATAAATTGATTAATCAGCCTGCCCCAGAAAACACACCACACACCATTTATTGATTAAGATATCATATTGTAAGTATATACTCTACAGAGAGGTGTCTAATATCTTTTTTAAACACTCGTGGTTTGAGTCGTGTAAGATGATGTTATTTGAAGTGTTCATTTCCCAAAAAGCGTTTATAAGAAAATTTAGGGTTCCAATGTCATTTGGAAGTTAATTTTACAACATCCATTTCATCCAAGTACAGTAATGCATTTCAAAATTTGTCTGGAGATCTTCCAAGAGAGACCAAAAAAGTCCCCTAAGAACACATTTTATCTCTCCCTCTTTTGCATTCCTTTGGTCAGCCAAAGCTTTGATGGTAAAACATTTGCACTATAGACAAGAATTCATTTAACCATTGCCAGCAAGTGTTGAGTAGTTTCTTGGGTGTTTTATCCTCATTTTTCTCAATTATAAGACCATCACAATGTATCTCATGTATGACCTCCATTTTTTACCCAATTTCCCACATTTGAAGATTATAATTGTCACTGGATTGGAAAATGATCAGGTTTCATTATCTCTGAGAGGGTGCCAAAGATTCCTTAAGCTAACATTGAGGATCAAGGTGAAGTTCAAATTTAATCGGCCGTGCCAGTGAAGCCATTTAAAAGCTGCAATATTTAGTAATTTATTCATTACATTAGTTCTTGAATGGCAATTGAACCCTTGCTACAGGAAAGTTAGCTGTGGAAGACCGGCATCCCATATTTTATTGATCCATTTTGGGAGGTGTTCCATACATCTTTCTACTGGTTTTGCAACTTTGGTTAGATGCATTCATTGGATTGGCTTCTTTAGGTTCTGACCATTCTGTAAATATTTTTATTCAACACTTTATAGAACGGGCATTATAATATGCACATGGAATTGAAATACTGTAAATCGTATTGCCTTTACCAGATGAAGCTAAAGTACAGTGTGTCTTCTGCAAAACAGAACTGGCTATCACAACTGCTTGTATAAGTAAAACTTTGGAAGCCAATTTAATGTAGCTTACCACCAATAGTTATGATGAATCGTATTCCCTCCAAATGTGGTCAAGGACACCCAGGAAAGCATTTTCATTCACTTTATTGAACAAATCGTTACAGAGTAGCTTAAAATAGTTTGGAGCAATATACAGCAGCTTCAAAAAGTATTTATCATGGAAATTTGCGGTGACAATATGAGAAATAATTAGATATAAGATATCTTTGGTTATATTTGTCATTCGTAATTTGGCATGATAGCATTTTTATTTGCATACAATATTGGAGCCACCCTGTTTTTCCCAATTGAAATGTGAACAACATTTTGTGTTGGTATTATTATCAAGTATATACTACATAAATAATAATTGGAAGCTGCTTTGCAGATTTTCATCTATGGCAGAGAGTTCTGGAATGGAACAATCCCTTTTTATTGTCTGTAAACAGTTTGCTTATATTGTTAATTGAACACTAAATTATCACAGTTTCTTGTTCCTCCATAATTGAAATCAAATTGAAACATTTGGTTTTTATCCATCTGATAACAAATGCATGTTGATTTCGATTTCCCACAAAGGTTTGAAAGTAATTTATCTGGCGGATCTTCAACACAAAAGGGACAAAATCACACTAATTAATTATAATTTAGATGATTTAGTGGTTTCCAAATGAGGCAATCCATTATAAAGTTAAGCATTGAAAAATAGACTAAATCCTAACGTTTTCCATTTTGTTTCCATCCATCCATCTTCTTCTGCTTATCTGGGGTCGGGTCGCGGGGGCAGCATTTTATTTCATTCTGAACAATCAAACTCAGCCATCACCCCACCATGACCACCCACTTACCTGCTTACACCCACCCAACCACCCACCCACACACCCACCCACCCACACGCACACACACGCACTTTCCTCCCCTGCGGTCAATGTCCTAGCGAAGCATCACCCGCCATCTGGTGCAGTCGTTGAGGTCTCATCTGGCCTGCTCGAAGATGAGCCACACGACAAAACACTTGCAGCTTCTGAAGAGCCTGTTAAACCAGTTTAGCCCAAATTTCAAATTGATATTATATCTTGGGCTTGTGGCAGATCTTTATAGGAAAGAAAATAGTCTGTGCCACACTGTTGCTGCATGCTGTGTGTAGTCTTATTGCTGGGTAAATTAATAACAATGCTTGCAACTGTCTTTCAATCCCACTTTTGTGCAAAGAAAAAGGAAGCTTTATTGCGTAACAAAAGAATCTGAGTAAATAATCCATCTGTGTATTTTCCAGCTGGCAAGAATTAGTTGTTAGCTTGCAAAGCACAGATCTGTCAGCAGTTGGCACGCTTTAATGTGGAAATGAGTGATTCCTTCTTGCCAGCTCAAAGCGTCTTGGCAAATAATGTGACAGTGTTGTTCTGTGACACTCTTAATCTGTCAACCACACCAATTGTTGGACCAACAAGGGATTTGTAATAAATGCATTTTATAAGAGAGAACCACTGAAGAATCACTTTTTAAATAATTTCACTTGTCGTGCCAAAATAACAAATGGTGCAATACAGTAATCCCCAATACGGCCTCTGATAAGATGATCGGAGTTACCTATATTGAAAGTAAAACCAAATGAGAAGCAAACAAGCATTTTAACTGTCTTCAGTTATTAAACTCAAAAGGCACAATAAAAACACTTTCATAAAACTTACCAAACCAACATGATAAATAACTAATAATGTGTCAAGTTGATTATTTTCAGACCATTATAAATTACAGGCAGTTCTCCACTTATTTAATTTTTTGTTGATACTTATTTAAAGGCACCAGTTTACTGAGCTGATGAAAATTGATTTAATGGTACTTCAAACCTTCTCTTTAATTGGGTATTTCAGGAAAGCACATTTTTACATTATACAGTGGCATAAAAGAAAGCATTAGACCTCTTCTTAAATTCTTAATTTTTTTGTCATGTGTCTCCACATTTAACATAATCAAACAAATGTAAATATAACCCAAGAAAATGTAAAATTTAGTTTTTTAAATATTTATTAACTCCCTGCTCATGTGTGGAAAAATGCCCTCTTTATAAATCATGGATTAATTGTGGGTAATCCAAGAAAATAATCTCCAAGATTAGATCTGGGATGTGTTACAAAGCCATTCATAAATAGTAAATACTCCACTGAACCACACAGTGAACGCCCCATAGCTAACGCATAACATAAAAGCTAATCCATAACATTGTTCATATTCTTTATTTTGTCATTGTGTCATTCTGATTTGTCTCATTTGAAGCATGTGAAATGAGTCTTCAAACGACTATTTTTTAGTATATCCATCCCATCACTCAGCTAGCAAATAAATTTTGGCCTGCGACAAACTAGTGTGACAGACAAAAAGTAACAGAACCATGTAGAGCTTATGAGTCAGATGCAGGTGAAGGTGACGTGTCACCCCCTGGCTTCTCTGTCCCAGCTCATTCCACCTCATGTTTGCTTATGGCCAAGCATGACAGCATCAAAAGTGAGCTTGCTTGTAGTAATCAGTTTGGCCTTTTCTGTGTTTTCGAACCACATACCAAATATTTGACCAGACCAGTTTAAAAATCCTGACCATAGATTTTTCTTAGATATTGGTGAATTGCTTTCGATTATTTGGTTTCAGAATATGGATCAGAACCACACAACTCCAAAAGTTGCGCAAGGCCTCCTATGCCATTCTGTGTGTCGCTTTGGTATGTCTCAAGGATTTATTAATTAGCTTTTGATCAAGACAAGGAGAAAGACAAGGGGAAATTCAATTATAGGACATATTTGTTTGCATTCTGTTATGTGGTGAAGTGTTTGCACACACTACCAAATTTTAGAACTAAATAATTTGTTTCAATCTTATTGGTTTTTGAAAACATTTCACTGCGAGGCTTGGTACAGTCTGGGCTGATAATATGTCAATCACATAGGTTAAAAGAAAAGAGTGATATTCAAAGATTTAGTGAGATATATCACCCAAAATTAAGTATATCGATTAAAGAGATAACCTCGGTGAGACTTTTTTTCAACAACCTCATTAGGCATGCTGCCCCAGGAAGCTCGGAGTTAGGTGAAATCCACTGGAGACCAGATGCAGGTGGTGAGGCTATTGGAACAGAGCCAGCAGGAGGAAGAAGGAAGATCCTTTTATCTGATCCACAGATGGCGATGAGAAGCATAGGTCAGAAATACAGAATTGGTCTTTTAAAAAAGGAGCAATGATTGCTTGCTAACACATGATCAATCTCAATAGCTAGCATTACAAAGTAATGTTTTGTACAGATTTATGGATGGATTGGGTTCCGAAAGGTGGAAAAAATTATCATGACATATCCAAATAAGTACGTGCATATTGTTTGTCTACAAATGAATGAATGTTTTCTTTTTGAAATTGAAGCAAACTGCACAGATAAAACATGACTGTTTACAAACTTAGACCAAATTAAACAAACGATAAATTTAATAAACCGAAAATACATGTTTAACATTAATTTCCCTGACAGTCTTTTACAAATAAATACAACTGGAAAAAAGTGTTTGGGTGAACTCTAAGACATGATGATCTTAACTTGTAACAACAAAAACATTAAGTGTTGTAAAGTGGCAAACAGAGACATAACCTTAATTGAATGTTCCAGCAGTGTGCTTAGTGACCAGAGGATACAAAAACTCAATGCACACTCCAACGATTTAAACCAAAGTACAGGCTTCCCAAGGTGACCTGACTCTCGATAAGTTGTTCATTAGTTGAGAGGTGATAGCGAGCAAAATTACTTTGCAAAGACTCTTAATGGCAATGTCATTACGTGTAATTTGGATGTAGATTGGAACAGTTCCAATTAGGGTCTAGGGATTCATTCCTTAGATAACTTGTTGCTTTTTTTTATGTATTTGTTTTGGTGAAACCTGAGCCAGCCTAACTTTCTGAAAAAAGTGGGTGGAAAGAAGGCACAAAATGCATATATCCATATCGCTGGTGTTGGGCCGAAAACCTCACGAGTCACAATTTAGTAAATTCCATGTTTTTGAAAAAAAAAATCATCTTTACTATTTGATCACTCACATTCCCTCTCTTGATGATGCAATTTAGCTGAACAGTAGCTGTTTTGGGGGTCTCCTATAAAGTGACTATTTTATATCCTGAGGTGGTATCTCCTTCAAGCTCAGGTTCTCTCTACCAGAGGCCTTATAGTTTCTGAGCCAGATCGTAGCTGTTCCCAGTATTGCACTCTGGAGATACAGCAGACTTAGATTCCTTCCAACTGAGAAATTGATTGCTGTTGTCCTGCCATGTGTTCATGTGTGCCACTGTCAGGTCAACATAATAACTCAGACAATAACAAAATACCATCTGGGACTTCTATTATGAAACAGAACTTCACTCATGGAAACATCAAGGCCACTTCCAGCTCATTACATTTAGAAGAAAAATAGCATTGCACATTATTGTAAAACATCAATAGAAAAAATATAATAAGAAAGATAAGAAATAAACTGGTTTTATGAAGTGTAATTAAGCTGAAAGTCTCTCTCTCTCTCGCCCTCGCTCTCACATATAAAACATGGAGTTGGTAGACGGATTCGTTCGTGAACTGAGGTTCATTAGGAGGTTCCATCTGAATTGCTCCAATTTGTTCCTCACCTGATTGGAGCTGTGAGTGTCAAAAGCTCACACGTAACTTAAGTCACTGCTCACAGGTCAAAGGCAAAAACCAAAACAAAAAAAGCAGCCAAGCAATGGCTTTTATTTTGAGAAACCAGTAATGCAACAAGTCTGTATGATGCATAGCATATCGATGTAAGTGAAGCACATATAGTATACCAGTATAGTATACCAGATACAAAGCAAATGCTGTATATCCCAGAGAGGCCATGAGCAGCACAAGGATCACAGAGCAATCTTATTGGACACTTAGTAATTGCTTTGAGGCGATTCCCTTACATCGTTGCAACACCAATTTCTTTTCCTGCCAATTATCTCGCCTTTCATCTCCTAGCAGGAAAAAAGTCCAATATTTCTGAACTCTCATACAAGTAATAACTCAAGCTGACCAAATCAAGGTCATATTTAGCTTACGTTTGAATCCTTTGAGCTACAGCAGTTTAACAGCAAAGATTTTCATTCACAGGCAATATCATCCACTCAGGTTTCACACATATTGCTTTTTTAAAGAGAACATAACCCCAAAGCCGAAATATAGGAGACATTTTTTGAGTTGCAAATTAAACCCTTAGGCTCTCTCTGACAAGAACCAATGTAAAATATTTTAAGGGAATTAGTATCTTTGTTAGCTCAATATAATTCACCCTTGCAAGTCAATTACCAGAGCAGTAAAAATTATGTTTTTCTATCATCGGTATGAAACACCTAAAGAGCATAATGAAGAAATTAGACAAATACTAGATATGTAGAAATATAAGTACATTTTGAATACATGTTGAACTATTCTCAAACAAATGAGGTCTTTGTTCATATTTTTAAATATATTAATATTTAAAAAATAATAATAAATATAATAAGATCCTGAAGCAAATTGCATTCACAATCTCATGTCTTGTTTTTACCTTTCCGTTCAAATGTAATGCAATCCACACATAAGCGCAAGTGGATCCACTTTAATGCTTTTCTTCAGGGTGATTGGCTCGTGCATTAACGCTGTGCCAAAATTAGTTTTAGAGGTTTCATGCCTTGTTCCGCAGCACCTTGACATTTCTTCAGTACAATCTTGTTACCAGTCCTGAAGAGCTTTTCCTTTCAGGCTTATTTTCATTTCAGTGAACGACATGTGGTATGAATACTGAACTCCCTTGGACCAAGACACAATTTCAAATCTTGATGCAAATGTTTTTTTTGTGACGTTTATGGAAGGCAGTTTTCTGAATCTGATTTGACTGATTTGAGACTGAGATTTATGAATGAATCTGAATTGAATCTGCTTTTTTTTTTTTTATGGTTTCTGAACCAACACAATGAAATTTAATTCATTCCCTAACCTTGTAGCTGAAAACTTAAAATGTTTGTAAATCCAGGTAGTAGTAGCTTTCCTATTATAATCAATGGAAATGCAATTATTCTGTATATATGTTACATTTTTAATCACTTTGTGGTTGAAATACACTAGAGTATACGTACAACTAAATGAAAATATACTTCAATATAAAGAACAGATCCTCCATTGGAAAAGAGTCTCCTTGAAAAATAATGTAGTGTGCCCTATTTTGTTTCGGGCGCAAGTTTAGCACAGAGTCTAGCGGAAAAACTGAACTTTCTTTCTTTTTGCTAGCTGGTAGAATTGGGTGTAATGGGGCCTTTGTGCCGTTGTGCGGCGTTGTGGGGTGGAAGTAATATCTCGACACCGCTGATTTGCATCAAATTCAGGGTATTGCCAACGCACACTCGAGTACGCTGTGCTTGACATTGCGGAAACCAGAAATAGACCCGCTGGGGTTATTTGCATGACATTGGCAAATAAATTGCATCACTCCCCTTGCTGATGATGTCGTCGGCCATGGATGTGACATGATTGGAGACAGTCTTGCGCGACTATCGTGTGTCTGTGTGAATCATAGTTACGTATAACACATATTTTCTTAAAAACTCATTTTACTTCAAATACAGTATGTCAGTAAATTGTTTATCAGAAAAATGCTTTTGATACTTTAGCAAAGTAAACATCAGACATTAAGACTTCTCCTCAATAACTAAGTTGATTAACTTCTACCAAAGTTAATTTCTGTTAAGACACTTGTCCTTTTCGTCAATATTCCTCTCGGGTATTTTGTACTGTGCAAGATTATTCACCCTGGTTTGGCTTGGCTCAAAATGAAGTCACTGAAGAGACACAGCTTGGAGGGAAAGTCTTCATTTCGAAGCAGGACATTTTATACTGTACATAAGTGTCCCACCAGACAGTTTTGCAATCGTATCTAATGCAAAAAAATTATAACACGGTGCTTGCCGTGATGCTCTGCATATTGTAAATGATCTTTCAGCGTTAAAACTACATACTTGTAGATTTATGTGCACTTCTACTGCTCTCAGAATGTTGAAATTCCATTTTTTTCTTTACTCTCAGGCTTTACTCCAAATAAAAAGAAAATACAGTTGGGAGGTCTGACAGGATTGTTATTATGCAAGCTGCTTCATCATGAAATCAAACAGCTGAGCTCTAATAAAACATTTATGTTAAGTGGACATTGGCTCAATGTGCTGACTGAGCCTCGGGCTTTGGGTCCAGCTAGTGACAATTGGCTGCAGATGCCAAAATATTGAAATAACAAAGAAAAGCAACATCACTTACATTTGCTAATGTAATGGCTCATTTTTCAGACGATAATAATAATAATAATTCATTAAATTTGTATAGCGCTTTTCAAAAACCCAAAGACGATGAGGTTAATGTTCCAGACCACGCCCACAATTCACAAAATCCATGAAGTAGTATTTATGGTATAAACTTTCTTGCATACCCTTCATCAACAGCAAACAACAGCGTATGCGTGCATGTGAGGTGGCAGGTGTTGATGTTGTTCCCTTCTGTCACCGGCCACACATTGAACACTATAGCAACTATGACAGTGGATATGTTCATGGCTTTTAAAGGCCGGTCTGCTCTTTTGAGTGACATGCAAGCACAGTAAGACAAAGTACTACGAGCTGGCTATTTCCTGGCAGTAGCATTGTTTACTGTAGCGTGCAGAGTTGGTGTCGGTTGAGGCTACTGCTAGGTGTGTGTGCAAGGTATGTGTTTCTGATGAATATATTTCGTTACTGTTTGTTCAATAAAGCAATTGAAAGTGCACCAGCAGCTGTTTCCATCCTCCCTCTTCCATTACAATTTATTTCAACTAGTGGTGGTAGACTATAATCAATTTGTTATCAATGTTTCTTTTACTGGAGATGTGCAGTTGAGTAACCAGATGAGTAACTGTACTGTGGAGGATTCTTTTTCTATTATAGCATATTGCCCACTTGAAAGATGGTACAGAAAGCAAAGCACAACTTTCTTGTGCACACTAGCTCTGTTGATGCTAGTGTTCAGTCGGAGAATGAATAAATGATCTGTGTACTTGTACTGTTTTGTATATGTTTTGACTTCTGACTATCGTTTGTTGTCAAAATGTCACATCGACATGCCAGAGACTCCAAATGGGAACGATAGTCCAGCGCTATAGTCTGGCATATTTACAAGTAAATGTTAATTAATATGCACTCTCCCCTTACAAATGAATAAATACATACATACATACATACATACATACATACATAAATAACAGGGTATTTTCGACTGGAATATATATATACCCAGGTTGGCACTGCTTGAATGCATTCCTAAGAGCATGGAGTTTCAAAAGCGAAACCAGGTTCTGGATCTCAAAGGCACCATGAAATACAATTGAGTGTGTTTTCAATGAGTCTGTGAACTGTGGAAAAGGTTGTCACTACATTTTTTTTATGCCTGTTTCACATAGCTGTGCTTTTTAGCAACTCTTGTGTTAGTGTTGAAGTCATCTCTTAAAGTTATGCTATTTTTTTTATTTCTTCAGACAGAATCCAGAGCAAATACAGTAGTAGAAGTGCAGAGATGACAGAGATGTACTTTGTTTATCATTGATTATTTGATTTGATGTTTATTTTATTTATTTAGTTTGTTTGTCTTTTTTTAACATGCAAAATATTTGAAAACACTTTTACACATTATTTAACTTTATTCCAACTACCAGTTTTATGTGCAGACAATCCAAAAGGTAAAGCTCTCATTTTACAAGTGAAATTATGCACTCACCTATAGTCAGGAGGCTTGGGTGATGATGACCTGCAACCCTCTGAAAAACTGAATTTCCCCTTGAGGTACAATTAAAACAACTGTTCTTTTTTGTCTTAGAAAGATTTCAGGTACAAGAAATGAGTTCCTTCCCGTGCTGACTCGCCTCAAGTCGTAGAAATACTCAGCGCAGACCTCTCAAAGTAGGTTGAGGAGTCGTCAATTAGAGTTTGGCCACACTCTAAGGGTGGTGGTACTCTCGTATACTCCTGTAGAGGTTTTCTGATTGTGTCTAACTAGTAGGAGACCCTGAGGTAAACCTAGGAAACAGAGAAAATTATCCTTCCAATCAATCTACTTCAGTTCCCTGAGGTACGAGAGAGCATTGTTAGGTTGAGGGACTTTCTCTGCTCTGTCTGATGCCAGCATGTCCTGGTTTTAGATCTGCAACAAAATAACAGAAAGAACAACCAATATAATTGAAATATGACTTAATTTGTTTTGGGTTATTGATCAAGTAACTGTTTGTCCTTTGTATCAAGTGCTTCAACGGCTTAAATATCCGTTGAATACACAATCGAGTAATGTGGTAATAGACGCAGCAGCATCTGTGTTTTTGACTCTATTCAAAATCTGATGGTCTAAATCCTCTGTTTGTTATAGCATACTTAGATTTTGTTGCAAACTGGCTCAAATATTAATTGGTTATCGGGATGGTGAACAAGTCAATACAACATTGTATTTCAGGACAGGAATGGACATTAGTCAGTAACATATGACTTACTCAGGAAGTATATTTAATCAGTTATACCGGAGGCTTGCTGAACTGTTTCATCCGGACCTCGTGTCCTTGGAAGCTGGGTGGGCTTGCTGATAGATGACCTTTTGATTCGATTCCACTGTCCTGCTCCCTGGTTTGAACATCACAGCATGCAGTTAAAGTATGTTGTTCCATTTTCAAAGGTCTAAATGCTTCGGCTTTGAGCTCAGTACTCGGTATCAATCATTTTTTTATGTTTATTAAAATGCTCTCATTGATACTGCAATGGCAAATTTAAAAGCAGATGGATTGTCACAGTGCTTCATTAAAATGATTGTGACTCAAGTCACATAACGTACCTGAATAGAGGCTAGAACATGTACTTCCCCTAATTGTCACAAATATGTATGTATGTTCATCGCCACTGTGTAAAACAATATACAGAGTAGGTGCAAAGCTGTATGCAACGCCTTCGGTGTACTACTGTAATACCTGGCTCAAGTCACAACATTTAATCATTTATGACAAACAGGCCTAAGAGTGACAAACCTTGAATTAGGATCTGCTTGACTTTGGAGAAATACCAACAAGTATTAGCTTTTCCCATTGGCCTGTCACACAGCCTTTTTCTTTTTTAACGTTTCAACTCTGTTTCCCATCATTTCTAAAACGATCGATCGAAACAAGCTTTGCCCTTTTTCTGCATCGTTTGTCACTAGTTTACCCATCAACGCTCTCTTTTCCACTCTCATTTTTATCCACGTTTACCCCCCACCCCCACTCCCTCGCGACAGCTCAATAAATCGCTTGTATGCTTGACCTCGAAAATGTTTTCACATGTAAATGGAGGTTTCAAACTGGGGAATAATGAAGACCTGGAATTGACCTGAAACACATTTAAAACAAGGACTGATGCAATAATTGCCAACCAGGGTGCCATGAGGTAGCATCTGGTGTGCTTCAGAAAATTATTCAATTATGGTTTATTTGTCCTATAATTGGTATTTACGTATATACTTTTGTTCATCTACCAACATCTACTACATTCAATTTTCACTTTAGTCATGTAAAATGCGTCTTGGCTCAACAAACACCATGTTAATTTGTAGATAATATTAAAAGTTATGACATTTATTGACAGACCACATATTGTGATCAGTGCACATTTATATACTTCATCTTCTGGCTTTACCATTTTTGCTTTCTTGCCTTTTCCAAAAATGAGCTAAAGGTTGGCTTAGTTTATGTGGACAAGGATTTTACCATTGTTGTGGATGAAAACATTTTGTTAACCAAGTGGGAAACGTCTGCATATATACAGTGAAGAGTGAAATAAAGAAGATGCATATATGGGGACTAATTTCCCGCTTCAATCATCTTTTTTGCAGTGGAATTCCAGGAAAGAAGTGTGGGGTCATTATCCTAACTGCTGAGGAGCTCAGCAACTGCAGGGTCAGTAGCCAAACATACGTGCACTCACACACCCCTCTATGCACACACTTGAGCTGTGCCCCAATAATAGGATACACACATATACACACACGCACGCACAACTGCAGAAAAGTTTTAATGGTCCCAACTTTTGAGAGGAGTGTGAACTGTGACAAATGAGCTGGAGTTCGACATGTAAATCACTTAGTCAGGGCTCAAGTGTACATTTTTTCCCCGGCTATGATGGTAATATAAATGTCAAATTCCCAACAGTGTAGATCCACCCATACACAGTATGAATGATTTAATGATACTGCTATAGTTATTTGTTTTCAAACAGCAGTGGTAAAAAGAATTGAACTGCATCAGCATTGAGCGCAGGGAAAATTTGTTCTTGTGAACTCACGAATACCACGAGAATTCAGCTTGCATGCAAGGTTATTATAAATCCAATGGAAGGTAAAACTGAGGCTGGCATGGTCATCATCTGTTAAATAATTTCATAAACATAAACATGCAACTAATACATTTTTGTTGACGGTGGGAATTGGGGTCAGGAGCACTGTGGCTCACCCCCCCCCCCCCCCCCATACACACACACACACACAAAATAATAGTTAGTGACAGTGTGCTTTTAAAATACAGCATATATTTTTCATATTGATGATGAGGATCATAATGATTCGGGATTTGGTCACCAAATTAGCAGGTGCTTCGGGGGCGAGGCTGGTACGTGCGCCGCCACGCCCAGATGAGCACAGTACAGACCCAAACACACGAGACTAGACTTACGCTGACAGAAAAATGAAGTAACGCCTGTTATCGAACGTGTGCCAGTCTACCAAAATAGAGAAGTTTGTGTTATTCCCAGCCATTGCCATTCATATAATATGTGGATCGTAACTTCAGCTATAGTGAGGTTATACACTGAGTATCTATTGAAATTAAAACGGAACGCTCAATTTACAGTACATTTGACACGTGTCATTGGCGTGTCTGCATTTGTCCAGTTGTTCCCATTAAAAAAGGAGCACTGACAGGATATTTGGGACCAGCCCACTTATACTGTAGTCAGATTGATCTGATTCATATTATTATTTAACCATGTATGATTGGATCTTTTTTTTTTTAGATGCGGACAACTTTGAAATAAAACTGGCATGTAACACAGAGATAAAGTGACAAGTGACCCAAACCCAACAGAAATATTGTGTGTTCCATGTCCATACTTGTAGTATGTGCACACTGATAAATCCAAATGCAATGAATTCTATATTTAATCATGGACAATCTTTCCAAACTATCCTTCTACCATACCAAGGATCTAAAAACAACAGACCTAAGAAACCAGTGTCTCATTAATAGATGTAACCACTCATAAATATGCATGAGGCTATTCCCCATTCCTCTATGACTATATTACAGATGATCCATGATAAAATGTGCTTCTCCCTCTGATAAAATGCATACTTTAAGTGAAACACTGGCCTGAATTCTCCATGTAATATATGCAGTCATTATGAAGATGAGGCTTGACTCCTTGCCGACTTGGGATTTTGCATCTCCATTATACAAGTTTAACTATGACAATTGCTTTGCATTCAGATGGGGTGTTGTGTTATAAATTACTTTGTCTGTGTCACAAAAAGCTGTAGTCTGGAATAATAAGATGTGCAACACAGCAGGTTGCTGCCTTCAAAATTAAATTGCATCTTAAATGATATTTTCATCAAGCCTTATTTGTCTTCTCTCACAGGATATTGCTACTATGCAGTTGTGTGCCAACAAGCTGGATAAAAAAGACTTTTTTGGCAAGTCAGACCCCTTCCTGGTTTTCTATCGCAGCAACGAAGACGGAACGTGAGTCTGAAAAGCCTCATGGGTTACTATTAGCCTGTGAAAATAAATGATTCTGGTTTACATTAATTATGATGCTATTTGTGGATATCTGGGATGTGTGATTGAAGCGTTCCTTTTGTTTTTAAGCAGTGTATGGGAACCCAATTCCTAATCCAGTCAGGGATTTGGACAGCTTTGCCAAATCTTGACAAGCAGTTTATCATTCAGTCACGCAGGCAGATGACAGATCTTTGCAGGTTTACATGACTACTGTCATGTTAACAAAATTGCATTCCAGTTTCATTTTTAAACAACTTAATACAAGATATTTGTAACAAAAAACATTACTTGGTGGTTCCAAAGTCTATTTTCTCATTCTTTCAGCTGGAGAGGCAGACATTTTCTCACAATTTACTGGAATCATGCGCAGTGGTTATATTTTTTATTTGCAGGAGTTAATACTGTGGAGTTGAAGTACTTTAACCTTTGCTTTTTGGGGGCTAACCAAACAATGTTGTCATCTAAATAGTAGTCATATGTAAAATATTATAAATTCGTCAAAGAAAGCTTGAGGAAATTCTTCGAGGACTCCGGTAATGAAAAAGCTGTGTGGGTAAACAATTTTCACATTACTTCCATCTGGTTTTACTTGTGTGTCATTCTTATTCAAATAACTTCTTGAAGCTTGGTTCTTTGTCCAAGCAGAACCCCATCTGCTCATGTCCTCCAGACAAACTGACGGAGACACATCCCTATAAATGCTGTGTAATTATCATCAAGAAAGCAAATGAGCACTGTTTTGCCTCGTCTGTGTGTTTCTCAAAGTGTTTTCCATTTTTCTGGCAGATTCACCATCTGCCATAAAACAGAGGTGATCAAGAACACGCTGAACCCAGTGTGGCAGCCCTTCACCATCCCTGTTCGAGCTCTCTGCAACGGCGACTATGACAGGTCAGAAAACAGCTGCCCGAGTCATGCATAAATTCATGCAAGAATTGCATAGTGAAATGTTGGCTGTTTTGATCGTCCATGCGTGAATCATTCCCCCTCTATAAACTGACATAGGAACCCTGAATACACCGGGAGTCGATGACATCACCTGTTGCCGGGGCGGTCAGAATAATGCCAGCAGTCGGTCATTTTGTCCCGGGGACCAGCGCCGGTGTTATTGAGATCGCCTCGGTTTCCACTCCACACTCTGTATTACATTGACATTCCGAGTGTGCCGAGCAGATGTGATAGCCACTTGCGGGCAGGTGCGCACTGCATATACTTAATACCTTTCACGGCTCCTGTCTAACTGCACTTGTCCTTGTGGGAATAAGATCATCGTATTAAACACCTAAAAGTGTGAGCATTGGATTACGATGCATGGCATTTCAAAATTTTCTCAGCGCCAGTAAAATAAAACAGCAATCCTCAGATGATGCAAATCTTTCAACATGCGATATAAACCGGGTGCTTCTATCACGTTGCCCTTTTTTTCCCTAGCCAGTATATCTCAAAAAGCAGTGGATATCAGAATTACTGGAGGCTATTACTGGCATATTTTACAGTTGGTGCTCTCTCGAGACACCACTACTTTACACGTGGGAATAAAATTAAATGTTAATGTGTGAGCTGAGTAACACTTATGATCGTATTACTATAGTAGCCCTGAAGTGATAAACACAAAAGCAACAGCAAAAAACATGAAAACAAATATTAAGAAAGAAAAAAGCTCATAAAAAATAAATAAAATCTAATCAGCAAATAAAAATCTCACAAATACAAAAATACTAAACTCCTCATCAAACACAGGTCTCATTTTGAAGAAAGCACATTTTACGGAATAATTTCATGGTCAAAGACGAACGGTGCATATGGTCAATTAAGTCGTCCCTCTTTTCCGATCAGCCGTAAGTCAAACCCCACCACGCACCAACCGCATTCGGTATGAAAATGTCGTTGTGGTTGGTCATTTGTTTACAATTAGCTTTTCCCCCCCATGTTTTTTCTTCATTTTATGTTGTGTTTAGTTATCTGTTTTCGTGTTCTGCACTTCAGGGCAACTGTAGCTTACAGCGAAAATGCACAATTAAATGGAATAGATAAATAGTCTACACAATTCAAAATAAACTTAACAACTGAAATAAAAATGTTGTTGGCAGCCACAGCAAAAAAATCTGTTTTTTTTTCCTCACACAGTTGCCTAGCCTGTTGTTGCTAGGCAACATAGGACAGGGCTCTCCACTGCCCCACATCAGGGGGAAAGGGCAAATTCCACAGGGACACTGTCAGTAACATCAACCCCAACTGTATAAGTATCATGAATTTCATTATATTCATTTTGCAATCGATGTGAAAACCATGTCTCACCCAAGTGCCATCACAACAGTGTACAAGAAATTTCAGCCATATGTCCCTTGGAAAGCTTCCTCTGTCAAATTTATATCTGCAGTGGCATTTTTCAACTATATTTCTACAGGGAGTGCATGGGAACATAATATTGATAACCCAAAATGAAAACAATACATCAACTAGGCACACAAAAACAGCCAAAGTGGATAAACACTGGGCTCAGGATGTATAATATATGATGACTGCTAGACTCAAAACACCTTCATTAATTAGAGCTGTACCATTCATCTGTTTATTAGAAGGGATTGATAATCATGAGCTGATCCACAGTGCTCTCACTCCCGACCCCTTCCCAATTCCTCCCGTTGACCTACTAAATTTATAGTTTCACTTTTATCAGCTTATCAATAATAGGGGGTATTTTAACAGATGCCAATCATGCCAGCCTGGGGTGTACTTTCCATTGGGGTTATAAGGTGGGGTGGCAGCCCCGACTTTTAACTCTTAGTTCTGAGCTTCCAAAGCCACCATGATCCCCTAGCAGGGTGATGCTTTTGTTTCCGCAATGTCAGACACAGCAGACTCAGGTTTACCCCAAAAAAGAAAACTCCATCTATGCACCCAGAACAAAAATGGGGCCCCAGGTCTTGCATCACCCTTGAACCTTATAAGTTCCATCTTTATTTCCATCCTGTCATCTGTGGCAGTCTTTTTAAGACCATCAATGGTAAGATGCTCTGTCCCACCAGTGTTTCTGTCTGTTGGTGTTGCGTGTATTATATTTTTCTAATAAATCATCAGCATTCTGCCAGGCTGTTTTTTTCTTTCCTGCACTTGGGTCTACCACTTTCTTCTATGTGAAGATAACATATTTCCAAAAGTTTAAAAGGCAAGTGTTTTGAAATAACAATGAATTGTTACGGCCATTTTTTCTGCGCTGCCAGTCGTGCTGTTTCAGTGAAGCACCCTGTTTGCTTTGTAGTGCCAGCAGGTGCTGCATTTTTAATATTCAACAGTGTTGCAATTCATATTTAACTTTATATCTGCTGGCAGAGAAACACATTGTTGAATCATTGAATTGCATTGGCACACTCATAAATACTAATATGTTCTCTATTTCAGGACTGTAAAAATAGACGTCTATGACTGGGATCGAGACGGAAGGTAAAGTCGTGTTACGTCACTGTCAACCTCAGTTATCAGTATTCCATTTTAATATGTTCTAGATAAGTTCTTTTTCATTTCACAATGTAATAATATTACATTTATGTCACGTGTTTCTAACCTTTGTTGTTCTACATTCTCGCTAATGTCTCATAATTAATTGCTGTGACTGCACGTGTATGCTGAGCTGACTGCTTCCTAGTGCTTAATTAGAATTATTTTATTTGTTATACATTCAACACGTTATAAATCGTCACTTTGGTAATTTTGTCCTTCAAACAAGTTCCTACATTTTGTGATTTACAAAAGGTCATTGTAATCCTTAATTTTCTATGTAGAAACCATTCACGACTGCCGGCAGACAGGTCATTCAATAGCATCTGAACTTTCTTGTTTCTCCACCTCAGTGTTTTTTTTCCGTCAGAATGCGCACAGGAGCACGTGCTTTTTAAATGCTACTTTACTGATGCCATGTCTGCTGTGTGGCTGGTGTGATTTGTGGTAATGAAGTTTATTATCGTGCAGCAAATTACAGGCCCTCGGAGAAAGAAGGTGATGTGCTTATTTATTTACATGACACATAACAGTGATTAGTTTGGAAACTACTGCCCACTCCATATCGGCTTCTAAACTTTAGCTCAAACACTAAACAATTTAATTATTACCATAGTGTTTCTGTGTGTGTGTATTAACCTCATTCCACCCTATCTTACTTGTATTTGTGTATCCTTATGACTGGAACATAAACTCACACCATCACAATACACAAGGGGGTTAATCTGGCAGACCCACAGAAGGAGATGTGAATAGACTTGACACTTTGTCTCAGATGATGACATTTGGATTCATGCTTGCCCATGTGTGGGTGTGTGTTTGCAGCCATGACTTCATTGGCGAGTTCACCACCAGCTACAGAGAGCTGTCCCGGGGACAGAACCAGTTCAACGTCTATGAGGTGAACTTGTTGAAATGTTATTCAAATGTTTTGGGACTGACACAGTTGCAACATTTGATTGTGGTAATAATTAGTAATATGCTGCAACACAATCCCTGAATGCTGGGAAAATTATCTTTTGAAGAAAGCAAAGAACAAAAATGTAAACATCCATCTATTTTTTCCGCCCTCAAATTAGTTAGATTCGACGATTTATTCACGGGAAAATAATGAATTCACTGAAAGTTTGTTTGGGTGAATCATTTGTGGATAACTATTGATGGGTGGTGATTTTATGAATGCATTTTTAAAACGAATCATCTTTATCCGATGTATTGAAATAATTTCAGTTTAAATTCATAGACAGCCATGATGATCATTGTTGCATTCATTTTCCTTTTAAAGCATTGTCCAATGTATGATACTCATGTGCGGTAACCTCATATGCCCCTTTTTCCTATCACGTACAGGTTTTAAATCCCAAGAAGAAGGGCAAAAAGAAGAAGTATGTCAATTCAGGAACTGTGAGTCTTTCCACCTCCCCTGTACTTGCCTGTGTATAAGGTGGCAGGCAGCAGCTATGAGGACTTGGGCTTTGAAGCCACAAATTCAAGTCCCGCTGTTGTCAAGCTAGAATAATGGCAACTAGTTTTTGGAGTGGTGCTGGTTTGGTTGATGTCTACTGTTGAGGTCCGCTTGAGGCAGGCAACGCAAGCCACAAGCTGAACTGGTGCAACATGTTTCGCACACCTCTTTCACTCTGATTGTCTCCTTGCGTTCCTGTATTTGTGATCTGGTTCTGTGTGTGGTTTGTAACACAAAAATATACAACATATATATAACTATATATAACTTCAATTTCCCCTTGTCACAGTATAATAAATTGAAATTAAATTGGAATTAGTGGCTGCTCATTGGTAATGTTTATGTTACTCACACCAAATATTTTATGTCTTTTTCTCCCAATGTCTGCTACGCCCTCTGGCAACTTGTATGTGTTTGTCCCTTCCCATTGGCATGAATATGGCTCCGTTTTCATTTGTGTGTGTGTGTGTGCGTGCATGTGTCTGTGTACACACAAGGTAACTCTGCTGTCCTTCAAAGTGGAGTCTGAGTACACCTTTGTGGATTTCATCCGAGGAGGGTGAGTGGAATTAATGATTAGCCCGCTCTCACAGTGTCAATGCCACCCAGTTGTGTGCACAAGTGCGTACGTGTGTGTACTTTGACACACCAAAAGCTTTGCGAGCATCAGACTGAATTGATATTGACTTTGACAAAATTACACCTGAGGAATTTTGCACTCCTAATTCTCTTGTATGTATTCAGGTCATTATTCTCTTATAATTGAGTATTTTGTTTGCCAGAAAGTGGTAGGACGAATATTGTGAATGCGTACTCATGAGCACCTAAAATCTGATCACCTTCTGTTTTGTTGTTTTGCCTAAATGTACAATCCTTAGCAAGTTTATTAGAATATTTTTTTATATTTTTGTCGTGAATGCATCAGTTAGTCGAGGTTCTTTAACCAAATTACATTTTACAGTGTAATAATGAATGTTATCCATTAATGTTCACATGCACTACTGTATAATATTTCCTGCATGTACATTGACTTGTGTTTTTTGTTGTTTCTTCACTTTTGGGGTGAATTTTATGTGCACCAGGACGCAGCTGAACTTCACTGTTGCTATAGACTTTACAGCATCAAATGGTAAGATTCTTAAGGCCCTTTCACGTTGCATCTTGAATCACAAAAATTTTCAATTTAGGCGAGCGCCATGATGACATCTTGGTGCATTCAATTAGAGAGTTGGTGGAGAAGTAATTTCAAAGTGAGAATAGCACAAGATTTTTGAAAATGCAGCGTGACATAGTAAAAAGGGAAACTGGTCCCTGCTCATCCATGCTCGTACACCTCTAAGCAGCTCTGATGGCTAATGGTTGAGTCTAAACTCAAATTTAAAATTTCTGTCGTGCCATTAGAGTCTGAGAAACTCATCCTTTGCTGCTCATCTCCCTCCTCTTCCTCTTTCTTCTAAGCAAATCCAGGGCTTTTCGTTGAAACAGTGACAAACACTGCGGCCTACTTTGTTATGATGTCAAGGCACCAGGCCACTTCCAAACAGCGCCAAATATGGGCAAGCTTGCACCATGTCCTCTGTCATTTCCGCGCTGTCTTGCATCCCTCTGCAGTTTGAAGCCTTATATGTACAGCCTAATACAGCCTGAAAATCTGATTTGAAGAAGGGATTCATTGTCTTTAACCAATAGAATTACTACGGAAGTTTTTCAGAAAGCTGTGATTTCCGGATTTTAATTTTTTACTATTTATGTTCACATAGGTCATTAAATGTTAATTCATTTAACTCAAATTCTGAACAAGTAGTGTGCAGTTTATTTATATTTAATAATCTTTGAAATTCATATTACATTATTCAGTTTGTTAATCATTGATCACCCTCATGAATAGACATCCATTTGTAAACTCGTATCCCTGTTGAACTTGTTAAATAGAGTGTGATGATTTCAAATTCAATATTTTATATGATCTGGCTATTATGCATACATGTTTTTTCAGTAGAGGCGGTTGTAGTGCCTCTTATAGGTATGGAGTGTGTCGTATGTTTTTTCTGTTTCCTAATTACCTAAATTAGACATAAGAGGAAGCAACATATGTTATCAAACATTCATTTTATAATATCTGAAAGCAAGCGATTAGGCCGGTGATCTTTTTCCTTCTCTTTGTTTTGTTTTGTTTTGTTTTGTTTGCCTCTGCAAGGGAATCCATCGCAGCCCACCTCACTCCACTATATGAGCCCCTACCAGATGAATGCATATGCCATGGCCCTGAAAGCAGTGGGTGAGATTATCCAGGACTATGACAGTGACAAGCTCTTTCCTGCCTATGGCTTTGGCGCTAAGCTGCCCCCTGATGGCAAAATCTCCTATGCTTTCCCACTGGTAAGAAACACACCATTTCATATCACCTGCAGAGGTCAAACACACACGTATACACTCACACACAGCACACCCGTAGCATGATGTGGTTGGGACCGGGAGTTGTTGTTGCGACAACAGCTGGCTAACAAGTTGTGCTCATCTGCCTGCCAGCAGGAATCGCTCAGCACCCTTTCGCCTTGCAACTTGTGTCCTTCCGCTTGGCTCTCCAGACAGCCCTTACTTTGTCACCAAAATACTTTTGACCTACAGAATAGGATTGCCCTACGTATATGCATAAATGAATACTGGACAAGTAAACAATACATTACAAAACAGGAAATAATGCAGAGCAGAATGCGAGATTAGCCAAGGAACAGTACAGGAGAAGCTCGTATCTTGAACACAACCTATTTCAGGATGCCAGTTGCCCATCATCATCACACATAGAATCCGGCACGTCACACACATTTTTGCTGCCAGCCAACGTCACAGAGGGCCATCACGACTGAGTCAAGGATATAAGTCCCCAATCACAAGAAATTAACAACAAATTAAATTTGAATTTATCCTGAGATGGGATTTGGTGAAAAAGAATGGTTGCAAACCTGGTTAAAGTAAAGAAAAATGTAACTTTACATCAGATTTTCTGCCTTGAGAACAAGAACAAATCCATTTATCAATGAGTACAAGGTAGACATACTGTTTTTTCTTTAGTGAGCCAATAAAATGATGTGGCAGGCTAAAACTGCTCCCCCGGCCTTGAGTTTTACACCTTTACTTTAGATGCTCATTGAGCTGATGTCTCACATCATGATTTGCTGAAGTCGTGGTATTCTCTCCTGAAATTCACAATTTTATTCCCTTCGTGTCATGCACTATAAAGTAAGAGTTTCAGAATAATTTGGATGGTGTAAAAATTCATGCATTTATGTTATAACCGCACAGACAACTTTTATTCTGTGTTCATTGGATTGCTTTACAAACACGATTGCTGCAGTTTATTTGTATTGATTCTCTTTGCTTAAAAGCCTCTTCACTTTTGCCCACAGTTTGAGAGCAATACGTTACATATATGTACTATGAATATGAGTAAAAAAAGAAAAAAATACAAGAGCTTAAGTCTGACTTAAAGGTGTTGTCTTTCATAATGCATTGCTTTGTTTTTCAGGGTAGCAATAATGATAATCCAAACTGCGTGGGCATCGATGGCGTCATGGAGGCCTACTTCCAGAGCCTAAGAACTGTACAGCTCTATGGACCTACCAACTTTGCACCTGTCATAAACAAAGTGGCAAAGTGAGTGTTTGCCGAGGGTTTAGAACTAAATGACATTTGTAATACAATTGCAATTGTATTTGTTGATCTTCCTCTAAAGTCAATTAAATTTAGTTGGCCAAATGAAAAGCAGAGGATGAATATTTCTTTGGGGTCATACGTAAACCCTTGATCACATGTATGCAATTCTGTTAAAGACTGAGATTATTGTAGACTCGTGTGCAATGTTATTTTATAGTCTGTCTTTTCGCCAAAGTATCTGTGTGTGTGCGTGTGTGTGTGTGTGTGTGTGTTTGCGTGCGTGCGTGTGTGTGTGCGTGTGTGTGTGTGTTTGTGTGCCAGCTGTGCATCAGAGATAACAGATGGCTCGCAGTACTTTGTCCTGTTGATGATCACAGATGGAGTCATATCTGACATGGTCCAAACCAAAGAGGCCGTGGTCAATGTGAGTAAACACACATGTTTGTGCAGGCACGTTTCCAACACATTTCTTTGGCTTGCATTCACTTCTAACAGATTTACCATACGTGACTGATAATGCGACCCATGTCAATCCCATATGCAATATTTCACTTCATGAAACCTCTGTCAGTTTTTTATTTGATATAGCCAAAGATCCTAACAGCCTGTGCTCATGAGGATTGAATACAAATGTATGCATAAAATATTACTTTTGTTGATGTGAGACATATCTGTCATACCTGTCCTTCAATTGCCCTTTTCCTGCATTTCTGAATGGGGCAGAGACAGATTAATTGCGCCACCCTTTTGTAGTACAATATAAAACATTTTGCTTTTCCATTTTGTCCTGCCAGTGTGATTGTCATTTATGCCACAATGTATGTGTCACTGCTTTGGATTTTCATGTGGTCTTTCTTTTGTGCTGTCTCCTGTGCAGGCAGCACCACTCCCACTGTCTATAATCATCGTAGGTGTAGGGCCCGCTGAGTTTGATGGTGAGTATTACAGGGTCGGGATATGACTGGAAAAAAAGAATGAGTGACAAATTTTAATATTTACGACTATTTCTAAAGAACTAGTGGCGCTGGTTAAAGCGGAAGTCCAATTTTTTCTTGAAGATAATGTGTTCTATGCCCCCGCACTAGTCTAAAGACAACATTTTGATTCGTATCGTGTATGTGGAAGATGAATTACGCAGCACAATCCTTCTCAATCCTTCTCAAAGGGCTGCCATTTTGCCACTTAAAATGACATCACAGTGCTCAAGCGCTCAAGTAAGGACCGTCACATGACCAAAGCCAGAAAATAGATGAGCCATGTCTTTACTTGAGCCCTAAGGCACTGTGATGTCATTTCCATTTCTAGCAGGATTTCTTGTGTATTAACCTTTTGCATGCAGGCAGAATGGGTTTCTTTCCCACTCGTTGACAGTGTGAATGTTCGTGTGAATAGTCGTCTGCCTCTATATATATCCTGTAATTGACTGTCCACCAGTCCAGCCTGTCCAGGCTCCAGTCTGTCTTTCACCTGAAGTCAGCTACGATAGGCTCCAGCTCTCTGCAACACTAACCAGTATAATCAATATAGACAGGGATGGCGCGACACTGGAGCTCGAGGGGCATCGGAAATCGACTTAGCTCCTGGAGCATTTGAGTTAAGATTCTAAAATACAGTATATTTATAAATGATTTTCTTATCCCCAGTATGTATCTGCAAAGCTCTCGTTTAGCCTCAGGAAAGAAATACATTCTGGTGCTCTGCTTGAGTATAGAGAATAGATGGATGGAATAGAAAAGATAATATTTCACACCCTAGATCCATACAAAAATTCCCAGCAGGAGAAAAGAATCCAAAGCGGTGTTGACCTGTAGTGATTAGTTGCGGTTGTGAAGATATGATTGGCAATTTTGCCAGAGAGAAAAGGGAGGAAAGTGATCGATCTTTTCTGTTGACTTTGCTTTCTCCACAACTCCCTCTCCATGGTTCACCTGGGTTTTATTTTAAGGCAATGCCAATACATTTGTTGGTAAACACGGGTGCCATCAATTGATATGTTCAATTCATTCCAGCATGAAGCCTTGAGTTAGTGTAGTTTAATGTCAAACCCTGGCTTGCCATCAGCTATGAACCTTTAGCTGATGCTACGGTTCAATGATGTGTGACGATTTAATCCTCAGCCTGGGTTGGATTGTCCTTTATTCTTTTCTAATTTGGAAATCCAGTATCAGGATTAATAGTGAATGCAATGCAGTCAGCCATGGTTGAAGGTCACATGTGCTACCTATTTGTGTGTGTCTCGACATACATTATATTCAATACTCATACTGACTCATACTGAGTTCCAATTGTAAGAGAAATGCTGCCTCTAGCGCTCTGGCATGGTTGCACCTTGATGTGTTTGCTTGGCTGAACACATTGTGTTGAGCAGCCATTCTGCAATCGGCAACGTGCACTCTGACAACAACAAGGATGTGAATGCCTTCATTGCAAAGCCACACGTAAACAAAAATAGATCTGTCATGCCAACATCAAGTATCAGGCCTACAGACATACCGAAAAACAAACAGGGCAATAAGTGGCTTTTTCAGTGTACCTCACGTTATGATCGGTGAGCATATACCATGACCTTTGACATCTTTCCATTGCAGTGTTTCATTTCCAGATGGGGCTTGACAGTACTGTAAATACAGTATGCATTCATTACATGTGAGATTGTAATGGTTCTGCAATTGAGGACATCTAAACACATTTCCCCAACAAGTACTCTCTTATTGTTAGCACAAATGTCTTATGAAGCTCTCCCGCAGCTTCACATTTAAACGACTGGGCTTCTCAATTTTCTGACCTGTGATTTGAATTTGTGTCATCTTTGCAGGAGCTATGACATTTTTTGTTACATAAAATGTTCTGTCCACACTCCACTCAACACCTTTCTCCTCATGCCGTTCCATTTCAGTAATTACAATGATCATTTTCATTTTCCCTCTCAGTGGCTCTGTTATTGAGTCATTCTTTCACTGTCTCTCTGCTGCTTTTAGCAATGGAAGAGCTGGATGGAGATGAGGTGAGAGTATCCTCCAGAGGGCGCCTCGCTGAGAGAGACATTGTGCAGGTACTCATCACCATTCCATTGAACTTGGCTGGGGAGATTTAAGCAGTAACAAAGTGCATAGTGAAAGAAGGCTTCAATCAGCCTCTAAATTGGTTCCCTTCTTCCATTTAACTCATGTGCACGCTCTGAATTTTTTAGGACATACTAGTACTTGCACATGTTTTTTTTCCCCCAGTTCTTCAACAAGTGTACTTATTTTGTTTTTCATATACGCACGCACGCACGCACGCACACACACACACACACACACACACACGGCGCACAAAAGAAAGAGAACTTCACACACGCACACAGTTAAGCCTGTGCTTTGCACTAGATGCGCTGAGCATGAAAATAAGGCACTTAATTTTAAAAAATGCTGGTGATTTAAAGGTTTGGGCCATAATACTAGCCTAAAAGCGATCAGTAAATCAAAGTCAACCTCAACGACTGTGCTTAGACTGCCCCCGCTTTCGCCTCTGTCGACGGGTAAGAGATATTGTGCTATAGCCACTGCCTATATATGGCATTAATAGCTCTAAGACACGAAAACAACACAGTGGTAGGAGGCATGTGAATTGAAAATAATAATAATGTAGCATTATATTAGATGTAAAAGTTCATATTATGTATATGGCTGCAAGTTAAAGTTTTGCTGACCTACATTCGCCCAGATTTTTAAGACTATGTACATTAATCAAAGGCCTGCTTATTGACTGCATGATTTCTGCTCTCAGGCCAAAGCTGTATTGATATTGCCATCATGTTTCAGCATCAGGGCCCTTCCACATAACTGTCCGCTGTTTGTTATACAACTACAATCTCATTTGCGTGCATGCTTCCAATTACCTTTAACCTTTCAATGACAATAATTCTTTAAGACTTCGTGAGGAGAAGGGGGGGGGGGGCAACAACAAAAATCAATTGATCGATTCAGTTACTGCAGCCTACTTGATATCGATCCAAAATGTTGTTCACCGCTATTTTGTATGGCAGCACCGCTGACTTTCCCACCCAACGTAAATCACATAGTTCTCATTAGAGGAACAATCATGTTGTGTTCTGCGACATGTATTTTGTTTACAGGATTATCAAACCATTGATTTTAGGGGGAATTTAGATTGACAGAAAATAGACCTTGCCTTGTGCCTTTGTAGTGAGACTGTTGTAGTGAGTCCAAGATATCTGGTTAAGACATTTTCATAACACATTGCAATCTGTGGGTTGTATACAGTTTCAAACTGCATTCATTTTTTTATATTCCAGCATACACGGAGTATTAATCCACAAGGAGTGTTCATCACACTTCACTTTTTCTTACTTGCACTTTCACGATGAACAAACGCTGCATAGATCTATCAAATCGGCCTATAAATTAGTCAAAGGGTTTTAACACTGTCTCCACATTTCTCCACACTCCTGAGGCTGTGTCATCAGTAGAAACTGGGAGTTCAGTTCAAACCCACATCGTTTGATGGCCATCCGGAAGGTTCTGGATAGATCTAGATTAAATCCACCTTAATTTAATTAATGCCAATGTTCATTTAAAGGCCTGTTGACCTCTTAATTTCGATTTAGTATGTACAAACAAGAAAGACTAAAATAATTTAATCCATCTTGAGTGCCACTGTACTGTTTAAGTCAGGTATTGGTTGTAGAATTCTTACTTGTGTTTGATTCCCAGATTATCCATCGACCATGTTTTCTATCGTTTGCCCAGAGCATAGAAATCAAAATCCATCCATCCATCCATTTTTTGTACCGCTTAGTCCCCACGGGGGTCGCGGGCGTGCTGGAGCCTATCCCAGCTGTCATCGGGCAGTAGGCGGGGGACACCCTGAACCGGTTGCCAGCCAATCGCAGGGCACACAGAGACAAACAACCATACGCACTCGCACTCACACCTAGGGACAATTTGGAGTGCTCAATCGGCCTACCAAGCATGTTTTTGGGATGTGGGAGGAAACCGGAGTGCCCGGAGAAAACCCACGCGGGCCCGGGGAGAACATGCAAACTCCACACAGGGAGGGACGGAGGTGGAATCGAACCCGCACCCTCCTAACTGTGAGGCGGACGTGCTACCCAGTGCGCCACCGAACCGCTGAAATCAAAATCAATAATTGATAAATAATGTATATTTAGTTTAATGACATCATTTAGAAATAATCTCCAGAGGTAATTTTCAATGGGAAACAACATGGAGCAATTGGGTAAATAATACATTTGTACGTCTAGTTGTTTTGGGGGTTGTGTACATTTTTGAAAGAATGAAAGAGATTAGTGCGAAATCTGTTATGAGATGTCATTGATCGATCATGTCTCATTTCACTTAAATTGGCCTATTAGTCAAAAAGACAAGTGAGTGCAGAAAACAGCATTGTTTAATCATAATTAGTCCATACAAGTAATTGAACTTGGTCAATATGTTTTTGTTCCCTGCCTCTCCAGTTCGTTCCCTTCCGAGACTACGTGGACAGATCTGGAAACCAAGTCCTCAGTATGGCGCGGCTGGCGAAGGACGTCCTCGCTGAGATCCCCGACCAGCTTTTGTCCTTCATGAAGAGTCGAGGAATTGAACCAAGACCATGCATCTCTTCCTCGCCCCTTCCATAACAGCACAAAGTGATCCTGCCTGATTCCCCCTCCCTCCACCTAAAACTTTATCCTCCTTTTTGACACCTCCACTACCAACAGTGAAGTCACTTTGCCACGCAGTAGTGAACAAAAGCATCCTTCCTTCTCACCAGTCAAGTTCAAGCGCAGCAAAGCATTAACACCAAGTCCTGGCTTTACTTGCAAATGTGTACTACAACTTTGCATTATATTAATTCCTAATCATATATGAGATTATAGACATAAAATAAAAGCAGAAATTTGGGGGAGGGGGGGCGAGGAGCGCGGGATTGTAAATTCTAATTTTACAATATAAATTCGCCTGAATCGAATAGAATTAGTAAACTATATGAATATTTAATTGTATCTTCATTCTTACAAATAAACAGACACACACACACTCGTAATTCGTTTTGCCACACCCACTCATCCTTTCGCTGCGTGAAGTGATGCTGGGTGCAGATTTGCCCTCCCGCTGTTAGAGAAATGCCATTCTCCCTCTCTGGCTGCCCTGGAGAGAGGAAGTGGAGGAGGAGGAGGTGTAGAGAGTGAAGAAATGAAAAGTGAGGCAGGTGCAGGAGAGCAAGGAAGCAAGCGTGGAGACAAGTGAGGAGGAATAAAGGAAGATCCGGAGACTGACTTGATGCCTGAAACGAGGATGGAGGATGTTGGATGATGGGAAGTAGGAATGACAATGAAGGTCACAAAAGGCACACATTTCTCTTTCTGATGGGCATTTTTGTGGGGAAGAGACGCTCCCTGGTGGACAAATGCACATTCTTTGAAAGGCAATAGACTTGAATCTGAGTGTAGATTGTCCTATGCATGCCTCCACTACTGTTTATCCGTCCTCCACGACTTGACTGGGTGTCAGAAACTGAGCTGTGAACAAAGGTCGCCCACTTGTGACCATCATTTGTACAGACAAGTATCTGTATTATGCATGCAAACTACTATGATCATCACAGACAGTAGTTAAAACAGTAGTGATGAAATGACTTAATACTACAGTCAAATTCAATCAACCAGGTGTATTTTTTAAAATGTATTTTTCAGCGTAAAGATGGTGATTTAACAGGATGCTGTAAACATTTGTGCAAGTATATGAATCAATTTTAAAACCTAGTATTCTTGATAATATAAAAGATGTTGTCCTTGCGTCTCTTGCATGTTGGGAATAATTGTCTCAGTATTCCAAATATTTTGATCACTGCTGTATTCTGACTTAAATTAGCCTGTGGTCTTTATTTAACAATAGAATATTTGTTTCTGTCTCATCATTGGCTTATGCACGAATAGAAATGCCCATACATAGATTTCTTGTACAGGAAATCAAGTTTTAATTCATTAGGTTATATGCTTGAAACCAAAACTGGTTTAGGCGCTCGGTAGCAAGACAGGAAACTTTTTTATTCTGTGTAATGTTGAGTCTATATTGTATTTTGGTGTAATAAATGTTTGGACTGCTTAACTGGTCAAACGTAATACATGTCTAAGTTTTTGATCAAATGGATGAACACGTGTGAAAATATGAAGGACCAAAAGTGCCAAAATAAAATAAATAAATACACCATGGAATGTTTAATTTAAAATGTAATTATTAATTACATGTTAAATGTATTAATTAAATATGTATTATTCAAACATGGAATTAAATAAACCAAATGAATAAATAAAAACACTCAATAATTAACTGCACCATTAAATAGGAATAATTCAGTGTTTAATTTAGTAATTCAATATGGAATTAAATATAGCACTGTCATTTATTAATGAAATTTCCAATAATTAAAGGTAAATTATGAATGTTATTTCTCTGTTTCACTGAAACATCCGTGTTGCAGAGTTTTATTTATTTAATCTGTCAAACTCTTCCATCGAAATTAGTGGGCGGGGCTCAAACCTGGCTAACTCAATCCTGTCTAATCCACTGCTTTAGCCTGTGTGTGGTCATGGCGGCTACGATGCTGATTCAAACTAAAGTTATGTTTTTAATGTAGTGCTTCAAACTAGGGTTAAAGTTTCAGAGTAGGGTTTCAAACTCAAGTGAGCATTGCGAACTAGGGTTAGGGGTTCGAAGTTTTAAACAACAGTTAAGGTTTCAAGTTAGGTTTAGGTTTTCAAACTCGTGTTACAGTTAGTGTTTTATAGTAGGGTTTAAAACTAGGGTTAAGGTCTCAAACTAGTGTCAGGGTTTCAAAATGATTTCAAACTAGGGTTAGGTTTTAAAGTATGATTAGGGTCAGAGTTAGAGGTTAGGGTTAAATTTCGAGTTTCAGGTTAGGTGTTAGGGGTTAAGGTTTAGGGTTTAGGGAATACGGTTATTGATCAAATTTTGTAGTAGGGTTTCAAACTAAAGTAAGTATTTCAAACTAGGGTTAGGGTTTCGAAGTAGGGTTTCAAACTAGGGTTTGGGTTTTGTAGGGTTTAAAACTAGGGTGAAAGTTTCAAACTAGGGTCAAGGTTCAAAAGTAGGGTTTCTAATTTAGGTAATTGTTAAGTAGTACAGATTAAAACTAAAGTAACCTTTTTGAACTAGGGTTAGGGTTTCAAAGTAGAGTTTTAAACTAGGGTTTGGGTTTCAAGTAGGGTTTAAAACTAGAGTTAAGGTTTCAAAGTAGGGTTTCAAACTAAGGTTAGAGTTGAGTTAGGGGTTAGAAATACAGGGTTAGGGGTTCAGGTTAGGGTTAAAGTTCTTGGTTAACTGTTGTAGTAGTTTCAAACTAAAGTCAGAGTTTCAAACTAGGGTTTAGGTTTCAAAGTGGGGTCTCAAATTGAAGTTAGGGTTTCGAACTAGCGGTAGGGTTTCAAACTAGGGATAAGGTTTCAAAATAGGCTTTCGAACTAAAGTTTGGTTTTTAATGTAGGGCTTCAAACTAGGTTTAGGGTATCAATGAGCGTTTCAAACTAGGGTTAATGTTTTAAAGTAGCTTTGTAAGTAAAAGTATAGTCATAATAGAGGAAGTAGCTTTGAACCTAGGGTTTCAATCTAGGGTTAGAGTTTCAAAATAGTGTTTCAAACCAGGGTTAATGTTTCCATTCTTACCATTGTTAGCACTATGTGGATTTTGACGTAAATATTCACCCTGCGTGTGTTCGGAGGGAAAATTCTATTTGTTGCATGAATGTTTGCTACCCGTTCAACTGCTCTCTCTGTCCTGATGCCCAGCAGATTTATCTGAGCTCTCATAGAAAACAGATGCCGAGATTTGGAAAGTATCCTTATTATGACAAAGCAAGACTGCAGGCAAGAGTAATTACTCTCTGAGGGTTAACTCCAGAATTGTCTCTCATCTTATCAATACAAAGCCTTTGAGAATGACAGCAAGAAACCACTCTGATTGATGACTAGAATGCTTTTCTGACTCACTCATTGGAATTAGTTTGTTGATTAGAGCGGCATCTTTTTTAAAACACGTTTTTATTCTCGGACTGACTGCCAACAAGTGAGACGAGACACAAGTGAACCGAGGAACAAAGACAATATGATGTAACAAAGAACATACGGATAGACCAGCCCCTAACTGCAGGCCTGCTGGGTTAGAGGCCTGGGCCTAAAGTCTGCAACACAGACCGAACACCCAGAAAGATACTCAAAACACACAAAAAAGGAAACAAGGAGAATGAAGGCCTGGATCCACATTCAGGGTCCAACAAACAAGTTGGCACATGTGCAAAGGTCAATCACCTGTCATGTGGGTCTGAAACGCCAGTTGTATTGGATGTGCGTGCGGCAGTTGTTATTTCTTGAGTAATTGTACTGGATATGTATTGATGCGGCTGGATGTATGGTTGGTTGAAGCCAAGGAAGAAGACAGAGGTGTGGAGCAGAGTGCGGATGTGTGCCTACAACTGTGAATGGGCGCTTGAAATTGTGGGACAGGAGAACTGAACCATCTTTTAGTCTCTCTATTTGTCAACCAACGTGATGGTTTACTTTTCAGACTTAGCTGTAGCAGACGTGTGTGACATCACATACGCTGTGATCATGACATCTTGTGAAAGGACACTGAATCTCTCCTTTTTCATCAATAACCGCTTCAAACAACAACTTTAGTGTGTTTTCCTCTATTTTGATTTTTTTTCCACCTGATGTTTTCACATATTTCTTGGAATATTACAACATAATACCTTGAAGATTTTATGGTTATTTTTCACTTTATTTTACCTGTTGTTTCATTTAACTGCAACATATGCCTTAAAAGTGTCTGTCACTGTTTTGTATGAAACCCTATTAATTGTGCAGGCTCTGATCAGTAGAAGTCTGCACAGGGAAGAACTGAATAGATTGTTTATTATACATGGATAATAAAACTGTGTATTAGTGCAGTTGACAGCAACAGCCATGTGGAAAAGTGGTGACTCATGTGCATGGTAAATCTGGATGACAACGGGCTCACTGCTCAGAACTATTAAACACAATGTTCTAAAGAGGTTGCTGGACGTAAACATGCTACTTAAGGGAGTACGGTGCAGCAGTGAGGGAAATACAGGAGTCGAAAAGTGAAGGAGCCCACTGTAACACACTCAGCCTGATGATAGCCTCTTAAGTGCTTACCAAAAGTGACTTCATTTTTTATTTACCACCTCAATCGCTCACTCACTCTACAACTGCTCAGCACATCAACAAGCAAATCCCGCTGTCATGACAACTCACTTCTTCTGAACATAACTTTGTATTAATAGCCACTTGGAAAGTGAAGTGAGGAGCAACATCTGGCAAAAACGTGTGTTGTTTAAAAAGGACTTCAACAAAACAGGTTTTGTGGGACTTTGGGTAATGGGTCAGAGGCTGAGCTCAGGGAAAGTGTGGGCAAATATAAATGAAGCTTGGGAAGAGGAAGGGAAAAAAAAGAGACTAACTTGAAGTTAGTGGCAAACAACCTACACTAACTTAGCACATGGACAGACAGCTGTGACATTGTGTGCAAGCATTTACAAGAAACATGCTTTAATTATTGGTCTTGCGTTCCTAAAATAATTTGTTGAAGCCGTGGAACACTGGCTTTGTTTGATTTCAAGTGACAGATTTTCAGTGCTGGAAATTAATTCTGAGTAAATAATGGATGTGGCGTCTTGTTCAAAACCATGCAATGAAAAACACCAGTAGCAAAAGCAATAACAACAATGAGGCCTCTATGTTTTTTCCACTGACCTCATGAGTTGCTTCATAATACAGCTTTTTTTGCTGTTGCTGTCAAAGCTGAGAGGCACTGTGGACAGACAGATAGGGCCAAGGTCATTTCAAACCTACACGGTGTAAAAAATACTCTCCTGAGAGTCCTGAGTGAAGACTTCAATGATATATCCCTGACCAGGAAATCTGTTTTTCATGGTTGGATGTTGTGCTCGAATGAGGAAAACAAAACACTGATAGCTTGCTGAAACTGATTTAGTCCACAAAAATGTGCTATATATTTCGTTCATCATATTTTCCGTCCTTATATACTTATATAAGGACGGAAAATATGATGAACGATTGAATACCGACTGGCACAAAACAAATATTTGCACGCAATCCTCATGATGAGCTTTGAAAGGTACTTGTTGAACTTGGGCCTCGTCATGCTTCAGTAGGTTAAACAAATGGCAAAGGGAACTATGCAAATAAAGTTAAAGACGTATGAAGGATTTAAATGAGTTCATTAGTGAGCTGGTCTTATTTTGTGTTGATGAGTAAAGCACAAGCAATTGAAATAAAACAACAATAGTATCTTAAAAAACAATCAACTCAAAAGGAGTAGGTTTCAAAAACTCAACTCTGTTACTTATGAAATGTGCGTCAGTGATGTCAGGGGTCAATAACCTGTCATTCACTTACTCTTCAACCTTCAAACAAAGCTGCACCCGCATTTCAATAAACAGTATTCACTTTCAAAACTGAATTGCTTCACTCGTCCTTCACTGCTATTTCGAACCAAGAAACACATTTTTTCACTGTCACCCTCTGGACAACATACGTACGTGGCTGGGAAAATAAGAAACAGAATGTTGCTCAAAACTATTAACAGTATGTTTCTTATCTATGTCAAACCTGCTTGGAATTATTTTTTTCATTTACATTTTTTACTAATTAGGGAGCAAAGTTCAAGGAATAGTAAACTATGTTCAGTGGGTTAAGCAGGGTTAAAGGTGGTGGATTCAGTTGTGGCCTTGGCCCATCTGCTGTTACGTCAATACAAGAGCGGTTCCAGGATGTTCTTTTCTCTCCCAGTGCTAAAGGGCTTGACTGAGGGGCTGAGAAATGATTCATAAATATGTTTTCTACACAATTAATTAAAATGCGGATGAGGCTTAATTGGGGCGACATAGATTTCTAATAGGGCTATGGCCCCTTTTTACTTTCACTGAGCAGTTCACTCCTGACCTAGCTGGCCTCGTTTTCATTCTATGCTGACCTTAAAAAGTTTGAAAAAGAACAGCTATGTCATCTGTGCCAGTCTAAAGAGCTCTACATTTCAGTCTACAAGAATTTTCTCCTAAAATTGTGCTGTTTTAACCAGTTTGTAAAACATTGTGAGCATTGTGATTGAATTTGGGTCAATTTGGACCTGCATTGACCTTACGGTTCAATTAAAAAAAAAAAATTGGAAGTTACACATGGAAAATGTTTCACCTTCATAATTCTTACTCAAGTAGTTACTCGGAGGACTAGCTTTTACTTGATTCATAGTTCTAAAGTAACTACTCTTTCTTGAGTACTATTTCTGGCGACTCTGTCCACCTATATGTCTCTATGTGAGGAAATGGAATGCGGTATTTTCTTGGAAGAATTATGTGGTTTCTTCAGTATTGCAGCAGTACCCACAGCACACTAACTTTACAAAATGTTGCAGTGCATGTGTGCTCTGTATGTGTACCATAGGTACCTGCTGCTCTTGACAGCCTGGAGCTCACACATGGTGGTTTTGTGTGTCACGGTGTGTTTCACATTTTTTTCCAGAGCCATAAATCCCACCGTCCTCTTCTGGTTACTTCTTGGCCTGCGGCTGACTTGCTCATAGTTTGAATTCTGTTGCCAATTTAGGGTCAAAACAACACTTGTTCAACAAAGTTTGCTTGTTGATAGAAAAGGCTGAATCATTCGCACCTCAGCTCACCCAGGTTGACGTATGTTGCACCTTCACAGGCGTAGCATTATATGTGATAATAGTGATATTATTAAATGTCTAGTTTTTGTTTGCATTTGTTTTGTATATTTTGGTATATTTTGTACTTATGGTCTCATGTCTTTGAGATAAACTAGCAGTCGCTCAAGTGTAATTAAATTTCAAGTAGGCAGTTCTCCTTTTCTTTGATTGCATTTCCATCCACTAAATCCACTTTCATCCTTAAAATGTCTCGTAGTATACATGGTGGCTGTTTACAATCACGGTAATGGGCCCTGCCAGTCTTTGTCTGGGTTAATTATTTTCCAAATTTATTCCTGTCATTATCACTGTTCAGTGGTAGTTCTTATTATCTTGCATTTGCATTATTATCCCATGTCACGCAGTGGATAATAATACGTATAATTGCATGCAAAGAGAAGCCCAAACATTGCAATAATTAACTTTTTCCTTGACTTCTTACATTTGAGGCAGCCAAGTCTGTTTATTTCATCCAACAGCCAGTTGAATGTGCCATTTTCATCAAGCACTGTTCGGTCCACATACATATCCATCTTAAGGTTAGCACATTGATAGATGTGTTGTGCCGCCTGAGGGTCTGGTCCAGGACAGGATAGTGAGTCGGTGAAGCCCAATCGGAACATACTGGTAAAACGGCTAACCCTAGTCCAGAGGCAATGAAGCTTCACCCAGTCCTTTTGTGGCAATTCTGCTTCAGGTGGGTCTTTGGTATAAGGAAGGAATGTAAGCTGTTTTGGTTTTAGTCTTTTCAATCTGCCCCTCCGATCTTTGAGCAGATCAGACTGCAATGTGGTGGGAGAGGTGGTGTGGTTTACTGAGACCCCAGGAGTTGCGCCTCTATGACCAGCTGGTCGGTGTGCAAGGTTTTCAGATTTGAGGCAATGCCTGACAGTACTGGCAGGAAGACAGTGGGAGTCTTTACATGACAAGGTATAATTATGTGAATCAGGAATAACCAGTACGTATTTGATTAAAGAATCAATAAAAGATGGCTAAAATAAAACTGTGTGGCCTAAAATCAGCCTTTAATAGATTATTACTATTTCATTTTATGGTCAGAAGATGTACAAATACTTGCGTTACCAAGATCCTGAACCACAGCACTTCTCAGTCAGAATTCTTTTGTGTTCATGATCATTTTTAGTCTTGACAAAAATATACCTAAGATGCCCACATTTGTCCTATTTAACTTTTGGCAGGTTCCAAACACAGCCATAAGGGATAAATCACTTTGATTCATTAAGTCCATGTGAGCCTTACACAACATTCTCATTTGTTAGTATTTGCAAGTGTGAACACACCATCTGGTACCAATTCATTTGTTGGGGAGGAACAAGACCCTCTGTTTTCCTCTTGGCATGACATTATTGAGTCAGTAAGCAGCATGCACTCACTGGACACTTCATTAAGTACAAACACGCCATCCAATTGGATCCAGTAGGAATTCTGCATCTGGAATCTCAAATGGAATCCAATTAAATACACCCTCCACCAACATAATTATACGTAGAATAAGCTTCAGACCTGCAAAATGACAAAGGTTTTATTGCAACTTATAAAAATAAACAAATTAAGAAATAACGGTGAGTTCCTTTTTTCCTAGAACATCTATGATGTATTAGGGATACTATGAACCTTTGACAACCTTGACATTTGCCAATTCGGCCATTTGTGGATTTTTTTGGTGGGGACGTATCCACCATTATTTTAGATAAATAAATAGATAAATAAATAAATAAATAAATAAATAGCTTTTAGTTGTTTTTGTGCCGTGGCAAAAGCAGTATATTGTTTTGGCCCTATCTGGTGGCATCATGGTGCCCACAAAACCAACCATCCACAATTTGAAGTGAATTGAGGAGCTTCTTTTCGACAAAAGTTGTCCCTTTTCACCATCTTGTGGCTTCTGGAGGCAATTACAAACCTCTTTAGGGTTGGCGTCCTTACTAGCAGATTCTCACTATTCGCTGTAGGGATCTGTCCTCAGCCCCCGTGAAGAGCAAACTTTCTGGTTAGAACTAATAATGTAAATTGACGACCTGAAAGGAATCCATTTAACAGTATTGTGGCGATTAGGAAAGAAGGAAAAGACAACAGAGGGAGTTGACATATTTCTCGTATTTCTCATGCTTGGCCTCTCTCACTCAGTTTGTTGACGTGACACTTTGATGTGACAATAGAAACATAATAATCAGTGACATTAGTACAAATGAAACCAGACTTGTGAAACATAAGCCCTTAAGTCTGACAAGTTTTGAAAACACAGACGTCTTCTTTTATATTCAGATCGACCCCGAATTGCAACTGCTTTTCTGTGGAAGCTCAAGATCCGCTGATCTATTTGGATGCTGAAAGCCATGGCAGGATATTACGCAATGGCGGAGAAGTTAGCGATGGTTTGCATTTGAATGTAACAGCCCACAATTGTGTTGTTTTTCTGTGAACTGGAAGAACTTCACTGCCAAAGAAGCTGAAAGTATTTTAAAGGCGGACAAAAAACAAGATTATCCAAAGATACATCTGAGTGGCTACTAAGTTTGACTAGCCCACAACCAATCAGCAAGGTCTTATTAACAGTGTGAACAACATAACCTTAGAAAGTTATCACCAAGTGCTGACCTCAAGTCTAATGGACACCCACCTTTGCGCAAAAGACTTCTTGTAGAGCTTCTATACGAGAAGAAATGAACCATGGTCGTCTGATTTGCACCAGCAATTACAACACTCATTTGGAACTCCAATGTTGTCATTGGCCGAGTCGCCTTAGACATTTTGGCGCTTTTTAATTAAGAAGACAAGCAGTGCAGTCATGGCAGTGTTTGAGCACCCCTCCAAAGAATGATACAAAACTAGCTTAAAGTAAAGGGAGGGGAAAGTCGAAGGGGCCTATCTTGAGATGGAAGCCAAACTTATCTTTTATTTGCTAATGGAAAACGTTTAACCCTTGAACACATTCATTTACGTTCCATTTGCGTAGAAATGATTGGAAGCAATTACAGTGCAGTGTTTATAATAATGAGTCAGCGGTAGCTGTAGAACTCAAACACATTACTTACGTAGAAGTAAACACCCAGACTCTGATTTGTATGTAAAATTGAAAATGATTTTTTCCTGCTACTTGTGAGTTAAAGAAAAAAAAGAGCAAGTTTTTCTTAAACTCACAAATTTCTCTTTTTTTCTTTCTTTAACTTTTATAGTATTTATGCTGTGCCCATAGCTTTGGTGAGGCTGTGAACTGATCAACGAAAAAATATAAAATTAAGCGAATGAGAACAGCTGAAAAATTATGTTTTTCAAACGATTCTAATAAGGCCATTGACTGGAAATGTATGGAGAGTAATAATAAAACGTCAACAGAAAAAATAATGCGTAAAGTACAGATACAGTTATCTGAATAATCTACTTAAGTACAACAACAAAGTGTATAAGTTTCTTCTTACCAATAGCCATGTGTCTCTGTATAATACAATTTTGAGGATACATTTTCAGTAGTGATGGAAATGTTTGCAAACTGCGGCATCTGCTCATCAAACAGAGATTGTCAGTGTACCAGTGTAAGCGCACATGGGCCATTGTGACTCCACTCGGTGCACACAGAAACCCACTAAATCATCATCATTTTTCTGGTTAATCCGGTTTTCCTCCAACATTCCAGAAACATGTGAGTTTCGTGAGGACTCGAAATTTTCTAGAACTGTGATTATTTTTGTGCCCAGGGATTGACTCGCGACCAATCAAGAGTGTACCTCACCTCTGCCAAATGTTGGGGTCGACTCTTTCTATTGGGGACAAGTGGTATATATAGAAGGTGACTGGATAAGAAATACATTTGTTGTGTTTGAGCAATAATATGTCATGCTATTTGGATTTCTGCATTTATGAAGGGGTAAAGATAAGGTTTGCTCCATGATTTTTTTAAGGTTTTACAAACATGGATTTTTACTTATATGTTGACAAGTAACCTTGCTAAAATGGTTGCTGCCTGTAATAGCATATAAAAGCATTATGATGAAATTTCCATGTATTTCTTGGGGTCACAGTCAGTACATGATGTACTGTATATCATGACGACAGTGAGCCATCTTAGCTCGTGCTTCTCAGGTTACAGAAGGCTGTGAAAGGACTGATTTTCTATGTTGTCCAGTGTTGATCAATTTCTTCCAAAATAAACAAGCAGTTCTTGTCTTGAATGTGAGTTCAGTAACAAAGGATCTATTTCAGCCAAATATGGTAAATTCCTTCTATTGGTCTCATCCAAATAGGAATGGATTGAGGTCAAGTCCATAAAGGAAAAAGCTTTTGTACCGTAGAAATGGGAACAGAACAACAACAGAGTGTCATCGTGTTCATGTTTGTGTTCTGCACATGACCCAGCCTCTCTCACTCTCTCCATTGACGCCATTCCCTCACGCCGGCCTCCTTTTACAAGCAACTAACCAATGAGGACGCGCGGAGCAGGCGAGCCCTCACAAGCCGAGCCCACAACACTGCCAGAAGAGATCATGTGACTTAACTGCACAGCCCAATGACAAAGCGAGAGAGGGAGTGTGAGCCTCTGTGCATGCGTGTACATTTGTGTGCGTGAGAGAGAGGGAGAGAGAGCAAGAGAGAGCGAGAGAGAGCGAGCGAGAGAGAGAGAGAGAGAGAGAGAGAGAGAGAGAGAGAGAGAGAGAGAGAGAGAGAGTAATGCACCATGCACCCACCCGCGGATTGATCTCACCATTACGCACGAAGGAACACTTGGAAGAGGAGAGCGCGTTGAATTTGGGAAAATTAAAACCTCGTTCTTCTCACCCACGCACAGGTGAGCCAATACGCACGCATGTATACACGCGCGTGCAGTGCGTCGTGTACGTGGTTGATTTGCTGCAGAGTGAGCCAGGGCCACGCAACTTGCAAGAATATACGTAAACATAACGCAACTTTTGAGATGCATGAAGGGTCTTTTTCGACACTGTGTTAAAATACACAAGCGGTGACTGGATGCACAGTCTTAGTTTTGTTTTTGCGTCATGCATATTTTCAGTTGCCTGAATACAGTAGTTTCATCGAGGCAGAGGTTACTATAGGGCAAATTACTCCACACTCTGCTAAGCCCATTATGCATTAAATATTTATCTTGTTTTCATTTCTTTTCTTTCTTCTTTTTACTTTTTACTATTTTGACATTAGTATCATTTTCACTAATTAAGCTAACAAATAAAAGTCTGTGTTTGCCTTCTTTTATATAAAAAAAAAAAAAACCACACATGGGACCTTTAATGAACAATAAGAGCGAGGTTTGCAAATATGGTTAATATTTATAATATAGGTGGTCATTATGTTAAATACCCAAACGCCGCATTTTTCAGAGAACTTGGACTATTTATTTACTTTAGAAAGCAAGATTCGCTCAGCAAACACTAGATGGCGCGCATTAACACTTATTTCAACTTGCCCTACATTTGCAACTTTTTATTGCTTTAGCTGTCATAAAACCGTTATGGTTCTATTTAAAGGGCACTGGAATGTTAAAGTGTGTTGAAAATCGTGCTAATATGCAACCGTCTTGTGACTAGTACCATGAAAAAATAGCAAAGATGAATTAAATAGATGATATCACTTCTGTATCCACTGTTTTTCCCTTAAGCCATGTGGCTCCCTCATTTATTGCAGTGGGGAAATGGGAATTTTGGATTAAACATGGTCAGTGTACGCCATACCAGCTGCTATATACATACACACACTGAAGTTCTTTCATGCAGGTAGAAAAGCCAAACAGTGGTCATGTTCACCCTCTCGATCCGCTGGCTTCCACATTTCTGTGAAGCTTGCAGGACCCTTGTAGAATATTAACCTCAAAGTTTAAGTTGCCAAAGAGAGTAAATGCTAGATTTGAGCCGTTGGAAGTTAGCAGAGTCAAAAGATGATATAAAGCAACTACAATTCAACGTTACAGTAGTAGCCCCAAGTACTGTAGGATGTGTTTCCAAACAGGATATCCTTGATCTAACTGATGATTCTGATTGTTTTGACTTCAACAGGAGGATGGAAAAACGTTTTCATTAATATTTAGCCAAGTCTACAAACTTGATCTTGAGTGCAGACCAGAGTCCAGCTGCCATTCATCCTCACAGGAATGGTGGATCACTTGTCACTTGGTGAGGAGACCTTCCTGTACTGTACTGGCTTATCGGCGCGTGACCACAGCAGCCTCTGTTGCGATGCCAGCGAGGAACTGTCCCGGGGTGTCATGGTGACCAACGCGTGCATATACAACCCCTACCAAGGGGTGTCCTCTTCACCGGGGCTGTCCGAGGATGACCTTAGCAACTCCTCAAGCTCTCGATCTTCGCTCTGCTCCAGCCCGGAGTCTCTGTCGCCCAAATCCCACGCTCATGTGAGCTCCGGCTATGAAAGCAGGAGCTCTTCTGAAGGTGAGAGTCAAGACAGTCTGCTGGACCTCCTCCTCTCACAGGAAATGACCAATTCAGTAAGCTCCAACATCAGCAACAACAGCTTGCTCTCCTCACCACCGTCATCATCTTCCACTGCCCCATTTTTACCCATGGGCCTCGCTTGGGAGTCAAAGAGGGACCAGCGGCTGGGTCTCCTCCAGCACCAAGCCAAAGAGGACAATTGTGAGTTCCCCGTTTTCCTGGATGAGCTGCAGGATCCTGCTGCGCTCCTCTTCCAGCCCACTCTGGAAGAGATTGAGGAATTCTTGGAAGAGAACATGATGATAGCGATGGAGAAGGAAGACGAGGGGAGCGACGATGCAATGTCGCCGACGCCAGAGTTCTCGGAGGCCGAAAGGGCAAAGACAACAGCCAGAGAGGTCTTGCAGAACTCAGATCAGACCGTACCCGTGGCTCGTTCTCCGCTGTCCTCCCACAGAGAGACCAAACAGACACTACATGCACCTAGCATGGACAATTCATCAACAGTCGATGTGAGCTGTATTAGTTCGAGTTTCACCTACAATGAAGTCGATGGACTCAAACAGGAAGACTGTGGATCTCCATCAGCCTCAGGGGAAAACACCAGTGCTGCTTCCGGTGTGCCCGTCATCTTACAAATCCAGCCCATCCAGATCAAACAAGAGCCTCAGCCCTGCACTGTCTCAGACGCTGAAATGCAAGAAGCTAACGGGCAGAAGTCTCAACCAGCGCAAGGTCCATCGGATATCAAGATCGCCCAGCTCCTGGTCAACATCCAGGGCCAAACCTTCGCCTTGGTGCCTCAGCTGCTTTCCCCAGCGAACATTGCACTTGTGAATAAAAATTCCCCCAAATTTGTACGGATCGCACCAGTGCCCATTGCTGCCAAACCCACTGGGCTTGGGGAAGGCGGCTTAGGTGGTGGATCAACCACAGGGGTCCTCGCTGGAGGTCAGAGATACCAGAAGAGTGCAGTGGCAGACCTTATCAAAATGCACAAGTGCTCTTTTCCGGGCTGTAATAAGATGTACACCAAAAGCAGCCACCTTAAAGCTCATCTGAGGAGGCACACTGGAGAAAAACCTTTCGCCTGCACATGGCCTGGTTGTGGATGGAGGTGAGGAAAACCACATAATTATTTACATAGGCTCCCAAATGGGAGGTCCATTTCTGGCCTTCAAGGTGTACTGTAGGACTATTGATCGGTCCAGGACCAAGAGCAAAGATATGATTCCAAACTTATGTTTACATTACAAAAACATTTTGTCCCTAAAGGCTTAATAATACAAAATGAGCTTGTGAATAGAATGGAAGAAATTGAGTATACTATGGCACATCATGGTTACACTTGACCCGCTGTCTATTGATTTTTTTCATGCGATCTTTATTATCAGTGCTTTTGTACTGCAAGTCTGAACACTTGAACAAAAATGGATCAAGCCAACGTCACCGACCGACACCGCATGTAAAAGTATATATAAATAAATAAATATTACATCCTTCACTCCAGGGTCAAGCTGTGGCCATCATAAAATGTTTATGAATGGCACAGAAATGGTTTTATGCAGCAGCCCTAAAATATCTTTTAAGTAAAAATATGCAGCTTCTAAATTCCACACACCACTGAGAAGAGGGTTAGCAACAAACCTGCCAATTCTGAATGTTAAAAAGTAGAAAAAAAATGAGCCTTCAAAATGGTTCTCAAATGCTGTTGGTGTGTGAATGCATGAAACCCTTCCTGGTTACAAAATTGATGGACTGATTGATCAATCAATCGATCGATTGATAATTATTTCAAACATAACATAAAACAGTAAAATCAACAAAAACAAGAAGGGAAATAATAAATTAAGGTAAATAAGAACATGCATCCATCATGAACATGCTACACAAGGAGTAGAAACAAGAAAAATACTTGGATTCTACCTCATCTAATATTTTTCTTATGCCAACACATTTCTACATGTTTGAGCAGTGTAAATATATCTGCTTAGTCTTCAGTGGCTGGAATGTATCCCACTGGGCTAAATTGAAGGACATGAAAAATGACAAAGTTGAGTATCAAAAAGATGATTTGTGTTGCCGAGACATGTTGCAGATAAATCTCACTTTTTGACCTCTATCACTATCTTACGAATATAAAAATAAGTTAAGCACTGTACATCTAAAGTATAACAAAGCACTCTGCATGTGGTGATGTTGTATTTTAATACTGCTACTACTACTTCTATTTTACTATTATTTCAAAATCACTCTGCATTTCACACAGTCAACGTCATCTTTCATCATCATCATCATCATAATGTTGTCGTTATGACATTCGGATGATCCCGTCAAGCTTATGATTTGCTTTGTCAGTTTTCACACAACATATCTTACATTTGTAAGCCAATTTATAAGCAAGGTCTAGATTAGAAGACTAAGAGTCATGTTATTGTGTGATAAGCAGCAAAATGGCAATGGAACATCGGACCAAAATATGTACGGTAAAAGTAGATTCAGGAGATGAAAAAACCCAATAATAATAATTCGGAAAAGTTTACATTTGTGTTGATTTGTTCAGAGCAACTGCTGGCTCACTGTGTGTTTTTGTACCATGGTAAAATTTCTGATAAGATTAGAGTTTCTTTTGAAGTTGACTGAATGCAGACTTTGCCCCTGCTAGTTATTGTGCTTGTTTGCTCACTGTCTGTGAACATTTCCTACACACACATACACCCACACGCACACACACGCATGGTTATTACGGAATCAAGTTAAAGTTTTTAGTTCTTGAAATTTTCCAGTCACCCAAGATGCACACAAGGCAGCAAAACTATAGATTTTCTGTTTCACAATTAGACTTCATTAAAAAAAAAAAGACAGACCTTTCAATCTACAAATGCCAATATTTAATCTACAGATCAATGCTAATTGCTCAAGTGAAGGCAGTGTCATGCATGTGCAACAAATTTGGCCCATTCAAGCAGAGACCTCAGGCTATCAAGCAGTTTCAGCAATGTTTTCTTCCCACTGACTATGGTAGAGGTATGGTATTATATAACATAAGGTTGGAGCAAATAAATAAGGTCTTACCAGACTCTCATGAGGCCCGAAGACATACGTACTTAAATACCTAAACTCTTCCATTTGGAACTTTCACATGAGCAGAACACATAGGAACAATATTTGGATGATGACTGTGCATATATCTGTCTATTCTTCTGTGGCAGTGACATGCAAGCAGGCGGTTATTACGTAACATAGTATTGTATTGTTTCTTGATTATACTGTGGTGGTCTAACGTTGGAAATGATTAGTTTCGAGACACTGGTCCAATTTGTTAGAATGGCAATGTCATAGTTCCAGGGGGGAAAAAGGAAATCGAAACATTCTTAAATAAAAGTTGAGCAGTCATAAAGGTGTATAGGCAATGTTTTTATACCACAGCTAAAACTTTTACTATTACAATTTTCCACTGTAATGTTAGTTGATATTCCAAATTGGGGTCGTACAATTTTAGAGGTTTCTTTCCGCTGTGTTGTGATTTAAATTCAGCTTTGTTCATGCAGTAAGAGACTAACTTTCCAGTATAAAGTGAATGGAGTTGTCCGGCCAACAACTGCACTTTGAGAGCCTTGATATGACATCAGCATTACAACATAATATACAGTCCACTCTTCACCCCCTACCAGGAGGTAGAGGTCAACTGGGACGTCCTCGTAAGAGTAACTTCAGAATAGGTCCATGTGTGAGGAGTAGGGAAGAGTCGTATTTCATTGGCTGAGCTCCTACATATAGCTTGCAGTCATATTTTCTCCCTGCCAAATTGTTCGACTCTTTTTATCCCTATGCTTCTTCCATGCTTTACGTATGTTATAATCTGGCACATATGTGCTCGCGAAGGAACAGTCTAATGTAAGCAATGAACACATGCAGGATATACATATCCATAACTGCAATTGTGTTTACCTTGGGCCTGCACAAAGACTCTTACTTGAGGTCATGTTTGATGGCCACACTCAAACCTAAACAGTTTACTGTCATAACATGCAAGTCCGCGAGTGCACCTGACAAGCCGTCACCCGATCAGCGGCTTGTCAGCTGATGCATTCTTTGTCACGGCAAAGAACAGCTCTGTTGCCGGGCGGTCACTCTGTCTGATTTATCTTTAGATTCTGACACCTTTAGATCAACGCAAAGCACAGAACAAGAACAGATTTGTTGACATGACGGTGATCCACGTGAGAGTCTTATTGTGGCCTGCAAACCTTGATGAAAAACAAATTCTTGAGAGGTGTTGTACGCATGCAGGGTACGAACTAGGATAGGCATGATCAGGGAATTTTCCATTTAAGAAAAAATTTCTCTATAGTGAAATTTATTCTCTCAAATGTTTGTATCAGCATGGTTTCTCTGTGTACATTTTAGTTTCAGGACTGACTATCACTAGGATAAACTTTATTGCTCTAGAACATTTCAAAAGGTAAGGCTCAACGTTCTTTGCAGTAATCAATCAATTAGTTATCTGCTTGTCTGTACATTTGTTTTCTTACATGGAGGGAGGTGTTTGTTATGAAATGTGGGGCAAGAACCGTGAGTCCCCTTTTCGCATTATAGGCGAGGAACTGATTTTTAAAGTGCTGACTGGTGAGTTACAATAATGAGGAAGAAATATATTGTAAAAGTATTGTTTGGACGTTAAAAAATGTCTTGTATGGAATAACAAGTATTCGTTGGACTATCAAAACGTTTGTTGAAGTTCCATCCATCCATTTTCTGTATCGCTTTGTCCCCACGGAGGTCGCGGGCGTTCTGGAGCCTATCCCAGCCGTCATCGGGCAGTAGGCGGGGGACACCCTGAACCGGTTGGTTTGTTGAAGTTGAGATTGATAATACATATAGCAGTTATTGTACTTGTCATTTGCAATACATTGATATAGCAGAAAAACAACAACAAATGGGCATTAGCGTTTATGGTAAGATACCGTAATTTTCGGACTATAAGTCGCACCGGAGTATAAGTCGCACCAGCCATAAAATGCCCAAAAAAGTGAAAAAAAAACATATATATGTATATAAATCGCTCCTGAGTATAAGTCGCCCCCCCACCCAAACTATGAAAAAAAACCGCGACTTATAGTCCGAAAATTACGGTATGTCACAGCCTCAACAATTACTAGCCCCACTTTTCCAACTATGATACCATGTCAGAAGCTCTCCAATTCATCCAGCTTCACCCCTCCCAGCCCAAATCTGCAGTTTACACACAGGACAACCAAAAATCCAACGTAAATGGCCAGTGAAGGGCATCCTCAATGTGATCCATCATTCTTGTGTCCTCAGTACGTTGTGCTGAAATTTGTTGGGATTTTGCAGGGTGATGTGAACAGAAGGATGATAGTTACAACGTCTATACACTTCAGTATTTGCCAAACTGGTGTGCGTGTGCGTGCGATGGTCTTGTTGGTTATTGTCCATGCTTACAGCTAGCACAAAGCCTGTGAATATGTGTTTCCCACAAACTTTGTGCAAGGCTGCATCTACACCAAGCCAGCCTAAGGGCGTCTGGACTCAATTGCCCTTCAGTCACCCTTAGTTTTGAACTCTGTGACCTTCTGGAGCATGCAGTATAGAGGTGCTAAAACTTCAAACGAGTTGTTAAGAGGCTGCTAAAAAGCAAGTGGTTGGACACAGATGTCCACGTGATCTGTCCAAACAAAATTGTGAGTTAAAAATATCCATCCATCCATTTTCTATAGTGCTTAGCCTGTTCACCGTCATAGAAAATTGAGTCCTGTAGAACTTAAGGCGAAGGGCAGACTGCAATCTGCAGAGCGTAGTGTGTTAGTGTTAAGAATATCATGCTAGTTATATGCATGTTGCGTCTTGTCGTGTTGGGTGTACATATGTTCTTATGATTGAGGCATGACCCAGCTTGAAGCACAGGCAGTGTACATGGAGCTCCTATGTGGTTTCACCATTTGTTCCCTGAATTAGGATGACTGGGTTTTCCATAATTTATGTGTCAAAGCCTCTCCATTTACTAATGTGTCAATATTGGAGTAGATTATTTTCCCTGCATGACTGCTATTGTAGTCACAAAAACAGATGGTCAGCACATGATTTTGGTTGGATTCTGAAACCTTCACTAGTTAGTCATGTCATCACAAGATTTTCTGGTGAGTGTTTGTTAAGAAAAAAGTTGAGATAAATGACATTGCGCAATAATCAATATAAATTTAAAATATGTGTGTAATTTGAAAAGATAAAAGATAAATAAACACTGGCACTAAAACAAGTGACAGCATATAAAACTTTACAACATGACAATAAAAGCGTTTATAACACAGTCAAATAATACCTCTGTCTGTCCTTTGAAAATATAACAGTAACAGTTTTGGTGCTTTGAAAAATCTCTCACGATTATCAATAATTTCTTTTGAAAATTGAAATTTTGACAATTAAAGACAATTAAAAGGTTTTTTGCAAACCCTCATTAATATGATCTAAAGTGAAATCTGAGTGCCCATTTCATCTGTGACATCAATTGAGATTGCACTGCAGCACTGATTGATTAATTAGCAATCAAGCAATACAGTATATTCTTCGAATTGTGTCGTTCTATGTATCTCTTACAATCCTTGTTGAAACGAACATACAGTAAAGAGCCAAGCATATCCAGAAGTTAGCTTTTGATTCTTCCTAAACTGAAATCGTGACAGCTGGGGTTTTATGTGACTGTATAGGCCTATTTTGGTTGAAACCCAAACTTTGTTTCAATTCCGGAAAGTCCGCCGAATTACACTACTGCACTTGCTTTAAAAGTGTAAAATGAACCCGCATCGGCGCCAGTTATAACGTCAACTTGGATGTAGCATGAGTAAGGTGATACCAGAGAACATTAATCATTGGACTCATGACTTGTTTGACATTCTGATCTTGCATTTCCATTTTTAATTGTTGCACATGATGAACTCTGCTAGCTATTCACTCTATATTGTGGGGCCATTAAAATGATGAACGGACTGATTATGTAATTCATGTCGAAGGTGGAAATGGCTTGAAATAACTGCGAATTATCGACCTGGGAGAAAAATAGGGAAGCCCTGGGGGATCAACCCGTGTTACAGATGAATCTGATGTTAACAGCTTTACTCATACATACAAGGACGGACACAAAAGACGAGTGGTGAAAAGTCCACTTAAACCTCCCGTGTCATGATAGCCAGACTGTGGCAAGCCCATGGAGACCAGAGACCGGGCGGGCCAGGAATAGATGAGGATTTGCAGCGCTCATGTGTTGGAGCTAAATAAAGGCCATCTCCTCATCTTTGCAGAGGGGATGCAGGCCAATTCGCATCCATAAAATCATCAACATGCTTAGATTACCAACATTGGAAATTTGGTTTTATGATATTTGGCATCCTGGAACATATTTCAGTGATCCTTAACCACATTAGTGAGACATGAAAGGTCATCCAGTGTGCTGTAGGAAATTACCCAACTTCACATAAAAGCGATAAAAAAAAACATGAAAACAAGCATTTTATGCTGACCTGCCACCTTGTTACCCCAGAAAAGCATGGCACCGTAGTCCTAATGGACTTTTACTATATTATTAAGAGTTATGGTTCTGTGAGGGTGCGATTACTGTAATGGTTGACACGCCTTGTCTCTTGATTGGTTGGTTTTCCTCGGGCGCAGTGATTTCTTACAAATCAAAGTGGTTCAAGATGAGGCCACAGAGGGCTGATATTTTTCACAGGTAATATTTAGCAAGCATATCAAATACGTATATGACAAAACGTTTTTCATTTATACAGGTAACATGGTAGGCAGACTTACTGCATCCAGTGTTTTTGTGTCATTCTGAACTTCCCGTTTGTGGTTTGAATATGACAAAAATGGTTGAACACCAAAGATGCCTGATGAAATATAATGGAAAATGTCTCGTCAAGCTTATTAAGAAATGCACAAATATTTTGGCAGGTTCTCCCGATCTGATGAGCTGTCCAGACACCGGCGGTCCCACTCCGGAGTCAAACCATACCAGTGCATCGTCTGTGAGAAGAAGTTTGCCCGCAGCGATCACCTGTCAAAACACCTCAAAGTCCACCGCTTTCCACGAAGCAACAGGACAGGGCGCTCTGCAAACTGACCCCCTTGACCCCGCTCTGAAAGACTGACACGAAAAGCGAGCGGCAGGCGCATTTGACGAAGGACGGAGGAGGACATTGGGGGGGTAAAGGAGTTTGCGCAGGACTGGAATGCGCATGTGACATACGTACTGTGATCATTTAATGGGTCGCAATGAAATGACTGTATAAAGAAAACAAAAATGTTACTTGACACACAGTTCTCACAGATGGAATAAGCTTCTTGTACAGGACGACTTTATTTTGTCTCACTGAGTTTTGGAACTAATCAAAATTGAATCTCATTCTGATATTCAGAGTATTTTTATGTATTTTTTTGTCCAAAGAGCCTTATACAGAAGTTGCATGGTACTAAAAAAAGAAATGCCTTTCAGAGCCGAATGTTGCCATACAGGATCAAGATACACATTGGTTATCATATTATTTTGATATGCTGGACATTTTATTGATGTGAATAATCGTGGCCTTGGTTCAATTGGTCCCCTGCCATGCAAACGGACTATTCCATATTTGGTGTATTCAAGCTTTGACCAGTGCTTCACAACTGAGCATCTAATTTTCAAGTTAAAACAAGTACTACAATATTGGTTTTGAATCATTTTTGTTCAAGACAGGCAATACTACGACAAAGGCACACCTTGGAACCAATTGTCTTCAAACTGCAATTGCTTGTCTATGTCAAAGCTACAACCCTACAGACATGTTACGACTTTTGTCATCTTTAAAGTCCACATTAAGTGAAAGTAAATGTCTTCTAATTGACACACAACAGAGAACAGCGCTGTGAACAACATCCATCCATTTTCGGGGGTCGCGGGCGTGCTGGAGCCTATCTCAGCAGTCATCGTGCATGGAAATTATTTTTAAAAAATGGCCAAATGTATCAAATGAGGCTTCAAAAAAAATTTGTTTAATCAAGTCCTTGTTCTCTTTTGTTGAACCGTGTGAACCACTGAATTCGTATTATGTCCACAGTTGAGCACTATATAGTTCTCAGTCTTTGCACTTTTCCATCAATTATCCTCAAACATGCATCATTTTGACACTCTACCAGACACAAATGTCAAAGCTGGAACCCTAACAATGTTTTTAATATTATTTTACAGACAACTTTGCCAGTTGCTTTAAATGTGTTTGTTTTTATTAATATAGCAGTCATAACTTCCTCCCCGTGTTGTCTTCAGATTTTTCATATTGATTCTGAATAATATCATTACTCAAAGGTATTGTGGACATGCTTTTGTTTTTGGCAGCATATCAAACCCTCCACCCTCTCATCACGAAACTGGAAACCTATTAATTGTGAACTATGTCTTCTTAGCAGTGTACTAGTTTGTCATAGCTTTCAACTAGTTGTATCAAAGCTGCTGCAGTCCAGCTCTTTGCTAATCATTGAAGGTTTGGCGGAGTAGACGATGCGTCAACATTCCTTTGCGCTTTGAATAAGTTTCTTTGTTGAATAGCAAGAAAATAAAAATAAAAAAGAACATTGTAGACGAATAATGCTTCCCGCCATGACACTGTGTAATTTGCACCGGCATGCAGGACATTTTTGGTTGTCTGCCCTCCCCTAAATATTTTAAGAATTGCCGTCTTGTGGTCGATGTTGACTCAGATCCCAGCAATTCCTTGTTTGTCTCATCTGGTCTCATTGTCTGTTATCTGACTCGTTGGCATATTTATGGCAAGAGAAATCAAAAGTAGGTGCTGGTTTATCGTTTTATGTTTCAGGAAACACATTTTTATTCTGTTTGTTAAAAGTGAGCCATTTGTTAAAACTTTATATCCCTTTAATTCATGCTGTCAGTGATGTGAAAGAAGTAGTCACACAACTTGCCATTGGGCACATTCTTCAGCGTGCCAAACATCTTCTGTGACGGAATCAAATATCTATATTATTCCTTCTACTTAAAAACAGTTTAATTTCATGACAGATTTAATATTTTATATTTCAAATGAAATAAATGATTTATACTATTTTTGTGGCCCTTTTGTTGAGTATGGTAGCCTATTACATCATTCAAAATAGCTCCAGACCATGGCAGAAAAGACCATTCATCACAAAGGTTCAGATTAGTCTTGTTGTTGCTGCTAATTTCAGACATTTAATAATGCGCAAACCTTTGCAGGTTTATAGATCAAAAAAGTGTAACGTGCTTTATAAGAAACACAGAACTTTGGGGGGACTTCAGAATCCTGCCCCCAAAGGACGGATTTACCTTTAAGCAACGTGATAAATACTTACTGTTTAGACTACATGCATCGCCACATCCTCTCTCCCACTAAAATGTGCAGAAAATGTTTGTCAAACTGCAAATGAACATGTAAGGGTGACCCAACTGATGCACCAACACCGTAGCTCACAAAGGAGGGAATCTGGGGTCACTGTAGCAATGATTTAAAGCTTTCTACAAATGTTTGCTCATTGTTGCTGGTTGACTGAAGTCATTTTCATGTTTATCCACAATACAGAATCTATTTAACTTTAAACTGTTTCCTTTATTGTCTGATAATCAGCAATGACACAGACTCATTTATAGTCATGGTTCAGTCTGGCTTGAAATCGTATCCCTGGTGTAATGAACAACTGCAAAACTTGAAAATACAACATTTGCTTGCCTCAAAAGTCGCCTTTGTCTTTGGATTATAAGGGAACAGCAGCTTTTGATTTCAATAAGCAACCACATTATGGTACCTTCGTTTTTTGTCTGCGTTGTATTGGTTAAGGAATCGTGGGAAGGCCAAGAAACTCATGAATGTTTGTTGTATATGCATTTCTAAGGGAAAGGTATGTAAGTACGTAAGACGTTCTTTGATCTGAAATATTTTCTGTAAAGAAAGTGTACAATCGATTCAAATACATATTTATAACGTGCCTCATGTCAAAAACGGATTTGTTAAAAAAAAGTTTTGTAAAGATTTCAAGTTTTGATTTTGTTGATAAAAATGTGATATTTTCATCCTTTGACCCAAATTGCATTTACAATAAAATTACATGTAAAATAAATGGAAATCAAAGGCAATTTTGTTTTCTACAGGGTTTTTTTTTTTTAAAGAAGAACCAATACACTAAAATGTTCTCACAAAAACAGCCAAAATCTGCATTCAAAAAACATGGTACTCGATAAAAAAATGTTGGTAAGACAGACTGAATTCGCTTATCATATTCTTAGCTTATTTAGAAAAAAATGTCAAAGCCCCTGGCAGATATTGTGTTAGAACAACTACAACAGCACAATGCACAATGAAATTTGAGAATGCACGGTACCTTTATATGAAAATATTCTGATGAAATAAACAGAGAGAATAAAGCACAACAATAATTCATATAATGCCCCAAAATATATATATTTATATTTAGTATATGTTCATAAAAACAATGAGAGTAGTTAACAGTTATGGCACGTTACATGAAAAATAAAATGCAATTATTATCGCGCAAAGGTCAGCATTATTGCAACATCCAAAGGAGGAAAAGCAGATCCCAGCTGGCAAATGTATGACTTGCCAGTGTCTGAATTTGGAAATAAAGACAGCGGTCTTCCTCTTCTGCTTCTCTTTCCTTGTTCCTGATTTTTAAGTTACCATAACTTTGACTATCTTGCTTGCAGAAAATAAATTGAAAAATTACAAGAAACGAGCATTCTAAAGGTGTTCTCCATTCTATTTCCAAAACAATAAATTTTGTAAATGCTTAAGATGGATCCATGAATTTCTATCAACTGTCAATAAATAAAAGTTATTCGCCATACAAATTTTGCACAAATTTGAAAAACAAAATAATAATATTCCACTTTGAAGGCAAAAAAATAACTCCCTCTAAAACCTCATTGAATTTGTGATCTGAATACTAAATTACATTTGACAACAGTAGGAGTCAAGTAGCAATAGGGAACTTGGGGAACAAAAAAATGCTTTTCTTTAAGTTTATAGCGTGTTGAACTGAGTTGTTTCCCTTATACAATGCTTGAGGAAGGTAAGCAAAGGAAGGATGGGCAATCTCGTTTATGGCTTGCACATTACTTCAAGCACCAGGTAACAATTTTTCAGCTGCCTGTGGAATTCTGAAATCTGTGCCAGAAGTGAAGCGAATGGCGGACTGAAGCTATTTTGTTCCCATATACAACCATCCTGGGTTTTTTTTTTTTTTTGCATTTTCAACCCGCCTATACTGAATTACATCTAGGTGGTAGGGTAAATGAATCAAAGGCATCTTTGTTGGAAAAAAAAAACAACTTGTTACTTGCTAAGATAGAAAGATGTCATGTTGAAAAGGGATCTGACCAAGAAAATAATTCGTTCTCTTCCGAAAACTGCATTGTATACATGCCAGATATATGCTGACCATACGTCGTTAACTCAGCAGTGCAGTGGTAAATAGCAGTGGGCCTGCATTTTTCAGAACAATTCAATCCCAATCATGACAAACTGTATTCAGCACTGTCCCATGCCTTATATATGGATGAGAAACAATCTGCAAACCCAGTAGAAAAGGGTAAGGGGTATAAAATCAGTTCTTTTTTAAACCGGGGGAAACGGTCAGTCTTCCAATGCATTTTAGAATACTTAGGCTTGCATGTGCATAGACCGTGTGAGTGAAGAGACACACAGTCCGGAAAATAAAAAAGGTTGCTGGTTAGTATAGTGGAGACTACCACGAGATATCACCAGTGTGCCCTGGACTATCAACGTTGTGCAGCTGTTATCAACATGTAAAAACATCCTGTCAGCCAAGTGCACTTCTGTTTTGTTTTGTTTCCTCATCCCTTGTGGAATTGTTTATGATGTCCTCCTGACACAAGCTTTTACCTTTTACCTGCTGCTTATATCTGCAGCTAGAGTTTTTGCGCTTGTACTCCAGTATAACAATCGATAGAAGAGTGCTTTTGGTAGAGCCTCCGTCTTGGAGGTCCGGACACACATGACTTATCTTGTAAATTCGTGATGACACATATCGGAACGTGTCTCTCAAAAGCAACAGCAGAGGTCACACAGATTTGCAGTATTAATTACGTATGTAATTTGATGTGAGTTCATGCATTGTGTTGGTTCCAACATTAAGAACCACTGGGCTAGAGCAAGGCGACCACCACTCTCAAACCTGTTGCAAGACAACGCCCAATGGCTTGACAATAAAATGGATTAGTTGAAAGCCAGGATCACGTCGCAACGTGAAATCAGGGAATGATGTGCTCTGATTTTTATGGAAACCTGGATAAAAAACAAAAGGTCAGACATCGGCTTTTTAGCTTCAGTTGCCTCTGTCTTCTTTGGAGACCACAAAGTCGCCGCAGGAAAAAATAAATACGGCAGAGTTTTTGTCTTTGTCAACAACAGATGGGATGCAGACTTTGAGATGAGGGAAAAATATTGCCCGATGGACATCAAAGTGATGATGGTGAATGAGCATTTTACTGAGCAAGCAAGGTCACTGCTGTGTTCATTTTGGCTGTATATATACCACCACGAGTCCACAAAAATACAGCGCTCGCTCAAGTGCATGATGTCATTGATAAACACGAGACTGTTCACCCAGATGCCGTGTTTATTGCTGCAGGAGATTTCAACCACTGTAACCTTAGAACTGTTCTCTTAAAATACCTCCAGCATGTGAAGCTTGCAACAAGGGCAACTAACATGCTTTATCATGTTTATAGCAACATGAAGGATGGATATAAAGCTGTGCCCAGGCCCCATTTTGAACAAACCCCAAAAGCAGCAGGCCCACTAACATCCCCAAGTTCTGAAGGTCTGCTATAGAGTTCTTGTTCACTCATCTGTGCCCACTTGTTTCAAATCCAGCACTGTTGTGCCCTGTCCCAAAAAAAAGCTCCAGTAAACTGTAGAAATAACTACCATCTCTTTGCACATACTGATTAAGTGCTTTGAGGAAAGTAGGCACACACAGGCAGTGCAGGACAGACTAGACCCCCTTCGGTTTATTTGTCGTCTGAACCGCTTGTCAAAACACCCATTCATAAAAGGACACTTATGTTGAAGTTCTTTTTTGACTCCAGCCCTACCCAACCCCCCCTCTCTCTCTCTCTGCGATTGGGTGGTAGAGTTCCACACAGACCTCAGAGAGTCAGAGATGGCACCCGGACATCAATCAGAAGGACAGTGACTACGGCGACCCCATGAGGCTGTGTGCTCAGCTCTCCCCTGTAAATCCTCTTCACTCATGACTGCATCTCATAATTTTTGTTATAACTTTAACAAAACAAAACAATTGTTTATGTGTTCATAATTTTTGTGTAATTTTACATAACTTAATTATTCATTGTATTTGTACTACTTTCCTAGTATATGTGGATTACTCCGGTTGTTCCAAACATCTGGTGAAAATCGCTTGGCAATAGTACCATTGGAAATATATTTTGTGAAAAAAATGTTAAATACTTGTTTCAGCTGGTGTGGATACAAACTGTTTCCCATGAGTAGCATAAGGAACATAAAGCTGAGAAATGTGAGGAATGTCAATGCAAGATGTGTACCACATGGCATGGAAATTATACCCCCCTGCTATTTCTGCTCATCCTCGCTCAAGCCACCAACTACCCAGTCAACCCCTCCCTCGGCGCATTAAAAGACTGTCGGAAACAAGTTTTGTTTTGTTTGTTCATGTTTTGCTGAGTCACTATGTCAAACACAAAGAGGTCGCAGCAAAAGAAAGCTTGTGCACAGGTAGATCATGTTGATTTATGGGAAAGGGCAGTCAAGGATATACAACAGGAGGAGATAATGCAACACATCTGGAGCTGAGCTGCTCCGTAAGAGCTGCACAAATCAAGCTAAATTCAATGGTTTAAGTGGGCCGCTAGCAGTTTTACGGAATATTTCTCAATTTCAGCTCGAGCATCCTGGGACTTTTTACAGCATACTGGTATTTATACATATTTATCAATGTTAAGGAAGCTGCATATTTATAATGTAACACACCGCCAACGCAAAGGCTAACTTCAAAATAAAAGCTTAGCCAATTATACATTGATGCCAATAGCATTAGGAAGCTTGTATGTTGAAGTAGGCGCTTGTAAAGTGTAGAGCAGGGGTCGGCAACCCGCGGCTCCAGAGCCGCATGCGGCACTTTAGCACGCCCCTAGCGGCACCCTGGAATTTTTGCAAAAATGCGTGAAAATGGAAAAATATATTGTTTTTTTGTTGTTGGTTTTTAAATATGGTTTTTATCTGGTAATCATGACACAACCATTCTTATGCTGTAAAAATGTATGAAGTTGTAAATATATTAAAAATACCGAATTTAAGAATGACGCCAAATAGGAAAATTGCGTCATAGCCTGCGACACAGCACAGGTGTGTTGAAAACAAAAAGGTGTGAGTGATGGGCCATGGATTCAAAAGGCAAAAAGAAAAAGATTGCTGATGAGAACAGGGGCTTTAAGAAACAATGGACTCAACTATTTGCTTTCATTGCCAATGCTGAAGCATTGCTTGCATGTTTGATTTGCAATGAGAAGTTGTCAAATAACAAGAAGAGGAATTTGGAGCGACATTTTCAGCTAAAGCATGCTAAATTTGCTGCCGATCACCCAGTTGCAACTGAGAGGAAACATGCAATTGCAGTGCTGGTGGAGAAATTAGAGGACCGAAAAAACACTTTCAAGAAGTGGATTGCATCTCCAAACTCTTCTACTGATGCAAGTTTTGTTGCAGCCCGGGAGATAATAAATTGCGTATTTTGGGACTTCAAAAACAAAACCGAGATCATTCAGAAAATTAAAGACATGCCTCTCCGCACAAACAATATCACCGATCAACAAATCAAGGACATCAATTCACCTCCAGCTTTTTCACAATTGCCTGTGATGGATGTGTCGTGGGACGTGACCGATATCGAACAGACAGCTCTGCTATGCAGGTACGAGAACTCTAATGGGCCGCAAGAAGAAATGATCAAATTGATACCATTATATATATATTTTATTATTTTAATAGTAGGCATACAACTTATGTATTGACAGTCTATGTTGCATTATAAAAGGCTTTTAGATTTTTGCGGCACCAGACAGGTATGTTTTTTTGTTTTTTGGGGGGGCGAATGTGGCTCTTTGAACATTTTCAGTTGCCGAACCCTGGTGTAGAGGCATGATGGTGAGCTTGACATCGTGTTTTTGAGATTGTTTACATTAGCCCGATATTTTTGCCATCTCAGAATTGCTCCCAACATAAACACAACACCATCCCAAAATCATATTCACTCGCTAAGAAACCGCTTGTCAATTCCGCCCTTATTGTGTGATACGGCACAAATCTGGAGAGAAAGAAATTGCAAAATATTTACAAATAAACTTGGAAGAATAACCTTCCTGAATCAACAAATGCAGTTCTTATGTAGATTGTGTTTAGTTTAGTTTAATTTATTTTAGTTTAGTTTTGTTTTTTTCAATGACATTTAGCCACATTCCTGTCCCTCCCGGATGCAAAGAAAAGCTCACACAGAGTTGCTGAGTGTCGTTACATAACAGTTATCATCTGATCCCAGATGTTGAATCAGCACATAACCCGAAAACCCTTCGTAGTTTGCAAAAGTGAAACTCGGCTCTGACCTTCAGTTTATGCACACTGTCGGCTTCTTCCTTCATTTCTTTGACACATTGGGTAAAGAGCACAGACAGCTGTCGCTGTGTAGTGTTTCATCTATTCAAATTCATATGCCATTTCTATGTGCACTCTGTTGGTGGGAATGTTGTGGATGATTTACTAAAATTGCAATCTTTTACTAAGATCCAACATACCAGTCATTAATTTGCACATTCATTGACTGACGTTGCACACTGTCAACAGCATTTTGTAAAAGTGGTGGGAACCGTAGTAATTAAACAAGGTTTTTACGCTTTGGGTAGCACTAATGGTACTCATCATGAAAACGTTTGTAGAAAAATAAACAATTAAAAGCGTTGATGGAAGATACAAAAACACAGTACTACAAGGTTACAGAAATGAAATGTAGTGCCAGTAACTGCATAAAAAGCATCTTATGTATAATTTAACTCATCCCAAGTGCCCGTTCTGTGTATCATAACTTTTAAAACTTGGGATCAAGCACCTGAAAAACTGCTCCAGAAAAGGCCATGACCAATTGTTATAGTGCACTGGAAAGGCGCAAAGGCAGTTGAAAGGAATTTGGTTGAAGGTGATATGGCGTGACTCGTGAATGTGAATGAATTCAAGTCAGCCCTTTGATCATACAGAAGCACCAAAACAGCATTTCTGAGTAGATGCTATGCTGCAATAACACTGGAAAACAAGCTTCACTCGATTTTTTAAAGAGATGCCAGTCAACTTTATTTTTAGCGCTGATTTTGAAAAGGGCCCTCGCTTTTTATTCTAGCACATCAGGTTTTTACAACAGCATTATTATTATTATAATTATTATTATTGGTGACATTTTGTTCTGAAACATCATAACAATAAATTACAATGCATGGTAGAAATTGTGGAGGCTTTTCAAAGTCAAACTTGAAAACAAACGAAATAAAAATTGGTCAAAAACCAATGTGCAACAAAAAAGTTGATATTCTTTTAATCGTCAAAAATCCATTTTAGGACACATAAAGCCTTCTGTGATTACATTTGCTGTCGAGCAGTGTCATTGTTGCTTCTAGCATTTTAAAAAAAGTTTACACAGATACATTCTCCCCGTCGTCTCCCATTTGCCCCGTCCTCATGGTCACGCAGAGTGGTGCTGTTTACACCTGCCTTTCAAACACGCTAAACTGAAAATGCAAAACCACCAATCGCAGTTTGTCTCAGATTTAATTAATTATACTGCATGTAATAAATGATGAGTTTCCATATACCCTCAGGTTACGTGTAAATAGATTGTTTGTTTTAGAGGGATTTGGAGTAGCTGTTATGTAAAAGAGAAAAGGGTTGCACCACGACAGATTCAAGCATTTTCTTTCATGTTCAAGGTCACAGGGAGCTGGAGTACATCCCAGTTGACTTTGGGCTCTTGGTAGCGTGTACTACGTGCGGACAGGTCAATAGTCACAGGTTACTCAAAGAGACAGACAACCATTACAAATTTACACCGTCACGGAGTGGGCACTAAACCAAGTTTGCCTGCACAGAAGTCAGTACAGCCCAACTGTGACCTCCGTGGATCAAAATGCCAAAGTCGTTGAGTTTCAAATGGACGTAATCAAAATCCGATCGCATGAAGACATAAATGTCGCATTGCGCACATATACACCTGTAAGCTATTGTGCAATACATCAATAACGTATCTTGAATGTGATTTAACAACTCACACACACACAAGCAATTTTCATGTCCCTTTCAAAATAAAAGCTGCCAAATGACATTTACCTGAGATAAAAGCTACTTTATTGGGGCAAACTGTCAAGCTACTTCAGGAAAAGTGCTTCATTATAATCTTGCTGTCGTCATCATCACACTACAAAGATACAGTTTTTGTCAGTAATGGGAAGGCTAGCTTGCCAAGTCAGAGTCCAGTTAATGTGAAGATAGAGTCCACACTCCCGGAAAGAGTTTGCATGTGTTACATAACTCCCAATGGGCTCTTTGCAATAGGTGGAAACAAACTAGCTTCCTGAGGATGATGGCGTCACCGCAGTGGACAAAGATTCTGCTTGTTGAACTCAAGTCGTCTCCATGAACTCAGTCTTTCCCTCGGTCTGATTTATGTCTGCTTGTCTCCGGTTCTGATCACGGGACACGGTAGCCCCCTCCTGAAACGTGTGTGAGGCATACGTGTGTTGCAACCAGCAGGCTGGTGGTCACCCAGAGCAAGGAAAAGAAGAACTTTACTGTTCCGATATTTGAGTCCCCTAAAATAAATGGAAAAAAATGAATCTGAACCTCTGCCAAGGTTGAACTTTTAACCAGACATATATGCACAATGTTTAATTCTGCTCCTGTGAAATGTTTAATGGAAATGTGTTACTTTCTGTATAACTAAGTTGTTTAAATACACAATAACATAGGTTTAGAGAGAAAAAGAAATGTTCACTATTCTTTCACATCAACACCATTTGCTTTCCTAGGCCAATGCGATGATTTACGAGATTTTTTCTTTCTACAGCAAGATTTCCCAGCCTTAATCACCATGCCACCAGTGATCAAGATGTGATTTTAGTGTCTCAGAACAGCATAAACAAGTTCAACATGTTTGCACGCAATCATTCCTCAACGTCAGGGCTATTCGCAACTCATGTCGTCAAGCTTTACAATAATCCTCAAGAGGAACGTGAATAACAGCTGCTCTGTAAAAAATTCTACAAAATAAATAACCTTGAAATATGTGGTATTTTTATTATGCAATGTTACATGAATCCTGACATTTTACTGTATTTCAGATTTATTACTGTAGTCATTGAAGTCTATTGAAAAGCATCTCTGACTAAATCTTTTTGGACATGCATCATCATTTGACAACAATATAATGCTGGAAAATATATTTATATCTCATACGTTTTGAATTTGCTACTCCTATGTCATTTTCATTGCACCGAATATAAGCACCATAGTTCAATGCATTCAATCTATAATGAAGGAAAATTTATATATGCATCTTGCTCAGGACACATGTGCTAATACTATTCTGAGTGTACTGTATCAATTTTAAAATACGGGAACAAAAGTTGAGATCATGAACAGAATAGTGAATGAATAATGACTTGGTTGCATCCAATCAGATTTCACTAGTGCCAATATTATACCGCTCACAGTCACGAGTAGGCATATTTACTGCATTTCGTTTGTTGAACTAGAGATGTATTCACTGTCATTGTAATCCTTCATTAATTTCTTTAATTGGCATTTTTGTCTTGCCTACAACTTCTCGAAGCATTCTAAAGCAATTCCCAAATGAATTTTCATTTCCACTTTGAGCTGAATGAAACCAAGTTTATTTTGTGTAATAGTCCAAAATATTACAATTTTATCTATTCGTCACAATTATTAAGTCTTAGCCATGGCCCAATGCAGCATCGTGTGTCAACATTGGGCTGGCTTCAGTTTGTATTTGTGTATTGACTTTCCGCAGCTGAAGATCATGATCACTATAATGCATGCTCGACTACAAAGACGCCCATTATGCCTGTAAGCACTGTACCTTTGTATGAGAGAGGGTGGGTGTGTGTATGTTAAACTATTTTTTGAAGATTAACTGTACTGCCTTAAATGTATGTTTGGACAAGCACAGGCATGTTAATGTGATGACAACTCCACATCATTTGAGATCTGGTGAAATATCACGTGTCACCAGCAATTCACAATATTTCAGGTACAACTAATCAGAAGCTAAAATGGCAGTCGAGTGTAGGCCTCGACTAAAGAAGAACAAGATCTGATTATTGAGCAGTTTCAATGAGGATCAAGGGTTAGTTGGAGCCTCTCCCTGTTGACTTAGGCAAGAGGCTGGGTACACACTGAACTGTCACCAGTCATTCGCAGGGAACATATTCCCAAAACATTCAGAACAGTAGAGAGCTTTACCAAATTCCGACAAAGAACATGTGGTACAATACTGGGTAAGAATCACAAAATGTTACTCACTTGTACTCTAGTCACGACATTCTCTGTAAACAAACATTGCAGTTCAGCCTTTGGCGAGCAGATGTCATAGATGCCTACTACATAGTAGATTACACCCAACCTAACGACAAACACTAACAGTTCAACTGGATGGATGGACGGACGGGCAGGCGGATGGACAGACGAACGGGCAGAATGATGGATGGTTTGTTCTGCATTGGTGGAAGACTACACTCCACTTTCGTGCTACACTTACAGTATTTATGATTTAGCTGATAGCTGCAAGGCTTTAGCACAACTCCCAAGAGCAAGCACTATAGAAATTAAATGGATGCAGAGGCAAGGTGAGGCAAAGTCATTCCAGTCGAGCAACACTATCAACACTTGAAGCCAATGTAACAATCAGAAAGCCTGACTTTTGGCTACTTCTTCCACAGTTTGTTCTGGTGACACTAGCACAGGACCACAATTTGCCCTCAGGTGCTAAGGAGGGCTATAGTCCCCTCAGAAATCTTTGTAGCCCGCGTTAACTCCCTCCAACATCCATCCATCCATCCATTTTCTGTACCGCTTAGTCCCCACGGGGGTCGCGGGTGTGCTGGAGCCTATCCCAGCGTCATCGGGCAGTAGGCGGGGGACACCCTGAACCGGTTGCCAGCCAATCGCAGGGCACACAGAGACGAACAACCAGTCGCACTCGCACTCACACCTAGAGACAATTTGGAGTGCTCAATCAGCCTACCAAGCATGCTTTTGGGATGTGGGAGGAAACCGGAGTGCCCGGAGAAAACCCACGCGGGCCCGGGGAGAACATGCAAACTCCACACAGGGAGGGCCGGAGGTGGAATCGAACCCGCACCCTCCTAACTGTGAGGCGGACGTGCTACCCAGTGCTCCACCGAGCCGCCCTTCCCTCCAACATCTCATTTGATATTCTTTCATACACATCGACATTTTCAAGAGTGACTATTCACTGCAAGTATTATGCTAAAGCTACTGATCCAATTTCCCCTCCGATTTTGGTGTAGTGATCTGACATGAACCATTACGTACAGCAGGGGTCTCAAACTCCAGTCCTCGGGGGCCGCATTCCTACATGTTTTCCAAGTTTCCCTCGTTTAACACACCTGATTCAAATGATCAGTTCATCCTCACGTTCTGCAGGAGCCTGATAATTGAATCAGGTATGTTTAACGAGGGAAACTTGGAAAACATGTAGGAATGCGGCCCTCGAGGACTGGAGTTTGAGACCCCTGACGTACAGTATTTCTTCCTCTTCCAAACCTTTCTTTCTTCTAAAACCTTCCACTGCACTGCCAGATTACATCTATGGTAATTTGAGAAACAGAGCAGGTTACTTTCTTCAATGTATCGTATACTTGCAGTATATCTGGTAGCAAAACAAGCAATAGTGAAAACATGAAGCTATAAACAAACTCTTATGTAATCACGTTTGCTCAATCCCATGTGCTCTTTAAATGTATGTATGTGTGGCTTGGCTTACGTATGCATGTGCATAGTCCTACACATGGTAGCTATATAAATGGCAATAAACAGCATTCATCCAGCCCTCGCCGCCTTCTCGACGCTTGTTATTTACAGCCACATAAGCTCTCCGCAGGTACATTCTATGCATTTCAAGTCTTTCTGATTGAAGAAAAGAAGTCATGAATAATAGGCGCGTTCTTGAAAGGGGTGCCGTAAAACAAGAAAAAGGAAAGCAAGGGAATCATAACATGCTGCAAAGAGAGAGCACTGAGTTGCCCTCGGGTCCTTTGAATGTAAGGAATTCACAGCAAGGGGTGGGGGAGCGAGCTGTTTGCCAGGTTTGTGTCGGCTGTTGTGTATCATCCACGTGTGATACAAATTCACGCACATTCAAATACGGGTATGAAGTAAACAATACAATGAGTATGCAAAGGCATATGGACACACACACATACACAACAGGATATCTTTTAAGTCAGCTCATAATAGTTCTTCATCTACTTTGATCTTGCTTGCATGTACGTCACACCAATTAGCAAGCTGCCAGTTCTGACATTCGCCTTGTATCCCTCACAAGGAGATACATAGATTGCTGCGAATTCACATTATTGAACTTGATACAGGGCATTTATTTAAAGGAGCCTTATCACGCTCGATCAACTTTTTTAGCTTTTAGCCATGTTCAAATGATACTTCCTCTACAAGACCCTTCCCCAAAAAAGTGGCATTTTTCTCTACTCTAGCACCAGTCTCGTACCCTCGTACGATCCAAGAAAATGACCAGGTCCTCACTGTGTGATGTCACAAAGTGAGGAAACAACCCCGCCCTGCAGACTAAACACATGCCCAATTTCTCAAAACAGCTTTACTTCATTTCTTGGAGAGCCATTTCACGTGGACAAATATTTATTATGGTTTGTATTTTCCATTTTCTTCTCTGTAAAAAAAAAAAAAGTCACTGGAAAAACATAGTTAGCAGCAGGGCTGTGGACTCGGTCGGATTTTTGCACCGAGTCCGAGTCCGGCCTCTTGACCACGAGTCCGAGTCCGAGTCCGGCTGTCCATTTTTTCTGTTAATTCATGTGACTGCTTAGTCTTTATTCAAGGCTAATTTAGATCAAAATCTAAATAATTGCAACAGTTTTGTGATGGCTTTGTCTTTATTAAACATATTAACGAAATACAATAAACAGATACTTTCAAGTTTCAATTCAACGACTTGAGTTTGTTCTTAGGAACAAAATCGCCTCGACAAGTCAGCCTTCATCGCGCCGCGCTGATCAGACATGATAAACTTGAGCCCGGAAAACAGGCGCTCTACGCTGACTTGGCTGATTGGCATTGCTGTTAGTGTCCGAGTCGCTGCCTTGAGGCCGGACGGATAACGATCAGCTGTAACAAATGGGCTCTCTTTCATTCGACCAAGTGCCAACATTGCCCCAATTTCTTCATCTATGTCGGTTGGCGAGGTGGCGGCCGACAAACGCTGGCGGCGCTCAATGCTGTCAAGTTCTTTTTCAAACTCATCCTCCTCCGTCGATGTGGAGCCATCAACCTCGGCCTTCATCGACGGCCCCTCCAGGTGCTGGTGGGTACGAGACCAGATTCGCCTCACAACGGCACGGAGGCCATTCTTGGCGCGCTCCAGCTGCTCTTCGCTGAGGAGAATGCGGTAACGCGCATCGACGAAGACGGCTGCCAGAAAAAAATCATTGTCGAAGAGCTTGTCCTCTCGTTGCTCCATTGAATTGGCGATTGGTGAAGCCAGAGGGGGCTGCTTGCGCAACGCTGCCTTCAAGGCCGACCACTCCTTGAGAAAGCTGCCGGGGGTGATTGAGGCCGACTGGAGCTTGACCGTGACATCGTATGGCATCTTGAGGATCGTGGCCAAGGTCTCAAGCTTCTTCCATTCTGACTCGTTAAGGTGAAGTTCCGGAGAAGCAGCCGCCAAGTCCTGGACATGCTCTCGTAGATGAAGGAGCCGTTTTGTCATGAGGTAGGTGCTTCCCCAACGGGTGGGCACATCGACGACAGGGAGAAGACCTCCTCGACGACGGAGGACAGCAAGCAGATTGGGGGTCCGCAGTCTCTTCACCACCCGTCGGACTTTATCCAGTAGTTTCATGACATGCTCCGCCTTCAATCCGTCACGAATTGCCAGTTGCAGCGTGTGAATAGCACAGCGCATGTGATGAATCATTCGAAAATCTGCATCCTGAATCCCAGCGAACTTCTCAAGCTGGACCTCGTCGTCCAGATTGACGCCCCCCTCGTCCTCATCCATTTCGTTTTCAGTATCATCAGCATCTTCGTCGTCCTCATTGATGAGCCGCACGGCTTTGCTCATGGTCGCTGCGTTATCGACGACGATGGAGAGGACATGCAGGTCAAAATCCTTGATGACGGCGTTGATGACATTCTTGACCGCCTCACTGTCATGCCCCCCGTCGGTGTCCTTGATGGCAAGAGTCTTGATTTTAATCTCCCCCTCGCGGAAGTACTGGACGTTGATGCCCATGTAGTTCCGCATGAGCCTGGTGGCGGCGTCTGCCTTGATGAATACGCATTCCTGGCTCAGCTCCGACTTGATTTCCTCCTTCAACCTGTCGGCCTCAGCCACCACCATGCGGCGGATCTGATCTCTGTCTAGGCTGACAGAGAGCTGATTAGCAGCAGGCCCTAGCAGTGTCCGCATAGCCGACTGCTGGAATGTGACGAGCGAGAGGCCATCATGAACAATCAGAGAAATGACCGCCTTTTGAAACTCCTCACGGTCCATCATGTATTGGATCGTCTTGCGCGTCACTTTCGCTGTCACAAACCTGAGAAAAAAAATCATTAGTGAAATGGCCAAAGTAATAATGTATCTGCAATTTTCGTTTTGAGTTTTGATCGATACATTTTTCATCATTTGTAAAAATGTAAAAAAACATTTCAGACTATACTTACTTCATCATCGATGTCTGAGCCATCTGCGATGGACCAGGCGTCGCCGTCGTTTTCGGCTTTTTGTTCTCCTCTTCCACCTTTGGACAGATTTGAGTTTGAATTCATGAATCTTTGTTATGTTCGACTATAGTAATCTCAACACAGTATTATACCGGAAATCAATTGTAATCCACTTATCAAAAGCTTACCTTCGCGAAGGCCTCTGGGTGCTTCCTCTTGAGATGGCGCTTCAGGTTGGCCTGCTGATTTGCGCCAGCAGAACCCATCGATAACTAAGCATTACATGTATCGTTTACGATGCACATGGCCTTCTCTTCTTGCACATCAAAATACGTCCACACATGACTCTTTCTGGATGCCATGATTATCCGAGGGACAAAATAGCTAATTATATATGCAGAACGAACGCAACTGCTTTCACACTGGCTGGTTCGGCTTATATAGGATCCCTTGCTGAGAGCGCGGACGTAAAAGTGAGGCGACGTTCCAATTGGACGTCGGATCGCTAACATTTTCCCTGACTGTTGGAATAATTTAAGTAAAGCCTTGTCATTTACATGTTATGACTTTCCTGTTATTTAAATTCTTCCTCTTTAGTGACAGAGATGTCTTTTGTTCCCTGTCAGCCATATGTCTCCGAGTCCTTACTGTCCTTTTGTTATGTGTGTGTGTTTTTGTTCCTGTAAGAGGCCTTCACCAACAATGAGCAGAGCATATTTGCATAGGCGAAGTGTTCTGATTTGGTTCATAGATTGTTGTTGGTCAGAACTGTTTTTCTTTGTCAAGCGTTATATACAGTTTGAAGTAGTTGCGTACAAGTTATCCCATATTTACTCAATGTTTGTTTAAGTGTTTAGGACAAGTTACTTATTGTTATTGTGTGTTCATTTACTAAGTAGATAAAGTCTAGCAAAGGTTTAGTTGCATTGTTCCACAGGAAAGCAGCAATTCAAGTTATCTGATCTCACTCGCGGACGAGTCAGCCAACAATGGGAGACGAACAGCTGGTTGAGTGCTAATTTACACCACACTACATTCACAATCTCCCCTCCCTTTAGTGTAGCAACGCCTCTGTAACCAGGGCAACCAAAACATTAAATAACCGTAGTAGGGCTGTGGACAGTATTCCTACGCGCATTCTCAGCAGCATGATGAAAATAAAGTTGAACGTATTTTTTTTATTGTCGGACTCGGTGGACTCAGTCAAAATCAGCACCGAGTCCGAGTCCGGCAAAAAATGACCGAGTCCGACCGAGTCCGAGTCCCCGAGTCCGAGTCCACAGCCCTGGGGAGGGTAAAGCCACCCTCTCCTCTTCTGTGGATGATTCATTGTATCGGAAGCGCAGAGGAAGCGGTAGAGGTGATTTTTGTACAATTTAAGAGGGGAATTTTTTGTTTCAATTACCTGAGGGGCTTGTTTCCATCAGAGATTGATTGCTCAGTGATCACCCTGTGTGATGGAAAATACACCTAAAACACATGCTTCTTTCATAGAATACGCTAAGAAGTTTACTTTGCCTTCGTGTGTTTGTGCATGCAGAATGAAATACCCTGTTGACAGTGCATACACATTCATGAGGACACAGGGAGGTGTGTTTAAACTTTTAATCCTCATGTGGTCAACTTTACCATGCTACTTAGACTACTCTCCTTATCCATTGATGTTCAACTATAGTAAGCTTTAATGACTCAAAGAAGGGTAAATAATAGACACAAGCAATTGAAAACGAGGAGCAATGGACATAAAACACAAGCTGTTCTACAGACATCTTTAGCTGAACCTGCTTTTGAATTTCAAGTATTTCCACTTTAGGTGTTGAGTGCATTTCAAACTGTTGCGGTGATGGTCTCTACCTTAACTTTGCTGAAAGTTTGCGGGATCACAATGACTCTGATGTTCTTGCTAGAGTGATTAACAGAAGTAAGCAATCCTACCTTTTACAACGTGATGACACTCAAACAATGATGGTGCATTTGTGTGTGTTTCACTGTTTAAAAAAAAGCTCAACTCTTTCAGAACTGTTGGTGTATTCTGTTCTTCCTGAATCAACACTCTGTTTCCCTTTCTTGCTTTTATGAAACAATCTCCTAAATTCTTTCAATTTTTTTTTTTTACCGTAATCTCCCAGCAACCGTAATCTCGCTTTCCAGGAATTGTGCATGTCCGCCAATGGTAGCTACAACCAAGAAAAAGATAGTACAACAGAGAAAAATATCTACCAAAGACCAAAACAAAGACAATTCCTATTTACACGTGTGTTAAATCTGCACTATTTTGCTGATACTCTTTAAAACACAGAGCAAACCAGGCAATTATTTATTGCTTTTACTCACTTATATTTTGTGTAAATGTCGTTGAAGAAATAACAAAACAAGCCCTTTTGTCTTTGATTGCACAATGAATGACTACTGTATATTCTGTTTGTGTGTTTTGGGTGTGTGATTGTTTCATTTAGGTGATGATGACCTGTCAGTGTGTTGGCCATAGTACAAACATTAATCTTAATACACAAACACACATAGACATGCAAATGAAAAACAATACATCCATGTGTAAATGTACTGTAGGAGAGTGATAGGGCAAGAGAGGGAAAAGATTGTGTATACAGTACAGTGTTTATGTGGGTGCGAGTGCGTGCGTGCGTGCATGTGGTTCAACAGCATTTTCAGTCTAAAAACATTTATGAGACAAAGCTTGCCAATATCAGATTCATTTACCTCATTATATTTATGACAGTAGAGTGACTCTATGCACTAACCACCAATAAAGTCAACTGTGCAACATCACAAACATCAATTAGAGTTAAAAATAAATGTCCCTTAAACCGATTAGTGTGAATTATAGTGCAGGGGCAAATTTCGTGTCGACTCAACAATATTCCACAGTGCATTATTAGTATCTAACTTGCGTGGGATGCTCTAGTTCTTCTTGCATTCTATCATATTTTACTCTCGTGAACTGCTAAACACCTCTAGTCTTTATGGCTTGGTGCTGGAGGCATCCTGCAGTGAAAGTCTGGGAGTGTCTGGGACCACAGCAGAGCCCTGCCAAGCCATTGTGATGTTAAAACAACCACTGCATTCTTTACACCCGCACAAGCACAGAGTCAAGTTTGGAAAGTTAGCCATAATTCAATAGGTCCAAAAGTGTCTTGGAGCAAAGGCAATGATAGCTGTTCTCTAAAACTAAACTAATGGGTCAGTTTATGTAATGACTTTGTGTCAAGAGTTGAGCAAAGCAGTCATTAGATTGAGCATGCAAAGGTTTTATTATCTTACTGCATTGTCATATCAATATTTAGAATGTGTCTATACGTATCTCTGAATATTCTCTCTGTGCTACTTCAGATTTTTGGAGTACTATTTTTTTTCTTGTAATTGAATCATATTTATAACACAGTCATACCGTGCATCTTTCAGTCACAAATAGATTCCATGAAATACATTCCACTTTGCTTTCTAAAAATCTTTAAAGACTTCGCACTTAGCATCCATCGGGTGACTGCCATGATTTGGAATGAGTCAACGGCTTCTCTTGTCTTACCTGACATAACACAGTGCTTTGAGATGTGTGCATCGACCGTCAAGTGGGTCTTCTAGTTGCTCCAGCCAATATAGTCGTAGTACTCTAATTCATTATTGAATGCAAATTTCAGAATTGCTCATCCTGGGAGTTAAACATTTTATTCCTTTTTCCAGAGCTGGCTTGGAACGAGAAAAGGAAAGAGGCCACCACTTAAAGAGTGCCAATCAATCGGAAAACCTCAATGTGATGTCACAATATTGGACAATTCAAGTGTATGTCATGTTAGTGATTAACACTTGCTCCGTATTATGCTGCAGTCGGTTTAGCACTCAGCAAACACATTCACTTGACTATGTGGTGAAAACAGGTGCTCCAATAACATCAGCGATGGGCCAACGGCCCATGACTTCCTTTTCTGTAGATGATGGTCAAATGTGTACAAGCTCACTGCCATAGCTTTTGAATACACACTTCAACTCAATAAAACAGAGTTATTTGTCTTGCGAGTAGCAATTGTGATTTTCTGTCAAATGCCCCCTATGTTTGTGACAATGAGCTATGAAAAAAAGTGAATACTTGGAAACCAATTGATCACAATCAACTGAAAATAGTCTTGACCGTCAGAGCAGATGGAAGGAAACATTGAAGCACACAATGAAAGGCCTTATAGTACTCTGCATTCATGCTGAAAGGCTTTCGTAAGAGCTTATCCATAGTCAGTAGTTCTGCAGAACTGCCTCACTTTTGGATTGTGATTACCGAAACCAGGGTAAATTGCCATGACTGTGAATGAAGATTTGTCTCCAAAAAGAGCCATTATAGCAAGAAAGTAAATCTCTACCAGCAAATGTCCTTTCCTTGAATTGCTGGCATTTTGTTGTGGTTGCCCGTGATGACAAAAAAAAATGACAATCCAAGTGTAGACTGTCCTGCTGGGTTGCTGTTATCAACATAAAAAGGCTAAACCACATTGTCAATATCAAGCGGCTCAAGGCAATACAGTTACTGCACAGTTTGTTGTGGTCTGATTGGAAGAGTTAACCCCAGCATTGTCTTGCAAACGCTTCTAAAGAAATAATAATTTCACATCCTATACATTACTCTTGCTCTATCCAGAAGCAATCTTGGTCTTTGTAGTAAAGGAGGTACTTGCACACGCGTCTTCCTTGCCATAGTGGACCTAAATTAAATATATTGATTTGTTGTGGCATTTTCACACAAATTTCTGGCTCTATGGCGAAAATGACACTGAGTCTATTTAGTATTGCATATAAGTTCGTTCGTCTGGTGCGCAACTCACACAAGCAGATGTATACAGTCCTGGCAGAGGAAACTGGCTGCTTTATTTCTTTGGTGAGTGAGAAGACTATAATGTGTTTTATTAACAGTAGAAAGTAACAAGCATCAATTGAGATATTTAAATATGTAAGTGAATGAAAAGGGGATATTCCGAATGTTTCAGAAACCGTATTCTTGACCTTAACCCCAATTCTGACTGCATGTAAAAAGATGTGTCAAAGCTAGGTACAGAAAGTAAAAACCCTGCTACAGTTTTACTTTAGCCACAGGTGATGGTAGGGAAATAGGTTCCAGGGAGCTAGCGTTTTCCTGCCAGTTGATGACAAGGACCTGTGGCTCTCTTTCTGGACCCGGATTTGACACCTCTACATGTAAACAAATCAATGTTGCGGCACTGAGTGACAATTATAAAACAGAACTTTTGGAATGTCTGCTTTTCTCAGTCACACAAGAATCCACTGACATGCATGAAGACCCTTTGAAGACTCAAGGGTTTCACTTCCAAGAGAGCAGAGGTAGGATCTCTCTCTCTCCCTCTCTGTCTCTGTCTCTCTCTCCCTCGCTCTCACTCGCTCGCTCTCACACTCTTTCTCTCTCTCTCACACACACACACAAATGCGTGAACACACACAGCTTGAGCCTGAGCTTTGTCTTGAAGACAAGACTTTAAATGTTACCACATGCTACAAATCCAGCAGCGAATGAAATACACACTGTATTGTGTGCATGTATCCATCCGTGTGTGTGTGCGTGTATGCATGCATGTGTGCGTGTACGCATGCTTGTGTGCGTGTGTGTGCTTTTCCAGTCATGCTTACATACACGTGGTAGAAAATAGAGTATGTTTGCATGTTTTCATCTGCGTGTCGGTGTGGAATGCTCGAGACTGTGGGCTGTAGTTTTATTATCCTCTCTTGACAGCTAAGACCAAAAATAAGACTGATTACTTGGCAGAAAATGACTTTTTCCTATTTCAAGTCAATACAAAAGCACACACACACTCTCTCTCGCCATGAGGTTACAAGCACATTATTAGAATGCTCACAATGATTATGTAAGATGCATGGCCACTCAGACAATGTGTTTTCCAGAAACTGCTATTGTGGTTCAAAACTGTCTGGTTACGATTGCAGTTTTGCGTAGCGGTCACACTATTTTCTGCATTTTTGTACAGACACCAACGTGTTTGTGTGAGTGTGTGCCATCTAGCAGTTTAAAACGCATTTCTATGACTGTGGGAGCAGCTTGTGACGTTTCCAAAAGAAACATTTATCTCGTAAACTGATTCAACCAATATCACGCTCTCGGACCACAAAGTAGGGAGAAAATAAAAACCAGCATATTCAAAAGTCTTAGTTTGTGCCATCCAAAGCAACTCCCGCATGGATGGTGTGAAAAAGAATCAATGTGGTTTTGTCAAAAGAATCTTTCAATATTGGCCCCTAGATTTCAATTTATTCTTCTTAAAAGCAGTGTCATATAATTGATGTGCTCCCTTAAAGAACGTGAGTCAATTCAGTGGCCTGTTTATCACTGGTGGGGAAAAAACGTGTGGACCGGTACTTGAAATGATTTCCAGGTGGTGGCAGGGGCCAAGGCTAAAAAAGAACCCATCAAAAATATTGCTTTGATCCAGATGGTGGTACCAATCTAGAATGGTTGCAGTCCAATAAATTGATGAGTCTAAAATCATCCATTTCTAAGCTGTAAGAAGAGCCGTACTATGAAAGACTGAATGTTGACATTCCTAAACAACATCCACCATGTCTCACTCTCTCTGTCGATCTGCCATATGTAAAATATTCTGATTGGTAGCATAATATAAATAAAATCAACTTGAAATGAGTCTGCAGTGCTTACATAAATGTTTTGACATTTGAGTTGAGTGATGTTTTTGCAATGGAAAAGTCATTTACAAGGAGCCTTTTCTTCTGTACTTTTGTCAGTACCATCCTTATTCACCCAGTCATCCATCCTAAGCTGTCATTTATTACTGATCCCGTGCCGCATCACACTCGGTGGATTCCGAATCTAAACCATGACACGAGCATATGACGATGGGCGTTAAAAATATGCAGTCTGCTTTTGTAGTCCGCGGCAGTGTTTGATTTGTGTATCAGTGAATCTGTTTCAACTTGGCAAGGTCGTTCCAAACCGAGGGTTCCGCTGCGGCTGTCAATAGACTTCTTGAACGGAAAGCAGAACTGTGATTTCAGTCATGCAAGTAATAAAAACCCTTTGTGTGTCTTCTCTCTTTCATCTTATTGCACATTCACTTTGGCAGCTTTCCACCATGAGAGATTGCTGGTAGAAAGTAATACAAAAGCTGATTTGGAACATTCTAACAAATCCACTTCAAGGCTGCACACAAACTGATATTTGATTCACAAAAAGTATCTTAGTGCCCATTGTGAGTAGTTGCAGAACCCTACACGGAGAACGTTACAACACACATTCGACTGAATAATACAGCAGTAATAGTTTGTTTCTGAAACCTGCATAGGCGATGGAAAAGGGGCGTTCTAATTTGACCCGTTGATTTGATTGGAGACCATTTTAAAAGATTAGGGTTACTTTCTATTTTTTAGGTTTTGGAAAGTAGACATATTGGATGTTTGCTTATCTGAACAGTACATCAAATATGAGGAAGCTGCTAAACAGTGGAAGAATGTTTTTGGCTGAACAACAACAATACAGAAAGACATTGACGCTGGCTGCTGTTTTGTCATGCCTAAATGACATCAGAAAAGTGCTTGTCATTTACTTCACTCTCAATGCTGTGTTTACAACCTTGCTGCTTTCTGGCAGCTTCCCTTTGCTCACAGCAGGCCACTGGCCTGTGAGAGGAATCAAAGACTCTTGCGCACTTTGTTATATAACGTGCACCGTGGCCTGTTAGCAACATTTTCTCTTCATTTTTAAACTCACCTATGGGACAAGCAGCATAAAATGCAGTTGTCACCCAAAATAATTGGCAGGGCTATACACAAGACATGTATCAACCAGCTGAATCTCCTGTCTGCACCACCCACCCTGTCACCGATCATTTCTCAAGGGGCATCTGTCACACGGTGATTGTATATCTATAGCGACTGTCAATCGCCTCCACATGTGGTATTGTCATGATTTTTTATCGTAACAATATTGGTGGGCAGTCTCAAAATGATATTGAGCAACGTGAACAATATGAACAAGGTGCGCTTGCAGATTCAACAACTGCTCTAGCAACTGTGATTTACGGCGGTCAACTGCTGAAACACACTTAAACCACAGTCACTAACACACAATTAAACCGTCCATCCAGGCATTCATTTTCTGTTCCACTTAGCCAGTTTAGGCTTGCGGGAAACTGCAATCTATCACCACTGACTTCGGGCAGACTACAGCCAGCCAGTCATTTCCAGCTCATATGGAGATAGACTATTCACTCTCTCACCAGCCAAATTTGTAACATACCACAACCTCATCTAGTTGTCATATGGTCAGGAATCATTTCTCATTTCACCCTCATTTCACCCTAGTCACTGAACGACTTACGACACCCAACTAGGCTAGAAGTTGTCCTTGATTTGGAAAGTGTGTCACGATTTGGCTGAGTTGCATGACACTGCCCCAACACTGAGTTTCTCCACCCACGGCCTGGCCTGGCATAGCGGCTGAGTGAAGGCCTGTCGTTTTCAAGCAATGGCCAGATTAATGGAAGCAACGCTTGGTGATTTTGAGGTGAATTTCTGCGAGTCCAAATCTATAGCTCTTGCTACTCTTTGTTTGCCTTTCTCTTCAGAATCTATGCTGCTTCAGCATAAGTTGCTGTTAACTCATCACAGACAGCCTGCAAAACCCCAACAATTTACGCCTGTTGCTGAATTCCACATTGTGCTACAAGAAAAAAAAAACTCGTTGGGCTTCCTCAGATTTTTCTTCACAACTTTTCATACCTATCTGAGCAAAATGATCCGAAAGTACTTCAAGTATAGGCTGTTCGAAAGGAAGAAATACTTTGGAGAATATATTTATATTTTTTTTATTAGATCGGAAGATGGATGGAAATCACAGGCAGTTATAAATCATGGGAGTTGCACATCCCCAAAATTTACATGTATGCAAATGTGTGCGTTTGTGGATTCATGTGTGTGTAATGACACAATATCCTTGAGTAAAGGTGTTGGCATGTACAACTGTGAGTAGCTCCAGTCATCCATCACGCTGCAGAAACCTTTGCCTTATTATGCAACATGTCCCACAGTGCGTACACAGCAGCACATCAACACGTGTTGCGATTGGCTCGCTCTGTAACGGCTGACACACATACACACTCACTGCGCATGCACATACAGAACATGCTGATCAAGTTAACGTATGCCTGCTGTACCTGCCAACTTTTTAAACTCGATATCCTGCACTAACCTGAGACTATGACAATGAGCTACTAGGAAACTGGATAATAAGAACCTAACATGCATGGCAGGCCAAATCTTGGCAGTGTCTCTTTGTAAGGATATGCTGGCATGCTGCTATGCTGCTCTTGGCTTTATTCGTATACATATTGGGTAGATTTAAAATCTGATCTTTGAAAAAATGCATTTGACTCCACTGGACACATCAGCAGCGCAGTGAATGTAATTCGTTCTGGAGAAGCTCTACAATGACACTTTTGTCTTCTATTGTTGTTTTCTTGTTGAAGTATTAACATATGGCCGGATTGAAAAAAGAAGTCTGTGCTTCCTGTGTTCACTGGTGGGATAAAGTTTGACTTCAAGACAATACAATAGTCTAAGTAAGATTAATAACACTGTAATAAATGCAGGCTAAGCCATGTTGGATAAAGAAACGTTCTGTGCATGCAGCAAACTGCTTGCCTTTCCCGTCTTACAAGAGCATATTTTGAATAGCTTGTGGAATTCATTTTTGACAGTTTTATTTCTTACCCCCTCCCTCTCTTTCTCATTTGAATACTGCGCCGCACACTTGAAAAGCTACTTTGAAAAATACTTCTTTCCACAATAAAATGAAATGACAGGCCATCAATTGCATACCCAAGATGTATTATCCAGTTACCATAGAAGTCATTTTAGCCAATGAACATCTTGAAAGAAGTCAATAGAGGAAAACAAACAAGTATAGGAAAAGTCTCACCCAATTATAAGATAGTCAAGAGGAAACGATAAGATATGATCATAAAAAGAGGCTCATCTTTAATAGCTGTGTTTTCTCATCATGCAAATGGAAACAGTTTCAAAGTTTTAGCTGGCTGAAGATGCCATGTGTGGATTTGGACTCAGTAATAAGAAACCATAGGTTTTGGATAATTAGCGGACAATTTGCTGGCTCTGGTGGATAGCAGTGAGTCACAATATACTGTTTATACACGCACGCTTCTTACAATTTCAAAACATCTGTTTAAAGACAACTGTAACGGCACAAGTGCAGCTGCTGTACAGTACAGGCGAGTCAGCAAACTGCTGAATGAGTCACTCTCTGATGCTTTATCTTTCGCATTAAGATTACGTATTAAAACCTCGCACATAAATTTGATTGTAGAAAGAAACCACACATGATAGCTCATTCATCTCATGTATGCACACACAATGGTTGTGGAACGATTATGTTGATGTATTGCAGGAGTGGCTCAGTCTGCAAGCAATAACTGGGTTCCATTAGTTTTTGATTGTGCTGAAGTATGAAGAGATTCATACCATTGATGATTGTTGTGTAGCATATTGGACATGAAGTTGCAAAACTGTATTTCCAAAACACATACATATAATGGATAAGTCATAAATGAATGGGACAGTAACACATTAAACATCTCATGTATGACACATGTATTACATTTAAGTTAATTGAAGTGAATTATTCTCATAATCATTAAAAGTGTGAATTCAAACAGCCGGTTAAGTAATCAATTGAGTTAAGAAACAGTCAACTTTTGCCTGGTGAAAATGGAGCCAGAAGACAAATTTCATGGAAGTAATTGTTGCAAAAGTAGGTGAGACCCCTTCTGTGGTGCATGTGTGTGTGTGCGTGTATGTGTGTGTGTGCGTGCATGTGTGTGTGTGTATGTGCGTGTGTGTGTGCAAAATGTGATAAAGCGAGGGAAGTAGAGGTATCATAAGACAGCTGGTGTGATCGGCACAGATGCCCGAGGGTAAAAAAAAAAAAGCATTATTTTGCTTTATATTAAACCCAAAAAAATTCAAAAGTTGTAAAACAAAAAAAAACCTTCTAAGGTTGTAATCTGCAATTACATATATTTGCAATTAAGTCATACTGGTTCATCAAACCAGTTCAGCAACTCAAAAATGAAAAAAAAGTAAACATTGGTTCTGTGAAGTCAGTAGGCAAACAGCAAGGAACTAAATACCTCAAAGGAAGTACTCTTGAATTAAAACTTGTTAGAAATATTTTAAAGTTTAGACGGCAGGGAGCGTGTTACAAATTGGTTAGTAACTGCAAAGTGGTTAGTAACTGCAAAAAAAGCTACAGATAGTTAATTGAGTCTTCTGTGGGTCTGATCTACTACCCGGTTGCATTTGAAATTTTAGCAAACTTACTAAATGTCAGAACGCTGCAAATACACACACCACTAAGTGACTTTCCCTGATAGCATGACTGGCAACACGAAACTGAGAGATTTATTTATAGCCACATTACAAATTTCCATGATAGTTTCCACCATGCTTGCCAAAGACTCTGGAAACACATACCCACCTATCTGTCAAGCGCTGTGCTTATCAACACACATGTACTCTGTCAGTGGTAGCCTGTAAAATGGACAAAGACGCACACTGTCCTACTTAAAATTATTGTGACACGTCATAGGCACCGCATGGAGGGATGTGCGTGTCCTTTTACGTATGTACGCTATGTCGCGGTACTAATGGTCTATTAAGGTGCTGATAATGGCCCCAATGTGAAACTACATCATAATCACTACATCTGCTGAGAATAAATAACTTGACTTTAAAGGTCTTTTCAACCCTCATTGGAGGTATAAAAGTATCCATATTTGTGACACTTGGGCCTTACGGCATTACGACTTAAAGAGATGATAGCACCCAGTCGAGAAGTTGTCCCATAAGTCGGAACAAGATATACAAACAATGATATTGGAAAATGGGAGTCTGCTGTATGATTCAGGATGTGTTGACCAGGATAAGGAACACACCAATTTTTCCAGCTCTAGCGAATAATGAACACCAGGCATTACTATAGCTTTTCCCCTTTTGCCATTAACTTATCAAACAGATGACTTGTAACTTCATGTGCAAATGTTTGCATATTTGTTGTTGACACTGGTGGAGCCAGAGTGGGGTTTGCGGTGGGCACTACACCCCCCCGTATATGCCGAAATGGATGGACGGACGGACGGATGGATGGGTGCTTGGTTGAATGCCCTCAATGTACATTTGTTAAAGTGTCTTTTTTGCTGTACCACTTGAGTCTCATAAATATGGTAGTGATTCTAAGGCAAAGCAATCAGGTGCACTAATGTCAGCCAATGTCATGAGCCTGGTTATATATAATATATATATAATATATATAAATCAATTCTGCTTTGTAAGTTAACTAGTATAGAACCCACTTACTTGTGACCCTAAATGAAAAGGAAACAGGAGTAGGAGTTACAAAGAAAAAAGGGATAGATGGAGTGTTGTAATGGTCTGTTGTTCTAATACCTGCGGTGTAGTATACATCACAAGGATGGTGCCTTTCTGTAAGGTGACTTGTAAAGAACCTCTTTCATTAAGCCATGCTACCTTCTAGTGGTAAAATTGAGAACTGTTCCTGAGTCCAATATAATATCTACAACATTGCATTGTACAGTACTGGTATTTTGACCAAATTTGTAAAAAAATAAAACACGAGAGGCCTTCACATATTGCCTCCAGCCACATTCAATCAACATAACACAACACAACACAGGTACACAAGACAACACAACACAAGTACACAACATAACATAACATAACATGAAATTAGATAATATGACTTAGCTTGTAGACAACCAAGTCATCAAAATCATTAACCACAATAAAATCTGACTGAAAATACATTTAGTGTATGTCTCTGAGGAATTCCATGAAGAGTCTCTGCTCTGGCCAATATTACTTTATATCACTGTTCCTCATGAATCAGCCAATTGGAAGGAGAGCTAAGGCTCAAGAAGACACTCTGTGTTCCTATGACTAAACTACCACAATGCATATGTTGACCATATGGATTCCCCCCAAACTCTTTAATGTATGTCAAGTTGGTTTAGCTTCAGGAAATCTATTTTTTGAAAGCCCAAATCACCCCTTGTATAAATAAAACAGATGCATATGTGTCTTAGAGGCTAAGAGGCTCTTTGGCCTCTATTTGTCTCTGTGAATACACTGCAGTACAGTTATTATGAAATTCAGCTAGCACATGAGGGCAAGTCAAATTACAAGTGACAATGTTCCAGTGTTATATTGACGTCAGGGTTGCAAGATTATTAGAGTTAATGAAAACTGATGAAATAACTCAAACCTAAATTGAGAGAACATTACCATAACGGAGATGAATATTAATTCTTTTTTTTTTTTTAAACAAAAACTAACTAACTATCCGACCACATTTAAACCTAATTGACAATACAAACAGATATGGCGTGTAGATTATGCAACCAAAGAAATCTTGACGTATATAGTAACGGTGAAGCCAGTTGCTAATAGCAGCGCTTGAATGAGTGTGGTTTCTGTTACCACTCTTGGGAATAAAGCAATGTGAAGAAAATGAGCACGTGTACCACATGTTGCAATATTAATGAAGGTGCCAGTGTATCTAATGCAACGGTTCCTGCTGATGCTGGAGACTGTGCATTATTGCAACAACAAAAATAGTAGAGCAGATGATCATAATTTGTTGTGTTAAGTGTTTTCATTCTGTGTTGTTTCACTTTAAATTAGTAGAAAAAAAATAAAGGCTTTAAGTATTTAAAGTTCAATTCTAAATAGTTATGTTTTTTTTGTATTTGATATTTTTTTCTAATGGCAAATAACTCATAAATTAATCAAACCAGTAAACTGAAAAGATCCCAATGTTTAGCTGCGCTACATTTATTTTAATAAACATTTTTCCGAATACTTTTTTTTTACATAATGCAGAAGTTGACATCATTTTTGACAATACATTAACATAGGCAACAACAAAATATTGAAGAGGAGTTTGGGAGCTGACAAAGCTCTTTTTTGGCAAGCCGAGAGTCATTTCTCTAAACAAAAAAAAGAAGAGAGAGAATTCCTATCCAGTTCTATGCACTGTAGATAACAGTACATTAGAGACGCTACACAATGCTGCAAACTCAGGATAAGCAGCAGTTTATCTTAAATGGTTTTAATAAGTAAAGATGTGACTTGAAGTAAAATAATAGTCAAGCTCACCATTAAAATCAGTACATAGTGGCCTGATTTGCAATTTAATGCTTAAACCTCAGCTTGATTAGTGTCATGTATTTTTGTTCCACAGCTGACAAAGTGTAAGTTATGTAGGCTGCTGTCATCAACCCGAACAGAGATGGACTAAGACAGGAGGAAGGGGGTGGAGATTATTTTTTTTTTTTTTCATAATCTGCCAGTGCAATGAAATTCAAGACGGTGCCCCATGATGCATGCGCACTACTTGGTATATTCCATGTAGTACTCAAGACACAGTTCAAGATTAAGAAATATATGTTTGTAAACTCAATATAGAAAGACATTTATGGAAAAACTTTTGGAGGCATGCACTCTCCCTCTCAGAGCATAGTGTAGTTATTCTTGGAAGCTTGCGGCTAGCTGGGCTGCATGAACACCCCCCCACAAACTCTGAAGACAAAGGTAAGGACAACAAATTAAATCTCAACCTCACTTTAAATTGGTTATTCCCACTGTGTGTATTATAGCCTTATGTAAAATGCATTCTGGGAGGAGTGCAGAAGAAGTTCTTTTCTAGCCACAATGACTTAATAAGTATGCTCACTAAGAATGGAGACTATTGTTCTTTGTTAAAGAGAGGCAGGCATGGTTTTTAACACTTCATTTTGTTTTACTGTACTGTGCAAAATACAGTAACTTCCAGCCAATACGTGGCCTTTTAATGACATTGAAAACATTACTGCCAAGAAAATATTTTCTTTATAAATTCCTTTTTAATTTTGTTTTGTTGAACATTTGAGTTTGATAAAGGTGCTTTATTGAGTGTGATGAATGTGCGTAACATGGAAAAGTACATGAGGGAGAAAAAAAATACAATGTCCACACGGGGGCAGGCTTTCAGTTCATAACACTTTTACTTGTCTTCACAGCCAATCAGAGAGCGCCTACTTTTCCAGCGGTTTCCATAGGAGCATTATTATGGGCTGTGCGCGTTGTTACTTCCGGTGTACGGTCGACAGATTTCTCCAAACTCATCTGTGTTTCTTCTTCTTCTTTTAATTCCCAGTTTGATGGACTCGGATAAATGAGTGTTTTCTCGGACATCTTGGTCGTTTAATGTGTGTATTCATATTTCTTAATATTTTAGTAACGGGAGCGTATTACTGGGGGATATTGTCGGAGTGTGCATGATCTCTCCGAATTCCAGCTTCACCAAAACATGTTTCTTTATTAAATACAGACTTTAATGCCAATAAGTGTTTAAGTGTGTGAATGGTTGGCTATGTGGCCAGCGATTGACACATAGGTGGTCCCACGTCTGCCCGCCTCTCGCCCAGCCAGCCGTAACACCGGGATTGATAAGAGGTACATTGATAAAGTGGATGGATGGACAATAATATGATGACTAGGTTGAACTTGGATACAATACAGCAAAGACCCCATGAAACCCCATGCAAATAGGGAGAACATGCCAAGTCCAGCGCAGGGGGCAGATAGGGTGAACGCTTGCAACAGTTTTGTCAATTTAAAATATTGTGAAAAAAATGCGTTACTTGTGCAGAGTCCTGCACAAATAAAACAAATAAAAGAGGACTTCTTTCACAGTGATACACGTGACGTACTGTGTCGTTAATTCCATAGTCATCCAGAGCATGTTGTCATCTTGATGCAATGAAAAATTCTTTATTTTTCCATCAGTACATTGTTATTTATTGCCTCAACTCAGTGTAAACAAGAGATTGCATTTTTAAAGCATCATGAGTTTTACAGTGCACAACAAATTTTAAACACACATCTATAACCCCTAATCACATAATTTGTATGTTCCTAGATTAAACCAGTGCCAGTTCTACCAGTACAGACATCATGCCTGGCGATGACAAGACATCACAACAAACCCGCCAGAGGAAAAAGAACAAAAAATCCCGCTCCAAAGGGAAGAGCCCTGGTGCAGGTCCAAATGCAGGTCTGGCTGGTACCTTGAATGGGCAACATGAACTCACCTTACCAGCTATTATTCAGCCACTTCCTAAAAAGTCATCAGAAGGGAGGCCCAAAGTAGCTGTAGCCAAAGTTGAAGAGGAGTCATCTCGAGCCATATGTCTACAGGTTCTTTTTCCATACCTGCTGGCTGGAATGGGAATGGTGATGGCCGGAATGGTACTGGATAATGTACAGGTGAGTTCATTCAAAACATTTTAGACCTGATGATAATCATCTATCACACAGGTGTCAAACTCAAGGCCCGGGGGCCAGACACGGCCCGCCACATCATTTTATGTGGCCCGCGAAGACAAATCGTGCATCAAATTCGTGTCATTACTAGAATTGCAAATTGTCTTCACTTTTAATAATATCTTTTTTTTTTTTTAATATTTGACCAGTTTTTACTCATCTGATTTGAAAATGAGTTATTTGTCAGTTTGTTTTGTAGCTTTTACTGTTTATAATTTGAGGTGCTCATACATTTATTTGGGTTGACAGTCATAATGGCCCTCCGAAAGAAGCTATGACTACAATGCGGCCCGTGAAAAAAATGACTTTGACACCCCTGGTTTAATTATTTCACTGGTTCTTTTATCACAAACAAATTATTTAGGGTTCATTACCTGACATGTTTCGGCTATCACTTCCGCCTTCATCAGAGTGTCACCGGTGTGGTTGTGACGCGTCTTTATCAGTTGATGGATGACACTCTGATGAAGGCGGAAGTGATAGCCGAAACATGTCAGGTAATGAAACCTAAATAATTTGTTTGTGATAAAAGAACCAATAAAATAATTGACTGGTTTAAATGTATGGTTAGGGTTTCAAAGTAAGGTTTCATACTAGAGTTAGGGTTTCAAAGTGGGGTTTAAAGCTAGGGTTAGGGCTTCAAACTAGGGTTAGGCTTTCAAAGTAGGGTTTAAAGCTAGGGTGAGGGTTTCAAAGTAGGGTTTAAAGCTAGGGTTACGGTTTCAAAGTAGGGTTTAAAGCTAGGGTTAGGGTTTCAAACTAGGGTTCATACTAGAGTTAGGGTTTCAAACTAGATGAGCACGTTCTGTCGTTCTGTGTAAGCCCCTTTTTGACCAACCTGAACCAGAGTTAGCAGGAAAGAATGAATATTTTTGTGTACCTTTGGATGTGTGAGTGGTCCAACTTACCCCTGGTCTCCTCTCAGGGGTTCTGTTTACCACCTACTAGCAGAGGTGTTGCTGGATGCTTTGTGAGAAGCTGATAGATGTCTCATGCCTACTTCCCAACACATTTTATCCGCATTGGCTCACACCTTTCGCAGTGTCAGTTGCTCATCGTCATCCCGTCTGCGACTGATAATGGTTTGGCTGAGTGTGTCCTCCGGGGGATTTGAAATTGACACATGTCTGAATGGAAAGGACATGAAGACAAAATTACTCCAGATGTAACTGGTGTACCTGGATTTCTATGTCCTTTTTTTTTTTTTAAATATAAAAGGTATGAAAAGACACAAACAACCTATTCACAAACAAACAAAAAAGAAAATAGTGACTGATCTCAGAGATGGCTAGTATAGCAATGCTTCCAAAATGTATGCTTGTCAATGTCATAATTGTGTTGTTATTATATTATTATTAGTTATCAGTTATCAATTAGTTATCCAACAACCAACCCCAGGAGCTTCATATTTCCAGGTGCAAATTGGCATTATAACCGAACCATACAGAGCATGCAAGTTAGAACTACAGGTCATCTCTGGCAACTCGTTTTGGGAGAGCCTGAACATTTTTTTAGTCTCTATCAAATTGAAAAAGAAGGGAATGGATAAAGGAAACGGTGGGCAGGATATATGAAAGGTTGACTATAAAAAACATGTTAGAATGCTGTTTAGTCGAAACTTACGGTCACATGGTGAGGAAGACCAGTGTTGAGAAAAAGCAAGAGTGTTAGCGTGTGTACCGGTAAGCTTGTCATTTCCTTACTGGATGAGGATGACGTGCAGGAGGAACAGCCCCACCTCTTTATGTTCTACGTCACATCAGAGTGGAGGAGAGCAGAGCAGAGCAGAGCAACACTACAACAGACGAGGAATACTAGAGCCAGTCAGACAACCAGTCGCTGCATCTTATTACAGGATCTTTTGGATCACCTATTGACAGCGCGGACCTGTTTTATTTTTTCCCTTCACTGATGGAGAGACGCTGGATGGACAGCCAGAGATACTGCTCGTTCCAGACTCCTCAGACTGATTGGGTTCAATCCTTCACTAAACTGTCCCAATATCATTTTTGTCAGTAATGTGGCTGTGGTTCTGCTCAGGAGATCTCGCTTACTTCTGATTGGATCAAAATGAGGACTGAATACAACAAAGACGTAATCAGTGCAGTTTAATTTTTTATTTGAATAACTTTTCCTCCTGAAAGAATAGTCAATTTAAGCTATTTGTTTGGGTATGGCAAGAGTTGTATAGTACATGTCGGGCAACAAGATGAATGATTGTGACCGATGGTAGAGTTATAGTGTTAAATCAAGTGGTGCTGATAAATGAATCACTTCATTACTGCTGACTCACCATTAGCTCACAGATTCCACGCATCGTTGTATGGCAGGTGAAAAAGTAAAAGTTAATTTCAACTTGCCTTAAAAATGTAATAAAATCTATTAAATCTATTGGTCATAGTAATGTAAACTAAATGTGTGTATGAAATGAATGTAAATTAAATGAATGTAAACTTCACCTGTCACTTAGATGTAACAGGTTTTTCATACCACAGATTATTCTAAAACAACGTGTTCATCACTTTTGAATGAAGCATAATTATTCTAATGTTTTACTCATCCCATAAAGGTACCATCACAAATTATACAGTATTTTTTACTGTAGACATTGTAAATGTACTCAATTATTTATTCTTCCTTAAGTCTTACTATAATGCTGAAGGTTATATGACTTATGCTCTCTGGTTTATTTCTTGTTAATTTCTAAAACCTCCAAACATAAACATCTCGCTTTCCACTTAGACGTAACGGGGAAAGCAAAGCAGTTACTGGAAATGAAATTTACCTCAATCTTAAATGTAGCAATGTTAATTGGTTAAGTGTATTTCATGCTTTTAGGTTAGGCTTAATTAATGTTATTACTTGCACTTGTCAATCAAATGCCCAGCCCATTCATTTGAAGACCTTCCATTGACTTTTTTTTTTTTTCTAAATTGATGCTGCTGCTATTTTTCGACTTCCATAATTTACGGATCAGTTATGGATGAACCACAAGGTCTTTGACACTGATCAATTCTCATTTTGGAGCCAAATTTCTTTTTTGCCTCCACTGCCTCAATTCACAACTCAACATTTCCTGGGATGGCACGACTACATTGAACTTGGATAACCCCTTCACACAACATGGCGGTGACTCATCTCGAGCTGGAGCTTTGCTACCAAGGGAAAAAGTTACGGAGTGTGACATGGAAGCTGACACACTCGGAATATGGTTTTCTACCTGAGCGCTCTTGGCTCATCGCGCTGCAGGTCTTGGTACCATTCCTGGTGTCAGGACTCGGACTGGTCTTCGCTGGTGTTGTCATGGACCTGATACAAGTATGCAAATATCTCCTGATAAAGTAAATGTTGGATTGAGAGAATAAAAACCTACAAAATTGGTTATTTCCCATGGAAAATGAGAAGCTATTCCAGATGCCTAAAATACTACCAGAAATTCAATTTCTACAATGCCAGATTTCTCAAAAGCAGAGTCAGAAGCTTTAAAGTAAAATTCAGTTTTGCCTGGATGTGGTCCAGATTGGCAGCAATTTCAATGAAATGATGGAAGAATGCCAGCAACATGATGATTGAGTGCTTTGCATTGCTTTATTACATCAAAAACTTTCAGGGTTTTAACGTGTCAGTTTGCATGATCGACAGTGCATGTTTGAAATCTATAACAACTGAAGCATATGAGATTGAAGACAGTGAAGACTTGAAACTAGATAGATATTGTGGTGGCTATGTAAGGACTGCAAAAAAGGCCATGGTTTGAAGATCTCTTGGAGATGAGGGACAAGAAAGAACTCATGGATCCCATTCCCCTTGATGAGAATTGTGGGTGCATTTGAGCAAGGCATTCATCCTGCTCAGAGTCCTGACGCTATTGTACACCATCCATCACAATCGAATCGAAGATATGTGGTTAATCGGATTCATCAAATCTCCCCATAGTCGCTCAAGGAAACTGTCTTGCGGAAAATTTGTTATCGCATGGAAACTAATTAAGTAGTAATCTTTTTGTTCATCCATCCATTCGTAATATCTGTGCAGGCATTGTATTGATTCACCAAGATTTGACACCTTTTTTTTTGGCTAGGTGTCTTGAAATCAGCTTCCAAGAAAATAGCAGAACTTTTTTTGTAAATCATGTATGTTTACTAACTACAGAACATCCCCGTTTTCATTTGACTGCGCATCTTTCCGTGCCTCTTTCCTCCCTGCCTTTTCCCTTGTATCACCTCTCTTGGCAGCTGTGGTGCTCCGTTCTATGCGCTTCTATTTAAAGACCTACCCCCCTGGACCCCCCCCCCCCCCCCAAGAACCCCATGAACCTGCCAAGTAGACTTGTCATCGAGAAAACAGAGGCAAACAAACTGTACATCCTGTGCACCTGGTGAACCTGTGCTGTCACAGAGTGACCAAAGACTTGGGATGAGGGAATGTAGGCCAGTAGGTTAGTCGAGAATATGCTATGCACTTATTTACCGCATCAGCACGGCAGATGGTTCATGATGTACATCTATAAAGAGGAACATATTGTTTTCAATAAGTTACTGTTTTTGAAAAAAGGACACCTACATTATTGTACATACACTAACCAATGTTCATGTTCTTGTGTGTTTCAGCACTGGGATGTGTTCAAGGTAATCACAGAGGTCTTTATCCTTGTACCTGCACTGGTTGGGCTCAAAGGAAACCTGGAGATGACCCTGGCTGCTCGCCTCTCCACCGCGGTGAGAGAAGATAAAAATATGACCGCAGAAGCCATGTTTACGAATGCGACTGCATCTTAAGAACCTCGATTAAACTAGGGTTTGTTCCCCAGAGCAATTTAAAATCGAGCTGATGGATAGCCAATCAATTTTTGTTGGAGCACAGGCATCTGATCTGCCAAGACCAAACAATTTTAATTTGAACAGATTGAGCTCTCTGAATTGAATTGGATATCTGTAAAATAAATAAAATAAATAAATATTGATCACTCCACATGGTCATTTTGTGGTGTTAAGGTATGTAGTTTGCTTGGTTTTGTACCAAGTTGAGCTTCGTATTAATTGAAATATCAAACGTCACGAAGGTAAGACCTTCATCAAAACAGCCTGTTTGACTGCTTTTACTCTTAAAGTGTTCATAGTGATGCAATTATGAATTTCTGTCCAGTATGGCTGAATATCATTCATGTCCTTAGGCCAACACAGGACAAATGGATGACCCGAATAAGCAATGGACCATGCTGTGCTGCAATCTTGCACTAATACAGGTAAGGTAAGGTATGGCCAACTCTCTGAGTTTGAGTCTTTGTTCAAAATCAAATAGTGCTAAATAATAAATGTTCACCCATTAATTGTGAAGCATGTTACTCTGAACTTGGAAAATAAGGAGCCCAAGACCGAGAAGACCATCTCATTGGTGGTGTCCCCACATTTGGCGACCGCCGCCACCTCTCGTGTCTAGCAGCCATTTGCATGAGAGTGCCCATCCCTAACTTTAGCCATAAATGTCCTTATGAGTGATCATGTGAATTTGCACACTCCACAGGTTCAAGCGACTGTAGTGGGCTTCCTCGCGGCGGTTGCAGCTGTGTGTTTAGGAGCAATTTCCAGAGGGGGGATTGAATTGAACCAGGCAGCTGTTCTGTGTGCTAGCAGCATCGTCACCGCATTTGTGGCTGCTCTCTCTTTAGGTCAGTAGCCCACGTCTTGGTAACGGTAACAACCTGAAGCTTTGTAAGGTTCGGACAAAGCATGTTCACGTTTCTCACCAAAAAGGAGTCTGAATTGTTCTTTAACGTTTAGTCGTGTTTCTGTCTCATTTCTTCTCCCTCACAGGCTTGTTGATGATTGGAGTGATCATCGGCTCCCGAAAGGTCGGAATTAACCCGGATAATGTTGCCACCCCTATAGCTGCCAGTTTGGGAGATTTGATCACCCTATCCCTGCTCGCTGGTGTCAGCAGCACCCTTTATGAACATATAGGTGAGGGGAATACAGTTGGCATACAGCCGGCCTGTGCTGGGGGGTGCATGAACGTTTCCTTCAGTTTACAAAGAATGCGTTTGTTTTTTTCTTTTCTTTTTGCGTGATGCCTTTGTTGGCTTTGTGAGAGGTGCAACAACCTTGTGAGGATGTTGAAATTGATGTGTAGCCAAAAAAAAGACACGGAAAGTCTATGATTTAACTGTCGATAAAAGTCAATTGAGGTGATGTTGAATATCATGAAAAGTGTTGGGAATTACATGTATGATCACTATCAACACTGTATTTGGTTATTTATTGTAAATTTTGTGTATAGCATTAGTAGTTTTCAGGTACAGTATTTTGTCTTTGGTCCACAGAAATATGGTACATCTCTCCCTTGGTGTGTCTGATCTTCTTGGCTCTAATCCCCCTCTGGGTTGTGGTGGCTCGACAGAACCCTCAGAGTAGGGAAGTTCTCTATTCAGGGTGGCAGCCTGTTTTAGTTGCCATGTGTATTAGCAGGTATATAAACACACGCTGCTGTCATTGGTCATTCATTCTACAATTTTATTCACAAGAGTTGTTTATGTAGAAATGATTTATTTTTTTGTCTGTCCTGACATTCTGTGTATTTCCAGCCTTGGAGGTGTGATACTGGACAGGACGGTCAGTAATCCCAGTTTTGAGGGGATGGCTGTTTTTACACCAGTTATCAATGGTAAGATTAAAACATATAGTACTAATATAGGGCATTTTTGGATGGCGTTGTACAAACCACCATTGTAAAATGAACAGAACAAGAAAAAAAACTGCATTTAATAATTAAGTCATAGTAATAACATACACTGATCTTTTGATGTACATGGATTCAGTTTCGGCAAAAGCTTCACCTTCTGTTTGATTCTTTTGGTGACGTACAATAGTACATATATTGTGGTGTACTGTACTCATTGTCTGTCAATCTTGACTGGATTAGGAGTTGGTGGCAATTTAGTAGCCATCCAGGCCAGCAGACTGTCGACCTACCTCCACCTCTGGAGCATTCCAGGAGTGCTGCCATACAAGATGAGGCAGTATTGGCCCAATCCCTACACGACTTTCTTTTCTTCAGGTAACACCATCAATATATTATTTTTATAACAATAGTAGCCATTTGGAAGTAGTTGACTGTTCTTTGTAAAGATAATATTTCCTGACTCTCTTGTGGTATTTTAGTGCCTTTACAGCTCTGTGTTTTATTTTTCCTGACTATGGCTTTTTGATTCACTGTCACCACTCTCTTGTTTACCAATTTCATCTAGAGCAAGGAATTGTGCTCAGGGGACAAGCTATGAAATATGTCAGTCAGTGTGTATAGCCCAATAGAATGTGTTTGAGCAGGAGATTAATACTCAATAGAGGACCTTCATACTTAAAAATAACAAAGTGTACAAGATCACTAGTGTCTCAGTCAAAGCTTAGTTAACACCCAAATAAATTCAAGCGGAAATAAATACAAAATGGTTACCATTACCATTTACCGTACTTTAGACGTGAATGCTACACGACCACGCCACGTCATATGCTTGTGTTTCCTATTTCAAATCCTGCAGGTTTGAACTCCAAGTCAGCACGAGTGCTGCTGATGCTGGTCATGCCCGGACAACTGGTCTTTCTCTACGCTGTCTCTCTGTTGCAGGGAGATGAGGTGGCAATAACTTTAGCCTTTGCTGCTTGCTACCTGTGTGCTGCTTTCCTACAGGTATACTCACACAGCATCATATTTACGGGACACACTGTGGAAATATACTGTGACTCTATAAAAGAGAACTAGAATTGATCGCTGTGTTTGAATCTCATCTCGGCCTTTCCGCTCCTTAGGTTCATTGAAAACTCTAAATCGTCCATTGACGTGAATGGTTGTTAGTCATTCTTAATCTTCGATTGATATCTTTCTCCCAACGTCTGTTGATATCATATACATCACCATGATCACAACATACTTTTCAATTCATTCATAATGATTAATATTGTCTTCAGATCGCAAATGAGTTTGGCAAAAGCAAAATGTGACTGATTACTTTTGTTATTTAAAATAGATGTATAATTTCATATTTTAAGTACGCAATAGGCTCCTTGTTAAATCGTGCCACTCAACAAGGTGGAGGATTCAAATCACCATTATTGTAGATACCCCAATACGTACATAGACACCGTCTTGCTTCTGTCACAGCTCTGATACTATCAAGGAAGCTAAGAAATTGCAGTGTCAAATTCACTCCCATTTTTGTTATCGTTGCCCTGGTCTTTTGAGTCCATATTTATATGTTGTTGTTTTTTATTGCTTGCTGAGCTCAGTGTTCTCCTTGCTCCAGGTGGCCATTTTACTTTATGTGGCCGACCTGATTGTCCGTATGATGTGGCGACGTTCACTGGACCCTGACAACTTCTCCATCCCGTACCTGACAGCCCTGGGAGACCTTTTGGGCACTGGCTTTCTGGCCCTGTGCTACCATGTGTCATTAGTTCACAGTCAGTAGCTCTGAATGAGCTTTCCATACACACATATGGACAATACGGAAAGGAATAAGTCTCAGGCCCAAACAAATGCTACACTGGTGACATTTTCAGTAAATATGTCATCTGTGGAGCATTTCCATCTGTGTTTGTGCTGGAAATAATATTTATTTACTGCACATCTACGTATGAATCACAGAAACGGGTCTTCCTGTGTTTCTGAGTGGAGTGTGACATGCTTTTGCTTACGTTCTCAACCATTCTTCCTCCACTCTGCCTTTGGTATCACAAGAAATGTGTTGGTGATATTAGAAGGGCAGTTTCTGCTCTACAGTTCTGCAGAGTTTCATGCTTTGACTCCTGGTACATATCAACATTTGTTTGGATTACACTGCTCAAAGTCAGCCAGCTCAAATCATTTTTAATGTTATATAGTTTTGAAAATATTTTAAAAGGGAGGATTTTATTGTCAGTCCTGTTTTTAATGTTTGTTGCATGGTGTGTTCACTAGAGGGCACTGTTACTCCCCTCTTGGCACCATGTTAAATGGAGCAGTGGAGAGTCCAGACAATCATTTGTCAAACTTCATCAAGGTGTTAGCCTGTTTTTGGCTTCTAAATTACATCAGCCATCTCGTCAGCAAACTTGAAGCTGCATTCATTTATTTTAACAGCAGCAAGATTAAATCTAGCAAGTAAGAACCAGTTAATGTGATGCTAAACCTTTGCAAAAAAAGATGAAAGATAAATATGTACAGCACACTCACATCACTCACAGGTCTCTTGATTGTAGATGCTTACTTAAAAAAAAAGAAAGTAAAAAGTCTTATTTTTCCTCAGGGTTTGTACCAGAAATTCATCTTGAAGTTTTTAATATTCAGGTGGAATTATACGCAGACATTCTCACATTGATCGATGTTGCATTGCCATTTTGTTTTCTATATACAAAAGTGGTTTGGCTAGATTCTAATGAACCGCTCAGAAATGTATGTTAAAAGGGTTAAAACGCACACACAGCTACAATATTAACACATTACAGGTGCTTATTCAACCAGTTAGCGCAGCTCCTGACGAATACTACAGCCTCTTTCGTGAAACAAATGCATTTTAGCACAGAATCAAACAAAATCTGCTGAAAAAGAATCAACTCTATGAAACATTTCAAAATTTCTCTCATGGTGAAGCCAAGAAATACAGGCAGTGCAGAAAATATCCCCCAAAACACCTGACTGCATACTGTACTTGCACTTTTGGATATCATCTACAACCGTTTGAGTCAAATACCGTATTTCCTCAAATAGTGGCCTCTATTCAAATAGACAACTTGCCTTGCTGGTGTGGTGTGTCCACCACTATATGAATCAATATATCCATATATATATATATATCAAAGTCAAAAGTCAAAGTCAGCTTTATTGTCAATCCCTTCATATGTCAAGACACACAAAGAAACCGAAATTCCGTTTCCTCCATCCCACGGTGACGAGACATACAAGTAATATATATATATATATAAATACCTTAATATGATAAATAAAGATTAATATAGGACCCTCCTCTAATAAACATGGTATTCTGCAGTTTCAAAATTTGAGAGAATTAAAATTGAGAAAACTATTTGAGAAAATACCCTCATTCCTTTTTTTCTTTCTGTGCAGACTATAAATGTTTCTACTACTGTAAGTGTAACTGTCTGAACATGCCAACATGTATCATACATGGCATTAAGGGCCTTTTATTACATGTCGTATGGTACTGTACATTGTCACCTCATATTGGTCATCTGTCTTGTGTGCACACAAAAAATAGATATGTTATCAAAATGTCATGTGTTTGGCAAGTTTGTACTTGTGGGCTTTTGTGTTTTTATTTTAAATAAAACAAACTGTGTGATTGAATCATTTTGCAACAGTGTCTTGTCAAAAATGCCATATTTGACCCTTTTTGCCATCACTGTGATGTATTAACATGAGACAGTATCGTATCTTCTTTACTTAACAGGTTGTATATTCCTTTCCACCTGTTCACTCTTATTCCTTTAAAGCTAGCCACTTTTGTAGCATATATTCACAATAACTGCAAAATGTAAATGTTGTCCTTTACTGGGAGTTGTGTCTTTGTATTGTGTAATTACCGTTTTTTTCCGTGTATAATGCGCAAAATTTAACTAATTTATTGTCCTAAAATCTGGGGTGCGCATTATACATGGGTACAAATTTAAAACTTTTTTTTTTTTTTTAAGAAAATCATGGTACAACAAAACCAACAACAGGACTGACCGACAATAGTGTGTTTGTACTGTGCTCTGGTCATTTCGTCAAAGAAGGGATAATAGTCCTCTTCTCTTCTTGACTGACAATGAATGTGATAGTTCAGCAAATAACAAAATACGTATTACAGGTAATATTTTATTTCACAACACTTTGCCTTGTTCCTTTCGTCTCTGCTGTTCACTTCAAACACGCTCCATACGAACGCAATGCTCTCGTATCAGACGCTTGCTCGATCACCTGCTTGTTTGCTGTCACAATGTACCCTACACAAATCCGAAACATTTGTTGCGGCTCCGAGTCACGACGAGGGGCAAGTTTTGGTTTCCAAGGGTGTTTTTATTCCTCTTCAACGTCTCTCCCATACAGAGCCACCTTTTTCACATGTCCGCACGTCACTTTCCTCTCTTTTCATCTGATCGCGGTGGTGCCTTTACGGGCAGTCGGAGAAATCAACGCCAACAAAAAAAAATACATCCAGCCTAGTTAAGACCATACCAAAGACTATAAAAATGGGACCCATTGCCTCCCTGCGTGTGTGACGATCATTGGGACTTAAAAAAAAAAAAAAAAAAAAAAAAGAAAAATTGGGTGCGTATTATACATGGGTACAGGCTTTTTTCCAGCATCAACATGCCATTTTTAGGGTGCGTATTATACATGGGGGCGCATTATACACGGAAAAAAACGGTATCTGGAAATGTTGATCTCTTGTCTAATGGTGGTCTTTTTATTAAGCCGGCGCAATTATTTTCAGTCAAGAAAATAAATAGTTCCAATACCTGTGAATATGAGTGTATTTCTTTTAACAGTATCATGACAATACTGATCACTGTGATTATTTTGTCCTGATATGAAATGGTCATAGATTTTCATCTCTCCTTTCCACTCAGGTGTCTCCCGGTACACTGCAGCTGGTAATTCCAACATGCTCTTTTGCAGTAAGTGTTGTCACAACCACTCAAGTAATATCAAACTGTTTTCATTTCGATTGTGACGACTGTGATGATTTGTGTTTCTATTATATGAATATTTTTTCATTACTGTGTGCAATTGAGCCGTGTAGTTGATCCTGTAGCCACAATTTTTGATTTAGTGAGATCTTTTGGGGGAATAATTGTACTATGCACTGTGGACTTAAATTTCAATCCATCCATTCATTTCCTATAGCGCTTGACTTTTTTAGGGTCGCAGGCATGTGTGCACAGACAATTTTAGGGTCGCTGGCAATACAATTCAACATGATAAGCAAGGACGTCTACCTCTTTTACAAAACCTGATATTTGCATCCAGGGTTTCATACGCACATAAGAGACATTGTCAGAATTATCTTACACTATGTAAACTGTCTAATGTGAACAATCCAGTTTGCTTTAGGGTCACTAGTCCATACTACGGTGTCACTTTTGGTCACGCTAATTTGGTGTTTTTCTTTCGCTCTCTTGCTTTGTTCAGTGTGAGAAATATTGTTCATACCTTTGCTGCAGCCCTGACCAAAAGTTTCTCTTCTGCAGAGTCGCTTCCTGTTTTGTATTGTTTTGTTTTTGCCAGCTCGTTTACTCTTGAGTACCCTTACAAAGATTTGCGTTTTTCACATTGCATTCCATTGTAGGTGCTACAGGAAATTATTTTGGACTTAAACAACATACATTACTGATTGATAAACAGGGGGGGAAAAACATGCCTTTATGTGTTACTACTAAATTACTATAAAAATGTTAAGTTTAGATTTTACATCTAGGCGGCACAGTGTGAAAGAATTCTAACCCCAAATGTAGATGCATGAGACACTCATCCAATATGTACAGTAGAAGTACTGTATATATAGATGCATATGATTCACTTAATTCTTATTCATTGAATGCAGATTTAGGATTGTATTTAGGGTTGAATACAGATTTAGGATTGTATTTAGGGTTGAATGCAGATTTAGTAACGGTCAATAAGAAACACAATTGTCTTTTCCTGACATTTTGATTATTTTCAAGCTTTTCACTGATAGATTCGTAGCCTCCTGTATTTCCCTTTTCCTATTTTTGATTTTACAACCTTTTAATTTTAAATTCAGGAGCCATGTACTTTGAGAGTTAGGAATATACCGTATTGGCCCGAATATAAGACGATGTTTTTTTGCATTGAAATAAGACTGAAAAAGTGGGGGTCGTCTTACATTTGGGGTCTAGACATTATACCCATTCACTTGTGCGCAGCAGTAAGTTAAAGGTTGCTGGTATCGGCTGAATATGTTGCTGTGAAAAACCAGAAGCCATTCATTTACAAATGTGATTGCACTTTAGTTTACATATTTAAATGTTCAGATATTAAGATGTGATAAACATGATTTGAATGAGGCAAAATAAGATGCTTTTTCTCTCGAATATATTGTTATAATCATTTGTTTCAGATGTAATCATTTTCTGTATAAAAATTGAATTTAGTGTTCAAAAAGTCTTTTTTCAAACTTGAGTCTTGAAAAAGAGGGGGGTCGTCTTATAATCAGGGTCGTCTTATATTCGGGCCAATACGGTATTTCATTAGAACTGGCAAATAATATTGGATATAATTCATTATTTTGGGGTCGCGTGGTAGTACAGCATCGTTCTGAAGATGGTTTCACAGGATTGCATGTCACGTGAAACATTCAATCCCCTGTCGATTGATGTTGACATTTGTTTTCGCGTGCAGGAAGCTCTACTTTTGTCAGACAATCCCTTGGCTGACTGCACCTGCGTGGTGAAGTACAGACGCTCAGTACGCGTGTGCGCGACACACCAGCGTGGACGCTTTCCCCGCTGCCGCCCACAGACTCTCGTGCACCTGATGTCAACTTCAGACGATGGCTGCAACGCGTCACGGTGCGTGATTCATGTCTTCGATGGCCGAATAGCAGACTCCATCTTCTCTGTGACAACCCCACGAAGAGGTAGATGCCCGGCGTGAGGCTTTCCCAGGCAAGTGTTTTCACACTAATTTGCGCACACTGTCGTCGTGAGTAATACCAGAGTGAATTTACCCTTGAAGAGGTTTTCCTCCTAAAATAACTTTGCTTTCTCCTCATTTGCTGCTATTTTAGTTGCCGTGTGCATTCATGTTGCGTTATATGGATCCCACATTGCAAGTGTCCCCTTACCATAATCAATAGTGTAGAATTACTTAATGTCTGTACTGACATTGTAATTGATTTGTTGGAAGCGCACCATCACATTTCCAAAAACACTTAAACATTTCATTTCATGAAACCACGTTTTTCTTATATGCATGATTATCATACATATTCAAATATAGATTGGCACAGTTGTCCCATTTAATTTTTTTTTTTTTAAAATATTGATATAAGGCCATCTTTTCATCTAACTCACCTGGTTTTATTTTTAGTGTAATTGTGCCATTTTTGCATGTCCGTATGTTTGCAGTTTTCATTTCATCATTAATTTTTCCAACGTATCACACAATTGTTATAGCATTACATTGTCAGTCCCATTGGGAAATTGTCACAATAACGTCATAGTAGATTATTATATTGCTATAGCAGATCAGCAGAAGAAATATTACAATATTTCTCTTACGATATGCAGCTAGATCAATTGATTGCCATTGTCATCTTCATATTTAACACATATGACTAGTACAGTGGTTAGCACATCTGCTTCACGGTACTGAGGTTCAGAGTTTCAGTCTTAGTTGGCATATTCTCCCCCGCCTTGCCTTGGACTTTCATCTTCCACATACATGCTTTTTATCTCAGTTGTATTCTCTAAATTGTCCTTAGGTCGAAATACGAGTGTCAGTGGGTGTTTTTGGGTCAATATGTGCACTGTGATTGGCTGGCGAGCAATTAAGGGAATAGCTCACCTTTAGCCCATAGACAGCTGGGATAGGATCCGGCTACCCTGTGACCTTAATGATGATTCACCCTGCGTGTTATGATACTGAAACTATGCGCATGCGTTGCTGGTGGCGGCCATACTGTATTAAGTCTGTACATTTGTTTTGTGATGAGCAGCGCAGAGGAGCTGACGGTTAATGAGAGGCCTTCATCGTCACCATGCCCCCAGGGAAGTATGGGATGCAGGAGGAGTGGGAGCGGGACTACGAGCAAGGCATCAAGATGGACTTCCTCTTGCCCACTGGCATCTATCTCACATTCCCTGTCTCTCACAAGGACACCATCAAGAGCATCAAAACGGTACTGTGAACTCTAAAAACAGTATACTCTATTTTGATGGCCAATATGTCGATGAAAATCAAACGAGCTGAATCATCTCCAATGTGAACGTCAAGTTTGGATATTTAGAAGCCACATTTCTCCTTGGCTTTTTCGCTGTCAAGCTCTTTATGAATGTGAAAGTGCTGTTTCCATGCCAACCGTTCCGCCACCTCAGACAGTGTGATTTAGCTTTGTTTTGTAATGATACTCTTGGAAGCTTTTAAGATAATTAAGAAATGACTCTCAGGTTGTTTTTGTTTTTATTTTGAAGTGCCCCAGAATTTTCAGAGTCAGAAAGTTATTTATCAAATTTTCTTTGTAGTGTTTTATTTCGATATTGTCAGACTTATAGGCAAAAACATGTTCACTCTTTATTTTCTTCTGCATCTTTTAACAGTGTGCAAATTCCTCTGCATTTTATCTACTATTATACTAAACTGGCTCTCAGTCAAAAAAATATTGGACATTTTGGGTGAACTTATAAGGACAGAAAAGGAATTGCTGCCAGTGGACCCCATTCCATTTCCCTCATATACTTTAAGTTACTATCAAAATATACAACAATGTGTAAAGTGAATTTCTTCTTGAGGGATTAAATTACATACGATGATACTATATATATGAAATCAACTAAGATAAAACATAGAGAGGACTAGATATGTGGGGTAAGGACTTTATCAAAACGTTTTCCACGATTAATGTGAATGAAAACCTGTACAACACAATTGGAAATTTGGGGGCTTTTTAGTTCTTTCTTTGTTTCAAGAAGGGAAGTAAAAATAACTAACCGTAATAATGTGGTTGCACAAGCGTTGGAATGTGGCTGTGTTCAGAATTAACCAATTACATTCAAACTCACGGTAAATAGGAGTCAATACATACCCGCCACAGTTTAAAGGACCGATTGGTGGTATTACATTTCAGCTGTTTCCCACACATTATTTGCTTTCTTGCAAAAGCCTGCAGGTTTCTAGTTTTGTAGCTGCAGGCATTTCCCACACATTTTTTTGCTTTCTTGCAGAAACCTGCAGGTTTTGTACTAGTAAGATGGCTGAAACTGAGATTGATTTGATATCATATCATATATTATTTACCTGAGAGATTTGTTTCAACTTTTTTTCAGATGGTTTGGGAAAAGGCCAGAGGGGAGGCACTGTTCACGGCCCTGGGTCAGCCAGATGCATATGTCTTCACTTGCATCAAGCGGACGGGCGAGAGGGAGGAGCTGGAGGAGGAGTCAAGGCGTATAAGTGACGTGCAGCCCTTCATGGGTGTTTTGCGACTGGTGGCCAGGGAGGGTGACCGCGTTGAGAAACTCACCAATAGCCAAATCAGCTTTTTGATTGGCAAAGGTTTGAAAAATTCCCTTTTGATACCCATCACCAGGTAGCTGATCTATTCTCCTTTTTGTGGCTAATTATTGCTATCCAATGCAAAGCATATACCTCATCTCCAGTATTTTTTTTCCTGGCAAAGTTAATGTGCACACATTGTCAGCTGCTCTCGGCCACAGCTCACAGCCAGACACTCACACAGATCCACTTGGTCGACGTCACATGACACCCTATGAGGCCTTCTGTCAAAAGCACACATCGAACACGCAGTTACCATTTTATATGCTTGAGTGGAATTCCAGGTCTGACAATGGTAGTTAGAGTTATTTTTACCTTACCCAAAGCTAGAATAAAATAGAAAACAATAGACTAAGCCTTTATGGGGTCTACAATCTTTTTATATACATTTTTTTTATATATACATAATGTTACATACATACATACATGTTTTATTTATATACATATTTGATTATGAACGGCAACAACAGCCAGCACTATGTGGCAAAATATTTGTGTACATTGGGGTTGAGGAGTCTGTCAAGGAAGGAAATGCTGAGTGCTTTGATTGTGTCCCGCATTGGGTGGGAGTCACAGAGCTGACTGTCCTTATCAAACTGTCCACTTTGCTCCTGTCAGCAGCTGAGATGCTGCAAGTCCAGCGGACCTCTGCTTGGAAAATTTAAAAAAAAGCATGCTGTTTAATGTACTGTTTAAGTATAATAGTTTGTCATGTTTGTATATGTGTTTTTTATTGAAAAAGTGAAACAAACCTAAATTACAGGATTGATTTGGAAGTTTCTTGCTCCGCACACTTCATTTGAAAGTCAGACAGTGCTTCACCAGCGTTTGTCGTTTTCAGGTCTGCATGAATTTGAGGCCCAAAAGAACCATGAGGTGAGCGAGTTTCGGACCAAGATAAGAGCGTTCTGTGAGGAGAAGGCTCAACAGCGGCAGGCATCGCCATGGCAACAGTGGATTACATACATGTTCCCGTGTGACCTGGAGCCATGCTGCTCTCTGCCGATGTGTGGAAAGTCACAAAACACCAAGATGTTCATCAACATCAAGTTTGAGGCTTGTGATGTGAGTTCATATTGAATGTGTCTACATAGTGAAGACATGATGGGGTCACAAGGTACGGATGCCTGTGGGTGTTTATAAGGAAAGGAAGTTTTCGAGGAAATGTGAGCAGCTATACAAGCCCCCTCCCACACCACAAACTTCACGATGAAACTCTTCAAAATCTCAATGAGGAGTAAGATGCAAACGTTAATGTGTGCTAGGAGAGCTTCATGGTGCAGCAGGAACCGCAGGACCTGCCACTGGCTCTGATAAGGAGTGCCCTGAAGAAGAAGGCCACTGTCTTTCGCTCGCTGCGGCAAGAGCCCGAGGATTACACCTTGCAGGTCAACGGCAGGTGGGAGTTCATCTATGGGGAACACCCCTTGTGCCAATTTAAAGTAAGTTTTTAATGAATTTATTCATGTATGGCTTTCACTTGAAATACTTTCCAAATTCAAATGAAGTAAAGAAAATTCATTTCACGCTAATGTAGGAAATTGGCCTTAAAATAGAATGCAGTTTGGATTGTACTAAGACTAGCATCTCTGATTTCCATAGCTGTAATGAAACTAAAAATTTATTTTAGCCCAGCTTGTTCCACGGCTGTCAAGTAGTAGAATAAGGGCAAACTCGAGTTTGTTGACCATGCCCCATTCTAGGTTTGGTTGGAAGCACAGTCCATTGATGCTACCTGCAGGCCTAAGTCATATCAGTCCAGCTAGCAGCACTGCAGGAAGCAACTGCATCCATTCAAGCCCTAACAAGATTTGGGCTGCATTAATCTAGACAGAAAACAAACAGCCTCCCAAACAGAAGGTAAACTGAGCTTAAGGAGCACTGACATAAAAACATGCAAGAAGTAGTTATTTCCAAATTGTGTGAGTTGTCTTTATATCCAAGACAAAAAGAAATAAGAGCACAAAAGACATGCATGCAAGCAGTTTTTCTTTTTCATTCGAATTTTTCCGATAACCATTGGAGCGGTGGTTCTTGACCTTGTTAGAGGTATCGAACCCCACGAATTTCATATGTGCATTCACTGAACCCCTCTAGTGAAAAATAAAAACAATTTTTTTTAAACTCAAGACGTATGTTTTTTTACTGGCGCACAAAATAAACCGTGCATGAACATCACCTTCCCCCCCCCCCCCCCCCTATCAAGAACTACGGCCCAATTAGTATGATCCTTGCATGTGTTTTCAGGATGCTGGACTTCTGGGTAACTTCTTTGGTAATCTTATCTGGCAGTACAAATGGAAACAAGTACAAGCACAAGCTGCCGATTGGTTAATAATATACGTAGGTTGCATTTGGAAATTAGTGGGAGGGGAGCATGCTCTGCCTCTTTGAACACGAGTGCAAACAGGAGAATTTTAAGACAAACTTATTATTGTGCTTTTTTTTTTTTTAATATATCACCATGCATCTTTCTCCAGTCCCTTAATGCAAAGTCACGTCTTTTCATGTCTTTTCTTTATGCCAGTATATTTTCTCCTGTTTGAGAACTGGCCAAAACCCTCATCTCACCGTGGTGCACCACTCCACCATCAGCAAGTACCAAGAGGAGCATGGGAGGATGTGTAGTCAGATGTGCAAGAGTCGGTCTTTGTCCAGACCGCCTCCTCTGCCTGTCAAGAAGGTAAGAGGTCAGCAGGCATTTTGCATCTTTCACAAACACTCGTCTCTCTCTTCCGGTCATCGTCACAGTTGTTCCACTGGGACATTGCGGACTTTGGCACACTTGAAACGTGATGAGCGTCACAATGTAAATAATTGACATTTCATGTCTTGCTTTGACTGTGGATGTAGGCACTGGAGAGCAGGAAGTGGACAAAGTGTGACCCCTGTTCTAGCATTTATATTATCAAGAGCCTTGTAGTATTTGTTGCATTAATTTCTGCTTATCTTATTTGGGAATTGGTTGATAATTGATTTATTGTAGGCGGCTCGGTGACGCACTGGGTAGCACGTCTGCCTCACAGTTAGGAGGGTTTGGGTTCGATTCCACCTCCGGCCCTCCCTGTGTGGAGTTTGCACGTTCTCCCCGTGCCTATGTGCACTCCAGTTTCCTCCCGCATCCCAAAAACATGCATGGTAGACTGATTGAGCACTCCAAATTGTCCCTAGGAGCGAGTGCGGATGGTTGTTTGTCTCTGTGTGCCCTGCGATTGGCTGGCAACCGGTTCAGGGTGTCCCCTGCCTACTGCCCGATGACCGCTGGGATAGGCTCCAGCACGCCCGCGACCCCCGTAGGGACAAAGCGGTACAGAAAATGGATGGATGATTTATTGTAATTGAACTAAAATTAGATCAGCAAAGGGAGATTTTACATATACAGTGAAGTTAACATTCATTACTAATATTGAATAATTGGTTGATTAATTGTAAATATTTTTAAAAATATTTTGTTAAAATACTCAATTTTACATTAATTAATTAATTACATATGTTGTAAATGAATCAACTCATACATTTGATCAAAATAAGCTATTTTACTTATACAGTACATTTAACATTCATTAAACGTCATTTAATAATTGGTTGATTATAAATATAATTAATTATAAAGATGATTTTTTTTTTTAAATTAAACACATTTACAGACACATTTTAACTTGTTTTGCCTCATCAACAAATGGCTCATGTGTTTTAAAATTTAAATGTGGCCCTTAAGTCCAAAGGTTTGCTGTTGTTTTTTATATAACAATAAACTACTGTACTATATATATAATGTTCTAATATGCTTTATTTATCCATCCATCCTTTTTACCACTTGTCCACACTTTATTCATTTGGTTTTATTCTAAATTCTCTTTCAACAACAGTGTTATAAATCACTCATTTGCAGTTAATTATCTAAGTTTACATTATAAAATGTGAACACAAGCAGGCAGAGTTCTGCCTCATCGGCTAGTAAAAGGAATTTGCGTGTGCCAGTCATTTGGCTTTTTGAATGGCAAACTAGGGCATGACAGGTACAGGAAGCTAGCCAGACACGCAGGAAGGAAACGACTCCAACAACAGCATTAAAAGGATTCCTTAGAATCCTTATGATGCATCTTATCTGGTCGAATTCATTTCACTTTCCCACCAAAAGGCAAGGCAAAACAAAAGCACCACAAAGAGTTCTTCTGTTTCTCCTATATTCTACCTAACATGCATTTTGTTACTTGCAACTTTTGAAATATTGCTCAATAGGAAAGTGTAGCAACATGACGTGCGTGCTTTCTATGCAATATAGATGTACACACTGTAGACGTGTGAGGGAATAAATGTCCTTTCTCCTGACTCGCTCATGCAGCAGAACACAACCTCTTTGTGGTCCATCCATGAACCTTTCTACATCCACCTGCTGCAGGGCAGCCGAGTCAATGCCGATGAAGGAATGAAGGTATTGTGTGTATCTGAGTGGATTTCACAACCACTTTGTCTTCTCAATGTCTCAATTTCACTTGTACTTAAAGACCCTTATGCATATATATATATATATATATATGACATGGTTGGGGACTGGGGGGGGATACATTGGTTCTGACCACACGCTTCCCATAATTCATCATAGCGGTTGGTTAATGTTTCAAAACAGGAAGTGGGGAGGGCCTATCTCTGTTTTTGTACATGCCTCATTCTGGGTTGTAGATTCTGAGAAAACCCTCCCCCTCTCTCTTTCGTTTCTATTGTTGATTCATTTAGAGGGCACATCTTGTTTGCTGAAAAATGACACCTTTTATTCAACAATACGCCATATCAACTTCTTTGTATTCCCAGACGCAATACACGTAGGGAATCCTGTCAATGAGTGACTGTGTGTCGTCATATTGCACACTAACCATGTTACCGTTTAGGTTGCTTTGACATGTGTAAGTGCACTTCCAGCTGCTGCCTCATGACTCACGGTAAATGTGTCCCATCACATAATGATCCGTCATGTCAGTTGTTGGCAGGCAGATGCATGAAAACACGCCCCTAGGGGAGATGAGACACTCTTATATTTAGGCAATACAGATATGGGCTATCTTGATTTGGCAAAGGGCAGGACATGAATATTGGCTCCAGTGCTTGTGTATTGAAGGGAAATGCAAAGCATACACCCTTTGACTCATCGCCTGAGTGACACAGGAAACGCTTAATCATCTCGTCAAGCATGTAAATCTTCAACTGTCACTCAAGCTTCCACCCTGTATGTCATGCCCCCGTCCTCTAGCTGTGGTGGGCATTTTGCTTTCAAAATGTCACGTGTCACATATAGTTACCGGTACATTATGTTACTGACTGAACTGGAATGTTTGTTACACGAATTTATGTTTACCTAAACACTTGCGGAATTGTAGTGTAATGTCGTTGGCCTTTAACAAGATAATAACAAAACGATGCTTAACAAATGGGGCGGCAGGGTAGAGCATTGGTTAGCAGGTCCGCCTCACAATTCAGAGGTGCAAGGTTTGATTCCAGCTTCGGCCTTCCTGTCCTGTGTGACGTTTGCATGTCCTCTCCGTGCCGGCATGGGTTTCCTCAAAATCTAATACCTATTAGTATCACCACAGTTTATGAAGGTGTATGAGTGAGGTGCTTAAAAAAAACCAAAATATCATCGCCGATGCCTTTTATATGGCCAATAAGTGGGCCTAACGTCTGGCCATTGCACGTAAAATTGTAACGGGTACTATATTACCAGCGTCTGATGAGTAATGGTCTGAATTACAGTCAAATGTTCTTATTACATTACTTTTGTCTACCCCTCACTCGCTATGTGTTTTCATGCCCCCACCAGCTTGTGGTTCAGGCTGGCCTCTTTCATGGCAGCGAGCTGCTCTGCAAGGTGGTGACCAGCTCCGAGGTGGCAGTGTGCTCTGAGCCGTCATGGGACGAAAAGGTGGAGTTTGATATCAATGTGGAGGACCTACCTCGCATGAGCCGCCTGTGCTTTGCCCTCTATGCCGTCTTCGACAAGGCCAAAAAGCCCAGAGGGACCAGAAAGAAAAATAAGAAAGCAGTAAGTTGTGATGAGTTTGTGAGTACATTTAGATGAGTGTGTGTAGTGTGAAGTCATGTTTATGCTGTGGGTGTGTGCGCTTGTCAATTGTGTGTTCAGTGGGCAGGCTGCGGTTCGTACGCCATCTGCTTCAGCTCTTTTATCTGTGCACGACTCTGAGGAAGTTGGTCAATGTTTTCAAGGAATACTAAATTTATTTTCACACCATTTAGCTTCTGTGGCACCCCCGCCTACTGTGGTGTTCACAACTGACGACTTCCCTTGTTTTATGGACCTGAGTCACGCAGTAATAAAACTAAAGTACGAAACAATGTGTTTCTTGGAAATGTCAGTGCTATGAATCAGCAAATGGCAAATACGCATCAGTAATATCTGGAACCAGTGTTGCCACAGTTACCTTAAATGGCCCACCACATGTTCAGTAAAGTGTGACAACTGGTAGAACCACAGCAGAGTTTTCACACTGCACTGAGTATGTGCCTCACAAACATGGTAACAGTAATGGACTCAGGTCGCCTCACTTCTGCTTTCTGGCAGACTTCTCTCTTCTGTTGCTTGGAAGAGAAGTCTCGCAGACGTGTGGCAAAAAGGCCAACGGAAGTAAAGCACATGGCACATGAATTTTCAACAAAATAGAGTATTTTGGTATCTGTGTTTTTGTAGGATTGTCCAATAGCCTGGGGGAACACCATGGTGTTTGACTACAAGGACCAGCTGAAAACCGATGAAGTTCTTTTGTCCACATGGCCATCTGTTCCTGGTACTTACAGCAATCTGCTGCAATTTTATGCTGTCAAAGTTAGAGATAGAATCTTCCATGTTCTCCGGCTTCATGACAAAAACATGCACGTTAGCTTCAACGAAGACTCTTGAATTGTCCATACGTGTGAATGTGAGTTTGAGCCTTTTGCCTGTCTGTCAGTTGGGATGGGCTCCATCTCACCCACACTGCATACGCTAGAGAAAAAGAATGGATGGATGGAAATAATGTAAAATATATTTTTATATGTTTATACCATCTTTATATATTCTTAAAAATATTTTTTTTTGTCAGGCTCAGACTATTGCCATAAAAAGCATATTTAACCGTACAACCAATGATCTATGTAACTGTCATACAAGTGAAAGAGAGAGAGAGGTTAACCACTTAAATACAACTAGCATAAATAAAATAAAATAAAAGAGGATTCCTGACAATTATACTGTAAGAGGGAACGTGAAGATTATTAAAGTGCAATACTGACACCTGGTGTTATTTTATAGGTTGAGGTGTTGCTGAGATATGGCTAGTATAACATCTGATTTGTGTGGCAGCGTAAGAGCAGTACTGTAATGTTTACGTGCGTAATGTTTTAGCGACTGGATGTTCAGCATCCATCTGTTGGTAACTAATTGGGAAAACAGACAGACAAACACTATTCACACTCACTTTCACACCTCTGGACAATTGAGAGCAGGGTTGGCCAACCTTTTTTGACCCAAGATCAACTTTTCAATGCACTCATTAGGACACGTTCAAACACATCACACGAGTGTAATTTTTCCCACAGATGACAAAAGTGACCTGTTGAATCCGATGGGAACAGTTGAGAAGAATCCCAATGTTGATAGTGCAGCTGGGCTTCTCATTCGCTTCCCGAACATCAGGCCCCACCCTCTTTACTATCCTCCGCTGGACAAGGTGCTCATTATCAAAAACACTTGACATTTGACTTCAAATATATTTCATTCAGTCAATTAAATTGACTCTCCTTCCAGATAAATATTATGGAGACAAACGGCGATGCAGCTGTCGCAACAAAAGAAGAGGTTAGCATCACTATATTTCCTTTTATTTGAGCTCACATTGATATGATGTGGAAATCGTCATCCTTATTTATTCTTATTTTGCTCTCTCCAGAACATGAAGCTGAAAGAAATAATGGACAACAAAAACTACACCGAATTCTTTGAAGACGAGAAGGAGCTGTTGTGGAAGCTCCGCACGGAAGTCAGAGAGCATTATCCCGAAAGTCTTTCCAAGCTGCTCCTCATCACCAAGTGGAATAAAAGAGAGGATGTGATCCAGGTACCCTTGTTCTGTAATTCAACAAAAACGCAGTATAATAAGTGAAAATCTGTTGACAGATTAGAACAAACAAATAATCCTCCTTGGTGGAGCTAATAATCAACATGCAATGTGACTGTTAGATGGTGGGTCTTCTGAGAAGCTGGCCAGAGCTTCCTGCTATCCCTGCCTTAGAGCTCTTAGATTACAGTTTTCCAGATCCTGCGGTCCGTTCTTTCACCATCCGATGCCTCAGAAAGCTCAGGTAGTCAAATCCGTGTTCATATGTGTTGCTCCTCTTTCATGGATGTAGAACATGTTTGCGAAACTCATTCTCTGCCCGCAGCGATGATGAGCTACTGCAGTATTTAATCCAGCTGGTCCAGGTCCTTAAATACGAGTCCTATCTAGACTGTGACCTGACAACGTTTCTGCTGGAGAGGGCCTTATTCAACAGGAGGATCGGGCACTTTCTCTTTTGGCATCTCAGGTGAGGCACGGCGCAGCAGCAAACAGAAACAACATGTGCGTCTCATCTTGATGACTGAACATTGTCTTGAATTTAGGTCAGAGATCCACGTGCCCTCTGTCAGCTTAAGGTTTGGCTTGATTCTTGAGGCCTACTGCAGGGGCAACATCCACCACATCAAGCTCTTAACCAAACAGGTACTCCACTTGTTGTTTACGAATCTGCAAAAGCAATGAGAGCACGCAAACGCTCTGAAAAATCACTGAGTGAATAACATTGCTGCCAACATACAGAACTTGAAAAAATGCACAAACAGACAAAGTCAATGTCTAAGCATTCAAATGTCTTGATTTTATCCATTTCCCATGTACAGAATGAGGCTCAGGGCAAAATGAAGGTCCTCAGTGACTTTGTCAAATCAGGTCCCCAGAAGATGAATGCTGAGGACCTGAAGCTGTTCATCAGAAAGGAGTCAGACGCTTTGTCCAACCTACTGTCACCGCTCAACCCCAGCATCGTCCTCGCTGAGATCTGGTTAGAGTCACAGACACGCGCACACACACACACACGCGCACACACACACACACACACACACACACACACACACACACACACACACACACACACACACACACATTTGAACTCTTGTTGCAGTTTGTAGGTGCACCGAATGTACTATACTACTGTAATACAGCTCTGCAGAATATTCATAGGTCATGTTTATTCATACAAATAATGACCTCATTAAAACCAGTCAATAAGATTTTGCCATCGACAGTATGATTACATTGAACCCAAATTACAAATAATGCAACGTGGCTTTAACAAAGTGATTGACTGGCAACTAATCCATGGTGTCTCGTCGGCTGCCTTTCGCTCACAGTTTCTGTAACTGGTCAAGTAGATTCTGCTTTATGGACGTCTCCACCATTCACTGTACACTTAGTGAACAACGTAATATCTGCGTCGTCATTTAAAACTTTATGCGCTCACTTTATGCGTGCTTTCTGTTGCAGTGTAGACAAGTGCCGATTTATGGACTCAAAGATGAAACCACTCTGGTTGATGTATAAGACTCCCTGGACTCAAGGAGACATGATGGGCATCATCTTCAAAAATGGGGATGGTGAGTTACACACACACATGCACGCACACACAAACATTGGATTATATTACAATTAAAGAATTAAATTATTCCACTCCCTCATTGTGCAGATCTTCGACAAGACATGTTAACCCTCCAGATGATACAGCTCATGGAGAATTTGTGGAAGAAAGAAGGACTGGATCTCCGGTAGGGATCAAGAGGTGTTATTTATTGTCATGCCCAGCATCCCCTGGAAGGACTGTAGTGATCGGTCTGTCTTTTGAGAACAGAATGATCCCATATGGCTGCTTATCCACTGGGAACAAGATGGGCTTTATCGAGGTGGTGAAGAGCTCAGACACCATCGCCAATATCCAACGAAACAACAGCAACAGTGCCGCAACTGCTGCCTTTAACAAGGACGCCCTGCTCAACTGGCTCAAATCTAAGAATCCAGAGTGAGTATCCAGAAAATTACAAAAAATACATTTTGAAATAAACACATTCTAAGGGCTCAAAACTACAAGGAACCCTCGCAGCTATTATTATCAATATGCAGCATTAGGGGCCCAAATATGATTAAATCCTTGATGCCGCTTTTGCCTGTGAACATGCACCGTGCAAAAAACAAATCCCATGTTTCCAAGATGGAAATGTCTCTTGTTTTTAGCAGCAGGCTCATTCTCCTTGTTTTTCCCCTTCACCAGAGACAAACTGGAACAAGCAATCGAGGAGTTTACGCTGTCTTGTGCTGGCTACTGCGTAGCAACTTACGTTTTGGGCATCGGGGACCGTCACAATGACAATATCATGATCAGGGAAACTGGACAGGTGAGCGACACATGATGTACAGTAAGGCATGATATCTGCCACAAGGTGGCGTGGCTGCATTCTTTAGTGTGGAGCCACCTTCCACAAACTTTCATGGAAAGGCTTTTAGTCGATTGTTGCTCTCAGACAATCTTGTTGAAACTGCTGAGCATTTCTCCAGTTATGTGAATGGTCTACTGTTCTTTAGTTGTTTCACATAGATTTTGGACATTTCCTGGGCAACTTCAAACGTAAACTGGGCATCAACAGGGAGCGTGTGCCTTTTATTTTGACATACGACTTTGTCCATGTGATCCAACAAGGACGGACGAACAACAGTGAGAAGTTTGAGAGGTACAATTTTATTTTTTTAAATCCATAAGGGGTTCTGTGTTTTGTGACAGAATATTGTGTCATTGTTGTCAGGTTCAGGGAATACTGCGAGCGGGCATATAAAATTCTGTGTCGGAATGGGACACTGTTTGTCAACCTCTTTGCGATGATGAAGGCAGCAGGACTGCCTGAACTCTCTTCCTTCAAGGATATTCAGTACCTAAAGGTTTGCACAAATGATCCCAGTCACTCGTCTTATAATTACATTATGACGTGTTTTGTTGTTTCCCCAACAGGACTCTTTAGCTTTGGGCAAATCCGAGGAAGAAGCGCTGAAAAATTTCAAAGTAAAGTTCAATGAGGCTCTGCGAGAAAGCTGGAAGACCAAAGTCAACTGGATGATGCACTCTCTGGCCAAAGATAACAGACCATAAAGCATACCCAAGCGAAACTAAAATGACAATCTTACAAACAGAAAAGGCAAGCCATCACAATGGGACATTTTACAAATGGTGTTCGATGATTGTTGACGATTGTTTGCCTCCATCGTGTGAAATAATAGGCAACCAAGGACACTGAAATAATGGTTGGAATCAGAGATGAATCATCCTCAACTTTGCACTATACAAAGTACGCTGTCTTTTTTGGACTAGAGTAAGGATACGATCAGATTTATTTGTATTTTATTTAATGTTAAACATTTGTACAAACATATTTTTGAAGGTGTTTTACTGCTGTTTAAGTTCATATGCAGTGTGTTGCTTTTTCAGTGCCACTAGTTGGGAAGATTTGATAATGGTGTTTAATTGATTCATTCAAGAGTGAGGCCTTTAGTTTGTGTGAATCAGATTGTGTTGCACTGTTTAAAACTTTGTTTAAAAAGTTAGAAAGTTTATTAGTATTATTACTGAATGTATTTTTTATTCATTGGTGCCACGGACAGAGATTAGACTGATGAGACATGTTGAAGTGCACAGCAAAGAAACATACACTCGCATCATTTCATCAACTATGAAAGGATGAAACTTTTGAGTATATTTTAATGCGATGCAGTATTCTTTGTCTGGTTGTGCATTTATTGATTTCTGATAGTGAAGTCGCATTTTGACCGTATTTCTGAGAGATGTGACAGATTCCAGTCATTCCAGAGATTGTCTTTGCTGACCAACATTTTCCTGTTTGACTGCTGTTTGTAACCCGCTGCAGAATCTCGCCTTTTCTTTTTGCACTACATCGTTTCATTCCATTGAATTTTTATATTGCTTTATGTGCTTTGGATGGATGGATGGATGGATGGATGGATGGATGGATGGATGGATGGATGGATGGATGGATGGATGGATGGATGGATGGATGGATGGATGGATGGATGGATGGATGGATGGATGGATACGTACCCCTAATTGCTGATGATGTCATGGTACACTCATCTGCTTTCAGTGCAGTGTGCAAGGCTTCAGTTCCCCCCTGCTCAGTGATGGTGGCAATGTGAGTTTTTGGCATGTGATTGAGTGGCGACCTGTCTAGGGTATATTCAGCCTTCCTCCCAGAGGCAGAGGGGAAAGGGTTCATCTCCCAGCAATTCTGTGTACAGAATAAGCAATATAGAAAATGGATGGATGAACACATTTCAGTTCCTCTCAACTTAATCTCATTTGTGTTTACATTGCTAGCTATTCATCTAATTAAGGAGGACCATTATGGTTTCATTGCTATCGTGCTTATCCACATTAGGGTTGTGGGAGCCTAGCCAAGCTGAATTTGGGTGAAAGGCAGAACTGGTTGCCAATCAGTCCCAGGGTCTATTTAGACAAACAAGCATTCACACCTATGGATAATGTAGCATCTTTGATGAACCTAAGAAGGATGCGTTGTAGAATGCGAAAGGAATCCAATGTCCCTAGTGAAACAGACAAAGTCCACACGAGAAACCCGGAACCAAAATTCATCTCAGAATTGTGATGCAGGCGTGCTAACCACTTATACCACTGTGTTGTCTGGGCGTAAAAAAAAAGACATCTGTGAAGCCTCTTCCGGGGTGACCATGCTTTTTCAAATCGAGACCTATTTCTTTGGTACTGATTGATTACTATGAAGGTCAGACAGCTTAATTAACACTTCCAAGACATCAAAGTTACTCAAATGACCTTATATGATGTTTTTATTAATAATGGCTGATATTTGTCTGTGTGGAGACTGATGTTAATAATTTCACGCAATTGTTATCAGTGATTTATACTCTGAACATCTAAATATATTTCAAGTTTTATGAAAAAGAAAACAGTAACATTTGGGAAACATGTTCAAATCTGTTCATAATTCACCCTCTCTTATGAGAAACAAAGGCCGTGAATGTCAAGAGAGTCATTTGTTTGTGTATTTATTCATTCAGTCATTTATTCATTTGGGGGCTGTGTATTCAAGGGATATTTATAGTTTCGTATCCGATTTAATCGGGGGGCCGTACGGTGTGGGCAGGGCTGGCTACACAGCGCCCCAAGTGGCTAAGAGCGGCGTTACACACAGCAGCAGGAGCGCTGCGTTGAGCCGCTGTGCGCCGACAGGAGTGATGTGACCCCGGAACAGGACGACACACTCCATTCAAACACAGCGCACAAGAAAGAAAAGCTGGACCAGGAGGGGTAAGATCACCATTGTTCCTTCCTACACATGATCGTCGGCGGCTTCGGGGTGTTTTCCAAACCGCTGGCTTCCTAGCCCTCGCGCAGAGTAGCGGCACCTGGTTGGCGTTCGCACCCAAAGGAACTTCTGCATTCAAGGCTTTTGTCTCGGGCGTGCTAGCCAGTTAGCTTGGCACCTTAGCATTGGCTACTTTACTCTGGGCAGTGCGTATTAAGTGGTACCTCTCTGTGTCTAGTAAACAAATAAACGTTTAGTCATACCCAAACGCTAGTCGATGCCATGATCGGGAGAAAATGTTCAAAATGTTGACCGAAATGTTCCCTTGCATGCTAGCGGCAGCGCTGCTACAGTTTGAACGTCCCGCAACATGAACGCTTGAACCCATCACTGTAATTAGCTTTTTCTCTTTTAAAGAAAAACGCGTTTTGTGAGTTTAATTTGTATTTCGTGTAGATGTACGAGTACAACGCGTGACATTGTGAAAGGAACTGTCAGTCAAAAGTAATGTCCATCCAGCATCAACAATGAAGTTGGATTCATTCATTCGTATCTATAACTATATAATAGCAATGTTTCCCGACCTTTACTGATTCATCGCCTCACAGTAGATGGGAATCACTGGCTTTATTTCAGCTCAATAGATCATGTACATTTAAACTCTATAAGGAGTACACTTACTTTACTCTTGTGTGTTCATGTTTTTCCAACCACAAATGCACGTCAATTGCTTTTCCTGTGTGAATCCGCTAATGGCTCAACTCCTTCTCGGCATTTCTATTTTGGGATCATGCCTGCATGGATGCATTGTGCCACCCTGTCTCACAGTGTTCGCTTTCTGCATGTGAGGTTGCCGACAGCCATTTATGTATTGAAGCTGGCATCCTTTCAGGAGCATTGGGGAGAGCGGCGGCCCGATGGGGTCAAGTGCTGCGACCTCCTCCTGGCAACGAACGTCTGTTCTCATGTGCCGCAATATGTCAACCTCACTCTGTACATCAGCCTCACTGAATGGCTTGTGGGGGGCCCAATTCTGTTATTTTGGCAAGTGATTATTATTATGTATTTATTGAGTTGACCATAGTTGTTTATCAGTTGCCTGTGAACTGCAGATCAGCTCACAGCCTCCTGCTTGGCTTGGCACATTCTTTTGACACCCTGTCAACATTACCGGGCCATACAGTATCCTCCTGTGGTCTGTTACATTGGCTCGAAAACTGCATATGTCCTTTCGTGACTCGATGCAACTTGTTCAAACAGATGCCCGTTGAACATAATTACAATTTCCTTCATCGGCTTCAGGTGACCATCTTGGCCTGTGCGATGTACCCGAACGGTTCAGCCCACAAAGATAATAATGATAATAGGTGAAAATCAACAGCTAATACTAATGAAAAATCATACTCTGCTGTGCTTCTGAATGTTCTGAAGTCGTGTTTCCATGAAAATGCTGCACAGTAGGTCGAGCCCCGATGCAAAGGGAAAAAAATAATAGCCTAATGTGAATAGATGTAATCTTTGCATCTTCTTACGAACCAATTTTCGACTTCGGAAGTAAAAGTACGACTGTATTTATTTTTCCTAAAATGAAAATTTGTGAGGCCAGTCAGCGTCCACTGAGAATTTAGCTGCAGAGGTTCAATTTAGTGCTGGCGGTCAAAATTAATTGACAACAAACTGATTATCAAATGAATCACCTTTATATGAATAAAATCAGATTCTTTGATTAATCGATGGGATAAACTATAGAATAGATTCTAAAAATATTTGATCACGACAGCCCGTATTCCATTCTGTGGCTGACATCTCTGCACGTTGCTCATGGCGTTTTCCCCTTGCACAGAGATCATATTCTCAAGTCAGAATTTAATTCTGTGCCTCGACGTGCACACGTTTGAAATCTTTCAGCCTAAACCCCCAGGGAGCAACTTAAAGGCTGCAGCTTCTGTTGCGGTTCCTTTGAGCATCCCTGTGCAAGAACTCTGGGAGAAACTCATTATGACTGATCCTGCATCTACTCCACCAGTGAGACAACACATCGGATTCCCCCCCCCAAAAAAAACGTTGCAAGGGATTCATGTTTTCAGTCCCTATTCATTCCCTACTCTATTGCAATTCTCAACATCAACTGCAGAGCCCATGTTGCGAATTAAAACATCAACCAACCCATGTAAACTGTCTCCCAGATGTGCACCATTATGTGAAGAAGGCTTCTTTTCTAGCTTCACCTTAGCCATCTTTGAAGCAGATCTGTTCGGTTGAGCTAGATTGTTTGAGTTTATGCCTCAAGTGGTGACAACAAGACATGACCTACTTATCGGTCACAATCCAGTTCATTACCATTGTTTGCCAATACTGTAGCCATTGTTGTAGGCACAGTCCATGTGAGTAGGTGGCGTTCAATACGGGCAGCCCGTCGACGTTCACTAAGTCGAAGCAAAGCTTTTCCTTCGGCCTCTGGTGTCGTGTCATCTGAGTCTCACGGCCGAGTGCCGATTGAGTCAGTTAGCAGTTATTACCTCGGCAGGCACGGAAAAGGCTGCGTGAATGAATAAAAAACACCAGTAAGTTTTGGTAGAGTGGAACAGAAAATGAATGCGTGTAGCCGTGGACAGTTGAAACTCCAAAACACAGATGACAGCAGCTTCGAGTTCTTCTACTGCTGGTTGCCAGCATACCAGTTAGAGAGAAGTCTGTCCAAATTTACTTGGACATAATTCAGTATGTTTTATTCCTGTGGCCACATAGCTGCTTTCCAGAAGCGGGCCAGACCGTTGGCAGTTCAGTTGGCACCCGCTGCACCATGCTTGCTGGCAGCCTACTTGAGTTTCCCCGCACATTCGCCGAGGTTACTAGAGCGCCCCACTTGCGAATTCAAGCTATTGATTTTGCTCTGCTTTTCTGCAAATCATCCAGAGTTCAGCGTGGACGTTTACCGTCTGTATGTCTCAATTCCACTTACTAAACTTTTGGGAGGAGACTCATTGTTGCCTTATTTCCTGTGCATCTGCTTCCTGAAGGAGTTTGATTTGTGTCAACACAGTCCGCTGTTGTGCATCATGTGAGCTGCGGAGTCAGCCAAGTGGCACAAGTGGACAGAGCCGTGCCTCAGTGACACTCTCTGCCCTTCGTGACCCTCTGCAAATAGGAGGACCTATCACATTGCATGTTATCCCCCAAAGCAGACTCAGCGCAGTCAGTGATTGTTCATATCTTTCATGAATTTCTCATCTTCTCACTAAGACGCTAAATGCTATGTCATAAATGACTAAATTGGTGTGCTATTTATAGTGTTCTAAATTTAACGTTCTGCTGTCTTTTAGAAATGTCGCACTACTGTGGCATTCAGCAAATAAGGAAGACCGTATCATTTGCAGGAGCTTGCCAAATGGGCACTTTACGGAGTCCTCATAAATAGTGTTTCCATCTTGGAAAAAAACTCAAATAATTGCCACACTATGCTTTCAGTTTAGCATGTATCCACGCAGCGGTGCTGCTGTAGTTGAGAAGGCGATAGTCGTCCAATGAAAGGAAATTCCAATCTTAAATACGCGCATGTACTGATGGTAACTGTGCTCCATTCAAAGCATTTGTCAGCATAAATGTCAAAACAAATGATACTATGATACAGCATTCAGAAACTGCCCATGAATGCTACAATTATCCTCGAGCTTCCAGCCGACTGAATGGCAAAGCGTTTTGCTGTCCTGGTGCAAGGAGGGAATGTGGGACGAAAAGTATTAACCACACAAATTATTGTATTTAGCAGCAGTAGAAAATGAATTAAAGGAGAACGCATCCATTTATCAATTGCGGTATTATCATTCAAGAAATGTTGATGTTATCTGTGGATAGGAAGGGGTATTTGACTACATATTTGCTTGATGATCATTAGTTATTCATTAACGCCCATAAGTTTCTACAGGGTTGTGAAGGGGATCGGAGGATCTTTCTTCAGAATGTTCTGAATGTCCTTTTTCTTCATCTTAAGTCCACAAATGAGTCAAGACTGAATCAACAGCGCCAAATAGTTTGGTGCACTCCATCATCATTTTATTTGAGCAAACAATTTGTTATGCTCAATTGCCCATCACTACTAAGAACTTAAAAAAAGGCAGATTTGTGTGCACTGTATTTTAAAACTAGATTTTTTTATCATCATATACTGCCAACATTGGTTCAGTTTCCTGCTGTTTAAACACATAGATGTAATATACCTGTAAAGCAAATCAGAATTGACCAAATTGATCTGAAAGCCTGTGTAAGGATGAGGTTGTTGTCGTGCAGATGGGATTTTTCTTGAGTTGTGATACCCATTAGCGCCTCAGCACCAACATAACAGCGAAGGGTGAAGGGATTTGGGGGTTGGCTGGCGGGATGGGGATGCTGGGGGGGGTTGGACTGCGCTCAGCATTAAAGAACGTCTTTGATTCCGTCTGGAATATTAGCAGTATGTGTCTGATCCCATTCGAGCTTCCCTCAAGGGATTAGTGTATATCCAACCCACCTATCAGACCCACACAAAGGAGCTTGACGGCATCCTTTATTGTTGTCATTCAACCGAAAAGTTCAATTCATACACTTAACGCTGCTTTATGTATTTTTTTAAAGAATTGCATTCATAGCAATTCACCAGCCGGAAAATAAAAATTATTTTCTCAATTTTCGGGCACTATGTTTGAGCACAGGCACATCAGAAATGTTTTTGTGAGTTGAGCGTTTGCAAAACGTTTTTAATCTATCTGTAATGTGTACGTTTGTAGAATAGCTTTTACATATACCGTATTATAATAATATAAGACGACCCTGATTATAAGATGACCCCCTCTTTTCCAAGACCCAAGTTTGAAGTGTGTGTGTGTGTGTGTGTGTGTGTGTGTGTGTGTGTGTGTGTGTGTGTGTGTGTGTGTGTGTGTGTGTGTGTGTGTGTGTGCGTGTGTGCGTGTGTGCGTGTGTGCGTGTGTGCGTGTGTGCGCGCGTGTGTGTGTGTGCGCGTGTGTGTGTGCGCGTGCGTGTGTGCGCGTGCGCGCGCGCGCGTGCATATATATGTATATATATGTGTGTATATATATATATATATATATATATATATATATATATATATATATATATATATATATGTGTATATATATATGTGTGTATATATATATGTGTGTGTATACATATATAATTCTTAAAATGTCAACTTGTAAATATTTTTACTTTAGAAATAGCTCTAATGGTTGAATATGAGGCCCGATTCCTCTCTGACTTCTTAGAAAAGCATAGTGCGCTGGTTAGTTGTAAAGGATGAATGTCCTGCCCATTCTGCTCAAAATGACAATTTTGCGTCACCAAAATCTGCATTTAAGCACTGATGCTGGACATTTTCGTCTTTTTTAGCCGGACAAAAAAACAAATTACACCCATCGGGACATTGTGGAGCCTAGATACTGTTAGGACTCCAAATATGTACCGTAATTTTCGGACTATAAGTCGCACCGGAGTATAAGTCGCACCAGCCATAAAATGCCCAAAAAAGTGAAAAAACCCCATATATATGTATATAAATCGCTCCTGAGTATAAGTCGCCCCCCCACCCAAACTATGAAAAAAAACCGCGACTTATAGTCCGAAAATTACGGTACACATATTCAAACATCAGGTGCCAACATCAAGCAGATCCAAACACGCTTTTCATAAAAGCAGTTGTCCTATTTTGCACAGAAAATGGATGTGAAACATTAAAGCCTTTTGTCCCGCCAAAAGCAGATGTGAAAATGTTATTCGTCTCAAAATAGGTATGAATATTAATGAGCCTTTGTTGTATAATCGTTCCACTCTTGGGGAGGAGGGGGGTTTTGAGGCAACACCTTGTGACTATTCGTCATTGATGGTCCGCTAAATGCAGGGAAACGTGGTGATTTTGATTATTTTCCAAGGAGTGTGCGTTTACATCCGTCTCCATAACTCACGATGTGTTATGCGTTGGCTCATAAAATATTCCTTTCTTATCCTATTCTTAAGTCTTACAATCGTTGCCATCAGATTTTGATTTGAATGTTTGTAGAATAGTGCAAATTTCAATTGTACCACAAATTATGATCCAAAACAGTTCAATAGCATTTGAAACCCATTTTAAAACATTATCCTTGAAAATAAATGACTTGTTGAGAAGTGCACAGTAAAAAATTTGTAGTTTTCCTTTCCACTGGCTGGGTGGCTGTAGATTCTGAGCAGACTGGGACTTTTAGACCAGGTTGGGTTTATTATTTTGACCTAGCAAATTGGGATGAAGATGGAATCGTATCACATCATCCATGTGACAAGGAAAAATGTTGGTTTGAACCTAATGCGCTGGGTATAACTGCGCCATCCCCTTTAGGACCCAGTGCTACGTTAGCGATTTCACCCAATTTGGGTTACTTGTAACCCAACAGTTTTCAGTCCTCTGCTTAAAATATATGTAGACAATGGTGAAAGGGAACACGCAAATGAAACAGACATTGGTAAAGAAGCATGGGATCAGATCATAGTCAATTCACTTGCTCACAGTAGCTACCAAAACAGCAGCTCCATCCATGTACTCGCATCCCTATTTGAGTCAACTGCTCAATTAACTATAGCCCTGCATCAAAGAACCTGTCAACATGTATTAGTGGCCCTTTTATGGAGATAAGAGGCTGAACTAGATTGCCAGAACTGGCCGAGTCACTGTGACTCTTGAAGATAAATTCTTAGAGAAGAACAAATCATTGCATACGGATATGCTGCTCTCCCAGGGTTATAGTCTAATGTTTCATTTAGATTCATGACTTTTGTGTAAAGCAGAGCTTGCATTTATTTCACGAGATTTGGTTGTTTATGAAGTTCCACCGCATGCTCGGTGCGTGATAGGTCCAATGCGATGACTTTGATGCGGGTGTGCTTTGCTGATTTCTTTTATCGTCTTTTAACAAAGATCCCCACTCCCTCCCTCTTTTCCTATATTTTGCATCTCTGCAGACTGACGGTGAAAATAGGTCATTAGTTAGACCGGGTAGAAGAGATGGAAGTAGCGGGCAAGGATGAGATCTGTGGGAAAATCACATTAAATATTAATGAGGCCTTGCCAACTGTGTAGCTGGGACTACTGAGGAGCTTCTAACGATTTATTCCTGCCTCAGGGGGTGGCGGGTGGGGGGCTGGGTTCTCTGGTGTGAGATCATCAATTTATGAGACTGTAGAACACTTTTGCATTTCTGGTTAAATAACATTCACATGAAATGCTACTGCTAGCGTAGCTCAGGTGGCCAATCTACAAAGTGACTTTCGGAGACAAGGCGATGACACATTGAATGCTGACATGATTTGCTGAAGGAGACAATGCTATGTCTGTCTTCTTGAATTTGTTGTCATAGAATTTAGACGCCAGGACTTGCACTGGCTTTTCGAGATTTCCCCACGGCCGCAAGGGAAAAACCCCAAGTGACATACAACTGTCAAATATTTTTAGAATAAATTATTCTGATTGTTCGACTAGTCCTTTGATTAATGGATAGGAAAAATCATTTTGGATCAAACCACAAAATGTGCATGTGAACTGCAGGTATTATTGTCCTCACATTCCACATAAATGTCTGTTACTTTAAATGTGTGTGTGCCTGGCCTGGTGAGTGACGTGGGAGTCGGCAAATAAAGAGTGTACTGGCTAACCGTTAGTAAGTCTGGCATGCTGAGTGCACGGGTGTCAGTTTTGGTCTTAGCAACTTGTGTATACAGTTTATCTTGATGCTTTTTGTTCCGTTAAGTACAAAGTAATTGAAAGTGCACCAGTAGCTGTGTCTATCCTTGACCAGTGGTAAAGGCAATGCAATCTGTTCAAGGCTAGAGTAAAAATTAGCTAATCTCGATACCTTGCGTTGGTGACCATATATGTCCTATTTTAGTAAGTTAGGTAATTCTGCTCTGGGGTAAACAAATTTAGCTTCATCTTCCTTTGTAAGTGTGAAATGATTCAAAAATTTTCATTGTCCGTCTTTTACAATGCAGTAATTTGTGTGACAATAACAATTAGTCCTTGTGGGAAAGTGATCGCTACAAAGCTTTGAAGCAAAGACTTTGCTTTAAAAAAAAAATGGAGGATTTATTTAGACCTCAGGTCAAAGTATATTCAGTATTTCATGGGGTAGTTAGTTTTTAATTGTGGTTTTATTTTATAAGTAATCTGTCTGTTTTATTGTTGTTTTTTTGTGTGCACGCAGAGCCACAGGAGCAGGGGGGATGAACCGCGAGGAGGCCCCGGGAAAGTCTCCTGAAGACATGTACATCCAACAGAAAGTGCGGGTCCTGCTAATGCTAAAAAAAATGGGATCAAATGTACGTAGAACACGCAATGATCATGTTGAGCTGATTTTACGTCTACATTAGCTTGCATCAGTTGTGATCGTGTGAACTCCATTGCCACAACATGAGACCTCAATCTGCACCACCTTATGAGCCGCATTCTGCATTTGTAAACCGTACTGTTCAAATCGGTACCAACTGAAATATTGTTATATTTTGGCATTTGGAGTAGTTGGGAACAGCACTGCCTCATACTGAGGGCTGTTTCTAATATTTTGGTTATCCTTTTCAGCTACATGATCAAAGTCAAAGTCAGCTTTATTGTCAATCCCTTCATATGTCAAGACACACAAAGAAACCGAAATTCCGTTTCCTCCATCCCACGGTGACGAGACATACAAGTAGGCGACACAAAACAAAAACAGGAAGGCACAAACCATAAATAATAAATAAAATAAAATAAAATGAGCGATGAATAAATAATTAATTCAATAATTTGATGTGTCATATGAAAATACAACCGTAATAATAAACATGCAGCATCTTGGTAAAAGGGAACTTTACTAATGGCATCTTTTCGGCACATTATTTACAGCTTACGCCAAGTGAAGAGGCTTTTCTCCGGAATTATGCAGGTGTGGTCCACAGTCAGATGAGCCAGCTGCCACAGCACAGTATTGATCAGGGTAAGACTGACTCTCACTCTTACGCGCAGCAGAACGTCCAGCGTATGGTATTCAACACATCACATTGGCATCTTTGTGAGTTCACACATTTTTCTGGTGTGTGCACTCCGGCAGAACTCCCACATTCCCTGACTCGAGCCCCCACTCACTGTCCCCACAGCACTGAAAGATTACTCACAGTAGCAAAGAAACTGACTGCAAGAGAATGAATCATCCTGTGTGCTGAGTGCGCTTTTTTTTTTTCCCCCCCCAACGGTTGCTTTTCACATGTGTCCGTACAGAATTCTTAACATCGCAAGTCTGACCTCTGTCAACCGAGTATTCATAGACTGTCATTTCATAGTGAGCTATGGTTGCTGTGATTGATTTCTGCCATCAGATGGCGCTTTTGACCACATTTTTGCTCCAACCACTCCTTTGTCATGAGACTGCCACAAGATGACGCTGTTTAAATGGACAGACCGCATGACTTTGCACAGACCTTCAATGGGCTGCAGTGTTTTATGCTGTTCTGCGTCATATTACAAGTGTTACACATATTAGAGATGGGTACACAGATGCATACAGAAAGGTGGACAGACGTATAGACACATAAGATTTTTGTTTATGTATGTATGTATGTACGTACGTATGGATGGATGGATGGATGTTAACGATAATCTTATGTGTGTGCGTGCGTGTGTGTAAACAATAATATGTATGTGTGTGTGTGCATGTGTGTATATAGGCAAATAGGCAAACCCTCTGTACTTATGAACCTGCACAGCTGGCCAAAGGTGTGCTGGGTATGCATAATACATCACAAAAAGACACATTTAGTGTCTGGTGGCAGACTGCCGGCCCACTCTCACTGTGTGCTAATAAATAATTAGTGGTGTTCATCTTATCCAAAGTGCAGTGATTAGGCCTCATGGAATTACCTAAAGTGCCGTTAATCACTTGGAAATGTTCAGTTCACCGCTCAAGGACAACCGCTCCAACCATCAAGGTGATTAGATTCATTAATATGAATTCTGAGATTTTATCTCATTTATATGCTGTAATTGTGCAACTATTTTTTTTTTAGTAATCAGCTCGCCACTTAAATCTGAAAATTACTCATCTAAAATTCTTATTTCTCTGTGATACATATTAGGAACTCGAGTATAAGAAATAACTGCATAATATAGTTTTGGGGATAATGAAAGAAAATTAAAGTTGATTGCCTACATTGTAATTGTACACTTGATTTTTTTTTTTCTAAAAGGGATCAAGCTGTGCAAATCTTACTTCAGAATGACAAAAATAGACATGTTGTCAACCTGACAAAAACTGCAGCCGAATTAGTAACATGATGGCACCCATTTCTCCACTTCCTTCTTCCTTGCGCTTGTGCGATTGTCTGTAATGGACCCTTATGTTGCTTTGTTGTTACATTACATAGTATGTCATACATTTTATATTGGTATGAAAATAGCTGTGATTGAAAAGTAAACATTCTATATTTACAACATTTTGAAAGACTCCGGGGTGGATGTCTCCTCCGTCTCAGCAAGCCAAGTGTTCCCTTCGACATGACACGATAATAGGCTGATGTGTTAGAAATGCATTGAAGCTACAGAAAAAAAAATGCAAAGGTCACATGGTCCCTTTCAATAGCTGCAGGTTCTCATCATGGCGTGATAGCGGGTCATGTCAGACATAGCCTCATCGATTAGTAAGAGGGCAGCAGGGGCACAGCAAACGTTGTCACTTTTAAACAACTCCGGAGGTAGAAGATGTGGCGCTTCCTCTTCTACGTCGCTTACATCAGACTCATCGTCAGTTGCAGTTCCAATTATTCCACAGGCCTAGAGCGCCCTCTTGTGTGAAAATAAATGATATAATATGTTAATAGGTTCACACATAAGTTGCTACCGAGTATAAGTCGCACCAAACTATGAAAAAAGCTGCCACTTATAATACGGGAAATTCGGTTATTCTGAGATAACAACATTTTATTCAAACAACGGCATTTGTTAAATAGCTAAAATTTCAGTTGGCGTCACAGTAAAACCAATGAACTCGTTATCTAGTCTTATTTAACAGTTCTCTGTCTCAGAAACATAAAGCTGCCTCAACCAAGGCGGAGCGATTCGTAAAGGAGTTTCCATAGCAACTTTACTTGTCCCGGGAAATCTAAGCTCCCCTGTGGGCTTTTGGTGTTGTTGCGACATGCTGCGGCAGTGGATTCTGAATAAGAAGGGAGCTGGCGTGCAAATTACACAGCCTTAGTGTGATATTTTGATTCTCTGTCAGTGGCATCTCCTCATGCATAAATATGGTTTCTTATTTCACTTGACGACCTTGAAGTGAGTCAAATGTCTTATATTTGCTTTACAGTTTTGGAAAATGCAGACTTGTTATGTAAGACAGAATTTCAAATTCAAAACAAGTCTGTGAAGATGTATAAACTCCATTTTAGCTTTCAATACGCTTTAATTTCGATTGCAAAAATGTTTCAGCGCAAATATGCCGCCAGTCTAACCTAGGTGTCCTTAATCAGTCGGAGTTGCTTTGTGTATCCACTGCAGGCTTTTTCATGATTGCCGTACAGCATAGTTTTATCATGGAATATTCAACAAATATTCCGCACATTGTCTTACACCCTTTTAGCAAGTACAAACATCATCGGTGAAGCTCACATATTCATTAACATACTGGTTGGTTATGAGTCACATCTACACTTTTTAGCTCATGGCTCGCTTCCCAAATGTCTACTTCAGAAGGTGTGTTTTGCAAGGACAAGTCGATCTTCCACCCTCATGTCTGCTACTGTCTTTTTAAGGAAACAGTAGTTTTTATTAAACATTTCACCGATCTATAATCAAGTAAGCTGTGATTCATTATTGAAATGTGTAGCTTATCTGTTTGTTATTGTCAACTTGTTAAGCTTGATCACTCATACAGTGAGGTGGGGGGGCATGGACTACAGACGGATATTGAGCTGTGCTGAAGCTCAAAGCATTTTGCCTGCAGCATTCTGGCCATTATCTGTCGCCTGGCAACGGCTTTAAGGGGCCCGGCCTTTCCAGTGCGTAAGCCTCAGCTTCTTTGTGTAGTGCTTTATTGTGCATTAAAGGGCGTGTATGTCTGTTTGTTAGTGGCCGAGCAAGGTCCGAACATGACTCTTAACATGTAACTGATGCGGACTGCCCATTCTCTCCTAGTTCCATTCGTCCTTTTAGTCATTCCACTCAGGCGGTGTCAAATGTTTTATGATGCACAATTCGGCCGAAATGTCGTTGTGAAATTGAGGTGTTCATCCTCCTGAGGTGCACCTACCTTCTTAACAGCAAATGTCAACACGCCGCTGCCTATTTGCGTTCACTTTATTACCACAACCTCATTTAGTTGGCCGGTAAACTCCCATGAGACAAGAAGCTTCAAAGTTCACATTAAAAGCACCCATCCAACCCCCTCCCCCAAGCTCAACCTCAATTCCATATAGAAACACAATCGTCTGTCTGACTCTGTTGAGGAGGGTCCGCTGTTTGTGCCAAATAAAGACGAAAGCTCAAGGTCTCTGGCCTACTTTGATATCTGCACAGTAATTAAATCCAACAGGCACTTGAGGGCTGTGGAGATAACAGCTTTCTTTTTTTCCCAGTCACTGGCTGGTTTCCTTCATGGGTGTCTGAAAAGGTGTTGGTGCTATTTATGTCAACATTCAATTCATCAACATACAGGCAAGAATGAGAGTTGAACAAGAAATGTCTTTTCAATTGGAGTTTATGTTGGAACCTGAATCCTTGTGCATGTATGCTATTGTATGTCGGACTTGTTACGGGATTTTGATTAACAATTTTTTGGTTAGTTTATTTACCAACTCGTTCCATCAATATTTCTTCATAATGTAGATAGATGACTTAAGTATTCCAGAACTGGTCAAACTAATTCCAAAATGGCCGCCACTAATAGGTGAATTATTGAATAGTGAAGACCACATTGGTGGAAGTTCACTGTAGACAATTATTCTGAAAATGGAGTCATGTTTTCATGAGCCGTGGGGTCTCCTTTCTAAACGCCAGCTGCTCCTTTAAGAAATTTGCGCCATAAAGTCACTGCAGCGCTCACTGATCATCTGCGATGCATCTCCATCTCCATATGGTAAATTGACTTGACATGATTTGGGAAGGCACAAACCTGTCCATATCAGGTCCCACCGCTGATTGTGCATGTCGTAGCACAAACCAAGCAAGAAGACACGATCTGAGGGAGGGCGCAGGAAAACGTCTGCTGCTTTGAAAGTCCCCATCAGCACGGTGCTATTTTGAGGAGAACACAAGTTTTAGCCGCCGCAAAATAGACAGGCCGGGTCATCTGGAGGTGAACTGACATGTCTCGCAGGACATGACGACAGATCGAGCTTCCAAAAGATGGACTCCAAAAACCATCTCCTTTCTGACTCTTTGTCCGACAGGTGCAGAGGACGTAGTGATGGCGTTCTCGCGGTCAGAGACGGAGGATCGACGACAGTGACCACGAGCCCCGACCCGCATCTGGCCTCACCCAGCCCCGGCCAAATCCTCATATGTACGTAACACAGAAGAGTTCAAGAATGGAGGAAGGAACCGGAAGGGGCAGACACGCTCGCTCTGTCCGTTTCCTCTCCAATTTAAAGGAAAGCGGATGGCCGCGGCTCAAGTGCTCGGTCAGCCGTTAAAGCGGCTGGCGGCCTTGATGCTCAAATTGTGTGGATGAACATCAGATGTAGTTTCTTTTTTGTTGTTTTGTCGGTCACGTGGTGGATCAAGTGAGAAGCGGCGATGTGTGGTGACTGCCGTGATTAATCGGTGGGGCCTCCTTTCTAAACACCAGCTGCTCCTTTAAGAAATTTGTGCCATAAAGTCACTGCAGCGTTCACTTGTCCACCGATCATCTCGTCATCTGTGGCAACTGCTGAGCATTATTTCTCCTCCACCCGGGTTTAGATTTGTGTTGTTGACCATCACAGTTTTATCACAGATTCCCTCAACACTATGGAGGTGTGTCAGGTTCTGTCAAAGCACGCTTGAATTCCTGTATACAAGGTCAAAAACATTGGTGCCCACACATTATGGAGTTTTAAAGAGGGAAAAAACTTCCCATGTAAACACGCATGTCAATGCTCGAGTGCATTTTGAGCAACCAGAAGCCTCGAAAGGCTAAAGGCTTTTAGGAACACTCATTGTTCAAGAATGAAAATGCTTTTACAAACAGTACACATGGCCTTTATTCACTTTTAGTTGAACGCACATGCTAAATTGAGCAGTTAGTCCATACATATGTGTGCATGTTCACGTTCACAGCTGGCCCACCATTCATCACCAGTCGCCAATTATTGGGCGGGGTGACAGATTCGGTGTGATTTATGGGATCCCCCCACCCTTTGAAACGAAGCCCCACGTTGCGCTTGTGCTGCTTTATTTTTTAACATGTGTGAAACAGAAAAAAAAAAGACACTACAAGACAGGTGCACATTCTTAAAATGTGGTTGTTATTGCAACGTGGAAAAAAAGTTTATTGTAAAGTTACTTGGGAATCCTGATTGTGTGCTGTCTTTTTAAGTAACACATTGAGACATTGAAGAAAAAAAACAGACACGTAATTTATTGTTTACTTAACCGCCTCATGTTATTCAAACGCATCGTTGCAGTGATCAAAACAATTTGGTCATTTTTAACTACAATCAACCAAAATAGCACAACTGTGTGTGCGCATTCTGTTTGTACTGTCTCTCTTGCACTATTATCAATTGGCATATTGGCACAAAAACATTTTGATACACAGATTGTGTTCAGACTGAAAAATAAAATATTTTAATTGACTTGGCCTATCTTTACCAATCAGTGTGCTTTTCTATAGCCACACTCTGTATTTAATGTGTTTTGAGTACACTTTGTATAACTTAATGATGTCATTGTAACGTTTGAAAGTCAAGCTTGTCTTTGCATCAGCTCACCTTGCTCGTCGTGCGCTTCTTATTCCTATTTTTCCTAATGTCTTCACCAGCCAACGTGAACAGCCAACAGATGGGATGACAAAGACATATCTGTTTACTTTTGTTTTCTATTTGTCTATGCATCTGTTTTTTTTCCTCTCTTCTGAAGCTGTCTTACTGTACATTTTGCTCATCGAGGTTGTTCTGCAACCTTTTGGTGTGTGTGTGTGTGTGTGTGTGTGAGCGTGCGTGTGTGTGACTGAAAAAGAGAGCGCACGCTGCTGTTGGATTTTTTTACTGTGATTTTTTTTTTCATTTTTTAGAAGGTGGAACTTTGTATATTATTTTAATCTCGGTCATCATTGATTAGTTGTTTGTTTGTTTGTTTGTTTTGGCTGCTGACAATGTCTTGATCTAAAGCTTCCAAACCTATACCAACTGAAACATTAAAGGCATTTGAAACAGTAACTGCTCTCTTTAGCTTCCTTGAACACCACTGAGTTGAATTTTCATTTAGTGCTGTTTCAGTGACAAGATGTCTGACATGAATCGGACGCAGGGGCCGGTTTAGTGCAACTAATACGATTGCGATCGTTAAATGACGCAGACTAATATTGGTCTGGTTTATTAACAGGGCTTTCAACAGGGGTGTGTAGACTTTCTGCTGTACATATTTTTTTTCATGTCCTTGTTGGGTGAGTGTGCCTTCCCACTGGGTGAAGCAAAGCCAAGAGGAATCTAGTGCGGAGGAGGGAGAGGCACGCTGACCGGCAGTAATGCGGCGTCAAGAGCCAACACAAAGTTGTGTGCATGCAGACACACGCACTCTGCGGCCCACCCTTCACTTCATGACTAAGAGATGAGACGGTAGCTCAAATTCTCACTGCTGCTCAAGCTTCTCTTCACCAGCAACAAGCCAAAGGTGGTTTTGTGATATTGTGTCCTCCTCCAGGATTCCCACTCCTGTATCCGCTCACACACATATGGAGATGTCATTATTTGAATTTGGTAGCACATAAACTTTGCATCAGGGGACCCATTACCTACTGATGCTTTAGAATGTAGTCAGTAATACATTTTAATCATCTGTAAGTTTTAAAACCTCCACCAGTGCAGTTTGTGCAAAATAGTGGACATCATAACCAAAACTATATTATATAGCTTCTATTATCAAAAGAGTTTTAATTTAGTTTGTATTTGGTACCTACCAAGTAAAACGTTAGCAACTTTGTGTGGCTGCAATGATTGAAATAACAATCATTCAAACCTACGGGAAGAGTCTTCAATGACCCTAATACGACCAAAAACTTTTTTCAAACTGTAAAAAGGATGGAGGGACGGACAAACGGCAGAATGCTGGATAAAAATTGACTGAAGTGCTTCATAATTACAAATTTAAACTAATAATAATACATCAGCAAGATTGAACAAGACTAATTTATCATTTTCTTTACTAAAAATTACATTTTTAAAAAAATCAATAAACATAAAGCTTGCATGATTCGTTTTGCCAGTTTGGCAAAGGCGAATTACGCAATCACCAGTACAATCACGAAGGTCAGTATGTTGCATTGACTTTTCATTCACTTACATAATTTTCTCTAATGTGCTGTTAACCCAATGATGTTCTGTTTTATTTTAGTACGCCTTTTTTGTCCTGGTTTACACTCTGTTTGGTCACTGAAGAAAAATTACAGGTCACAGTGGTCTTGCCTCAAGTGGCAACAAAACCAATTTCACACGCAAATCACAACATATGGTTTATTGACGCTGTAGGGCATTTTAGTACAGCATTGATGATGCTCAATGTGACGCTCTCCTCTAGATCAATAAACACACCAAATCTCACCTTATAACTGACATAAAAACTCCGAAATTCTCATTCAGTGCTTCACTCATAGCGCTTTGGTGTTGGGACCTCGCGCTCACCTCCGCGTGTGCTTTCATAAGCCTGCAGGTGTGGTTGCCATAGCAACAGTGGATGAAATCGCCCGAGTGAACAGTGAAGTGATGCCAGGTTGAGTCGAGCAAGCCCTGACCTCTCCACGGCTCTCGGGAACAGAGCGTCTTATTGAATTTGATTTGATTTTGTTGAAGTGTCCCAGCTCACGTCCCGTATCCTACAGGCCTCTGCTTAAAATTAGAGGGCGTGCAGCTGTCCTTGGATTATCTTTTGCTGAGACAGATTCTTAGAATACCTGTGACAGAATTATCCTGAACGTGACACACGGCCACGGAGCCAAATTTGGGGGTGGCTGGACATCAATTCTTATTTTGAACTGTGAAATTCTCCTGGCATCCTTATGGTGGTGCTTATTCTTACTGTGTTTAGACACTGTCAATCATATTGTAGAATAGAAATGATTTTTCAACTCATTGCTTGGATGGGGTTTCGCCTTATTCCCCTATCCCGGCTTTTTTTCCCCATCCCCAGAACACAGCAGGTTCTTTGGAAACACAAAATCATCCACTGCCCATTTCCTTAATTCTGTGGACTGTTGACCTGTTCTTGTCAGCCCTGTCCCTTGTGTCTACCAATCAGCTCCCTCGGCCACTGTCTTGTCCGAGTGTTCTCATTCCCTCAGCGGTCTGTTTGTTTAACGTTCCCTGCTTCCTTTCGGCCATTGTCGGAGCATTGCTTTTGCTTGTAGTCCCTGCCAGTTGCCACGTCCCTATATGCTCATGAGCTTGATGTAATTATTTGTTTTTGTTGTTGTTTTGTTTTGTTTTGTTTTGTTTTTCTCTGCTCTGCTCTGCAATGCTTTGCTTTGTTTTTGTGCCTTGATTTCTATTTTTTGCATTCCTCATACTTTTTGATAGCAAAAATTTACAGCTTTCAAAAATAATGATTTGTGTTTATTTTTGTCTGGCTACATTCCTGTATCTCTTGGAGAGTGTGAGTATGTTTGTGTTTTCCAGGCATCTTGTGAGCTGTTGCCACCTAATTACAGCAACGTCCCACATGGCAAGGGGGCTGCTCTATGGAACGTAAACCCAAAGTGCACCTGAGTAAGAAAACATCTTGATCAAGACATTTCCTACTCATACTGCCTTATCTCTGTCATGATATATGAAGAATTATATTTTTCATTGACACCTACAATACTCCTTGCATCCATCGTCAGTTAAGCAAAAAAAAAAAAGCTGTTTTTAATGAAATACCGTTCGCCAATGGTTTATCCGAAATCATTCGTGTCCCCGTGGCTTCTGCTAGCAACAACCACTGTATCAATTATCTTCCACCCCGCATATGGACACAAGCAGTGGGTGTGTGGGGTTCATGCTGGGTGTTGAAATGGAAGAAAAACAAGGAGAGGAATTCAAAAAATACAGAGGTTGTCTATGATGGGAGGGAGGAAAGGAAAAGATGAGTGGAAAGAGGAAGCCGACAAAGCTGCAAAATCAATAATTCAAAGGTCATGGAGAGACAGAGAGGAAAGAAGAGTGCTATAATAATGTTTTATAATCCTTTCTTGCGTCTCCTGGCTTCCAACTTATCAAAGGTCACATTTGGTGGTTTGAAAATATGTGAAATGGTTTTATCACATAATTATCTGAAGCTTACAGTTCATGTCTTTTGTTTTTTACTGTCACCATTTTGTGTGTTGCACTAAACAATTTATAATGAATGCATTTCTTGTGACGTCTCAGTGGTTGTCATCTTCACGCTCCTGCCATTGTTTCCCACTGCCGGAATATTTTAAATCCAGTAACAATAGTAAGCAGAAGCTAGCGAGCTTCCGATATTTTTCTGCTTCACAGAGCGTTATAGTCTTAGTACGGCAACAGCATGGATTGGAAAACAAGATGGCAAAAACGCGGGATTAGCTATTAGTTGACTTCAAGCAGGGCGGCTCGGTGGCGCACTGGGTAGCACGTCCGCCTCACAGTTAGGAGGGTGCGGGTTCGATTCCACCTCCGGCCCTCCCTGTGTGGAGTTTGCATGTTCTCCCCGGGCCCGCGTGGGTTTTCTCCGGGCACTCCGGTTTCCTCCCACATCCCAAAAACATGCTTGGTAGGCCGATTGAAGACTCCAAATTGTCCCTAGGTGTGAGTGCGAGTGCAAATGGTTGTTTGTCTCTGTGTACCCTGCGATCGGCTGGCAACCGGTTCAGGGTGTCCCCCGCCTACTGCCCGTTGACGGCTGGGATAGGCTCCAGCACTCCCGCGACCCCCGTGGGGACTAAGCGGTTCAGAAAATGGATGGATGGATGGATGACTTCAAGCAGAGTTGCAATGTCAACTAGTGATCCAAATGGTTCAATCATAGAATGAAAATAATGAATGCATTTCATTTTTTTGTGCTGCACATTGCTGTAACTGAGCAGGTATCTCGGAGGGACACATGGATATTGATGCTGCCACTTTTAACCTCTTACACTCTGATATCACCCACTCACCATATGAGCCTCCTTCAAGGATAAAAAGGGGGAGCAGACTGCTCACTTCCTCTGGATGGACCGCAGATTTTCCCACACACAACAGAGACGCAGCTCTTAATCACAAGGGTGAAGCAACGTGGTGCAATGATCCGTTGGTGTTCTCGAAAGTATGTCTGAGTTTTCTTTATCCGGTTTGGTTGAATGGAGGCACTACATTTACTGACAGGAATTTAGGCTGAAATAATTTCTGGCAATTGACAAAGTAGCAAATGTCCGTCATGTTTTATATTCATCAGTCGGTTTCCTTTAGGCCTTAAATTGAACTTTTCACAAGTGTCTCCAGGGAACCAGAAAGGCCCATGCATCCGATCACTGATGAATTACTGGAGTGGCTTTGACAGCCATGTCACAGTGCCCCTCCTTCCTCTCTTAAGCCATTTGCGGCAGTAAAGCCATAGAGCTGAGCGTTTGACACCGACTTGACCCTCTCTGTGAACCCTTGTTGTGCTATGTCAGAGGAGGTCAGGTTTTATTCACGGCACCTGCACTACTCAGAGCAATTTGATGCCCATCTGGAGGAATGTGCCACACGCAGCTGGCATATTGTGACGTTTTCATCAGACTGTTGACTCTAGTCTAAGCGATGAATGCAAACAGCTGGCAATTAAGCTCCAACATCCTGCATATGGATGCGGTTGTGCTAAAGGTGCGGTCTCGGAGCTCAGCGCGAAGACTCCTTGAGTGCTATGGAGGGCCGAAGTCAGATGATGTAACCTCCATCTGTCAGATTCTCACTCATAGCGTGGCCTTGTCATTAACAATAGGGCCTGAGAGACAGCTGACACGGTTGACTGGGCTCAATGTTAGAAGTAATTTAGGTGAAAGCTTGGGAACAATATAAAACAAAAATTCTATGATTTTCGATGAGATATTTTGCTATCGTTTGCCAAGCCACATCATGAATCACAGTGCAGCATAGAACAGATGTTGAAAACTAATGAATTAGAAAATTAAAACAGTTCTATTAAAAAATTAATAATGCTAAATGAGTCAATTGAGTCTCTCAAATATCAACGTGTATATATATATATATATATGTGTATATATATATATATATATATATATATATATATATATATATATATTATATACATATATATATACATAAAAACATTTATTAACCTCCAGGCAAGCTTATGTGCAACACATGCGGTGGTGCACATAAGCTTGCCTGGAGGTTAATAAATGGCCAGCAACGAAAGCCAAGGATGTGAGATGGATGAGAGCAACTGAAATTGAGGCAAATCAATCAGAGCAAAAGTTTTAAAAGTTCCCCCATGTGGAGCAGGTGTTTGATTTAGACTGCAAAGGCAGCTTAAAGGTAAAGAACTTTCCACTCGCTGTGTGATTTGTTGCCACTGGCACAGACAGACCCACTGGCCTTAAGGTTTTCTCTGAAAGAACTTCACATAATTTCTGTTTGCTCTGAAGGGCCATTTTACTTCATGAGCAAGACTTACCATTCTGTGTCCCAAGTGTGATTTAATTTTTACATGACAAAGAGGTTAAATGCGAGCATTACCCACGGATATAAAATGTAACTTGTGGATTTGTATTACTAAAAAAAAAAAACTGTTTTGTAATGTTTTGATGTACCTTCTTTAGGGTGAATGTAGACATCTCAGTCTGGATAATGAAGGTGGTGGCTGGAGTAAAAGCATGATAAAGCATCTAAAACATGGCTCACCAACTCCGGTCCTCGATGGCAGTTATCCTCCATGTTTTCAATGTTTCCCTCATCCAACACCCCTGACTGAAATGATCAGCTCATCAGCAAGCTCTTCACAGTCATGATAACAATCCTGATCATTTCAGTTAATTGTGTTGCAGGAGGTTCACATCTCAAACCCTGTTGCTAAGTGCCCCAGAGGACCGGAGTTGATGGCAGGCCCTGGTCTAGAGCCACAATTTCCAGGTCTTTCACCGGAATCTGATTAATTGCTGAAAAAGAAAACAATTCAATACACTTCCCTTCATTTAAAACCGTATGAGTCAAGTCAAATGTATGAGCAAGCACCACTTTTAGAAACGGAACAAGTGGAACAAATAATTAGATGCCTATTTCCTGCGATGGCCAGTTGTTAATAGCACAAGCAGTCTCTGGTCTAGACTCTAAAAAGGAAACGGAAAGCATAAAGACCGGTGATTTCATGGTCCCATGCACTCTGATTTGCCTGACTGCAAGGTTGTTTGTACACTTTATGTACTGCCACTTGGGCAGTGCAATGCTGATATCGCCTCCTACTAAGGTGACTCGACATCGCTTGGATCGGTTCAAACTCTCGGTCTTGCTGTGAAGTTATCATGCAATCAATAATCCATGGATTCAGAATCATACTCAAATGCACTGTGGATCTGCTCACAGCAGGTCTTCTGATGTTTTATTTGATTTTAGGATTGCATAGGAGACGGACGGGGATGTGACCAAGAAAAAATCAAGACAATGGAATTGCTTTGGGAACCAGCAAGAGTCCTAAACCCTCAGTGCTGGGTGTGAGGTGTCTCGAAGGAAGTCGCACATTTCTGATCCTTCGCTGATGGCTCACACCTATCCTCCAAGCCCTCCTGTTGCCAGGGCCCATTGTATCCCCCATAGGAATGATAATGGACACTCTGTCCATTCCCTCCCCTCCCCAGCATCTGTGAGGAGGGGGTGGGGGGGACGCTTTCACTTTGTCCCAGCCACTTCATGTCTTGCCAAAGTAGAAACAAACACACAATTGTTTTCTCAGCTCTACCCTGATGGCCACAGACTGCTGCTGTGCACTCACTCAATTGTGGCAACACAACACACAAATGCATCCATTCTCATTTATTTCTCTGTGATCGTACCCATTCAAGCTGAGGTCTAACGACTGACCTTTATTTACAAATTACTTCTACAATGCATTATGTAAACATTGAGTAGTTGTACTTTTATTGTGAGTCTCTTTCGTATGTAAAGATGCAACCTTTCAATCGAAATCATTTGGCCTATACAGTATGTAATAATAATATTCACATGACAAAACTCAATGCTTGCAGTCTGATCATTTTGTATCTTTTCCACCTCAGGGGTGACAGCATCCAAGAGTGTTTATTGCAGCTCCTATTTCTCTTGGTAATTTAATATTCTCGCATTATATTTTATTTATTTGTAGTGTCTGTTTGCCAATCTTTCTCAATGTAGAGTCAAATTTCTTTCTTCAATATTTAAAAATTATTTTGGTTTTTTTGCAGGGGGGGTCAGCTCTTTATTGAATGATTATTGAATGTGAGGCTGATTTTCTAATCACTTTTTGCTGCCATGATTATTTCTTCTCATAAATAAATTATTCCAAGATAGGTTGATGGGTGTTTCGGCATCCTGTTCTGACTAATTAATACGACTTGGATGTTTGTTTATTTTGCATTTCTGTTCAGCTATCTGAAGAAACAAATCCTCTATACAGCAAGCTCAGATTTTTTTTTTTTTTTAATCAAGTCCTTGTTATTTTCCCATGAACTGTTTTCAAGGCGGTCTCGCTCTCCACTTTTGCATGATCACCAGTAGCACGATCCCCATCCCCCTGCGTGACACCAGAAGGCATTTACTGGTCTGCCCTCGTTGGTCTTAGTTGAGCGTCTCAGCTAAACGAGCCGCATGCGCTCCCACAATAACAGTATTGACGTCACTGGACAGCACCTCTTCGTGTTGCATTCAGGTACTCCGTTTTACCTCCGATATTTGTGTACCTGCTTGCAAGTTGAGCCCAAATCACAGAGGGAGGTTGGGTGAGGTGTTGAATTGAATATTGTGAAAGTACAATAAAAAAATTTTTTAAAAAAAATGGATGACACCTTGTTGATCGATATGTGCTATGGCATCTGCATAGAGTACATATACTGTCAGTGCAAAAGAAAATGTAGAGACGATGGATGGATACCTTCTATCGTTCCAAATCAAACAAAGGACAGTGGTACTGTCTGACCACGTGAATTATTCCCTAGCTAGGAAAAATATCAGTAACTGCCACATAACATAAACAGTGAGCTACTGTTAAATTAAAAATTTACATTCTTCACAGCTGACAATGACATAAAATGGAAATAAGTCCAAACTTTTTTTTATCACGCAATTTTTAGGGGTGCTTGGTCTCATTGTAGGGGTACTTCAGCACCCCCCCCCCCCCCCCCCTCAGAAATGCTTGAAACGCCTATCCATTCGCACCATAAATATCTTCAACCGTAAACACATAGCAACGCCGATTGAGAGAGTGGTTTGTTTGCAGTAATTTTGTAAAATAAAATAATTTTAAAACAATATTTTGTCATAATTGATTTATATGGTTAAAATATAGTGATTATCCACCATTAGCCCTCTGGTAGGCTAATTTGTAATTATCCTGCCATAGGGATGACTTAATTGGTGTTATATATATAGTGTTTGAAAATTAGTTTTTAATTTAACTATTTTGTACAAAAGATAACCAAAGAAAGAAAAATGGCTATTCAAGTACGTACATAAAAGGGGAGCTGTGACGTGCATTGCCCACCGCTAAGAGTGGAGTCGCTAACATCCCACTATTTCAAACTGTCTTTAAACGCACCAAAGTGCAAACCTGCGGGAGAAGCGGCGATTGAAGGGAGTGCAGACGGCCATCTTAGAGCTACCATCAACACCGCGGAATCACCCATTGATTCCCCTCTTTTTTTTCCTCGTTAGATAAGCGACTGGCGAGCGAATTTCAACGAGAACAAGAAGAGGACGAAGGGTGCGTGTATCCAAGTTTGTCGCGGCTCAACTCCAAGTCGGGATGCGCTTCCGAAGGAATAAACTCTTTGCATCCAACGTCGGACTGGTCCTGGCGCTGGTGTGCGCGCTGGATGCGGCTAAAGGTAACTTAAGATAAGATTTATATGACGCAATCTTTGCTCTGTGTGGACGTGTCGGACAGGTTGTGATGACTAGTGATGATAAGTGACGGTTCTCTCGAGTCGCCAGGCTGGTTGCTTAGCCGGTGAAGGTTACCGCAAGGAGGGATGCGTCCAGAGGAGGAACCTGCTCAGGGCTGTTCATCTGCCCGAGTCGCAGCAAGTGCAAACAGCGATGCTGATCCAACGCGCTCGTTCACGGCCTTTCTTCCCCACTAAAGCTATTACTTCTTTCCCATATTGCGCTTTGCAGTCTATCCGGGCGGATTTTGCCATTAATATTAATTAAGGCAACGGAACAGCCCTTTTGTGTCTTCTGCTATATTTAGCGTTAGACTGCACCGCGTCGTCTTTTAGTTGCTTTATATAAATAACGAGCTGGGGGGAGGGCGACCTCACATTTGTGTACCGATTTTAATACATTCACACGCGTTAAATGCAGTCATTTGTTTGTGTTAAGGTTTAAACTGAATAAAAGTGTACATATATGGTTGCCATTGTGCTGGCTACGCAATACTGGTCCATTCTGTGGATTATGAACACAAGTGGGATTATTGAGGACAAGAACAATTGGTTCCGGTCGTAGTGGCGTGAGAATTTCCCAATCAAGAAAGGACATCATTCAGGCAGGAGGGGGCTTCCAGGTCTGTATGTATTGCAGGCGGTGCGACCCTCTCCCGCTGTCCACGGCTCAGACAGGTTAACCCTGTTTGTGTGAAACCATGGTTAATCCACCCAACGAGTTTTGGAGTTGACTGCACACCAACGTGTATTGGAATTGGCGTATCGTGTATTGGATTGGAAAATAGAATGCTGAATGGCGTGGCATTGATCAAATGATCAATACTGTGTTGGTTTTGCATGGTCATGTATACCCTGTTTATGTTGGGCTTTATTTGTTTTTCTTCTGTATACACAGGACTTGCAAAATTGCAGCAATCCAAATTAAATTGAATCTGGGTTGTTAGTGGGAGTTACAGAGTCTTCACCTCGCGAGCATGTACACATGTTCTTCCAATCATTTTTGAAAAATCATCTGCATTTATTGTGAAGCATAATGATCGACGGCCCTGCAAAATAGGGTCTACGTGTGAAAAACGTTTATGGATGTAATTCTCCTGCAAATGACCAGAATTTCTTTTCAGTATGATTTGGGATGTCGTTGACTTGAGAATGTAGTGAAATGTTGACAAAAGTATGCGTTAGGGCACCTTTATCTTTGCATGGTGAAAAGTTATAGGCAGAGATTCCGTCTTTAAAGCGAGTAGGGATGTATAGCAATAGAACCTTTTCAGACCCAGTCTGAATACAAGTAGGTACTGAATTTAAATTTGAGTTTACTGATACTTGATCCAATTATGATGAAAATCGGTTTTCTATTCATCATATATTGATTAAAAAAAACACACGCTTTTATTGAACATGGCCCTCTTTTTATACTCGAATACAGCACTCAATCAATTGTTCAAACCGAAAGCATTTTTATTTTGATGGAATATGGTACAGTTTTTGTGACCCGCATCTGCTGGCTTCCCAGCACTTATCGGCCAATGTGAAGTGTGAAATCGCCAGCTGGGTGAAGGCTCACATTGTATCAGCTCAGCTTTGTGTTCTATCAGCATGCCGTTGCTTCTGAATCTGTTGCTCCAGCTCCTGTGTAGGCGAGTCAAGCTTGGTCATGTTCAGTTCTTCAATAAGATTGATGTGGTGCTTCTTTACCTGCCTGAACCTTTTGTCATAGAGGACATTGCATTGTGTATTTTTTTTATATAGCTGACAAGTTTTATCATCAGTAGCGGTGGGAATCTCTTACCAACTGATGATTCAATTCAGAGGGCTACAATGTAATTCAGTCACAGCATAATATGACAGTGTGATTTCTCATGTACATAATCTTGCATAAATATTTTGCTTTTGCTTCTGTAGTGTATAAAAGCTATGTACTAATTTGCTGTTGAAGTCGTAAAGATGAACGATTCCACATAAAAGAAATTCACTATATTTTACAAAATTCTTTTGTCAGACAGTGTGTGCATTTAAAAGCTGATCATGTGGCAAGGCTGTCTTAGCCCCAAATGTTTTCGATCAAGCCCCTTTTGTAAACATTTACATTGGTTCGAAAAAACGTCAGAGTTTACCTACGGTGGTGTCCAAATCTCATTTGTGTATTCAAGTGCTGCTGCGTGGAAAAGATCGCACCCTTCACCGTTCCTGCCATGATCAACACGAAGCAGCTATGACATCGCATGTAAAGCTCTACTCCAGAGCCATTTTAACTGGACGAGTACCACCTAATTTTATGGTCATCTGGCTGTTTCTCCTCCTTCAAAGCATTTTCAGACATTTTAAACGAATCCCCACATATGTATATTTGCTAATGACTGGTTTTCTCCTATTTTAGCTTTTAGGCTCTAATTGCAGCATGTGTCATTATGCTGCGTTAAAAGGCAAATGGACAGACATCTTTCAGCGGATGGTGTTGCTCAGAGGAGCACTGTGTACCTTCATTCAGTCGAATAGTATCATTACAGTTCAAGAGCGTCAATGCCGTTGGCAACATGTTATGATTTTTTTCAAAACTGACACTGTCCAAATTTCAAGTCGTAGCAATATCCTGTCTTTCTGGGTCCTGTGTAAAAGGCAATATGTAGACGTCCTGGTCTGTGGGTCTGTGGTCTGTGGCAGGCTAACTGTGGGTGTTCATGTTTGATGTTGGAGTTGCCACGTCAGAAAATAAATAAAATGGAAAGGTCAGTCGTCATAAGCATATCACAGTCAGTCAACTAACAGATAGAAATAAGACATGTTTGCCACTCCTCGTCAAGGGAAAATCACAAACGTTGAGAAATCAACTGGATATTATCTAGAAGCAGTTCTAGGAAAATAAATGCAAACAGTAGGTTATTTGATTATAGATTACTCCGGTAATTGTATAAAATGCCATCAAAAGAGTTATTTCAAAGCAGATGGTAACCATTCCCACATGTCTTGTGCCTGCACTGCGCTGATTAACTTTACTTGGCCTCATAGAGGAGCTCTGCTTTTACAAGCTGACTGATTTAAGTTTTCAAGGTTTTACGTAGAACAAAGGGCTGGCTGGAGTTGTGGGTCTGGATTTTTCTATAGCATATTACAATGTACCCTCTGTTCAAAGACCGGCCACTCAAGCTCTTCAAGAATGCATACATGAGATAATCCCCAGAAAATGCCAAACTTTTGAAACCCTTCGTTTTTGGTCAATTGCCCCAGATTTCCTGAAGAGACTGGTCATAAGAGTAATAGTAACTTTGCTCTGATTGGTGCTTTCTCAGGCTGAAACATTTCTGAATTTATTAAAAATGTTCATTATACAGTTTTGGAATGCCTCAACTCTGACAGGAATAAACTGTATGTAAATGATAGAATTAATGTCGATTGTAAAAGAAGACGCTATTATGGGGGAACAGACACGAGAACATGTTACCTGCTGCTTGGCAAGGTCGGTTACAGCCGGCCGATCGAGACATCTCACTTCTTCGCTCTCGCTCTCAGTGGCCCTTTTGTGCCAATGCACAGAGACGCAATTGAGTTGGCTCTGCGTCTCCCAGACCCCCATCAAATCCTCCTCCCCCTCCTTCGAGGAGCTGTACGGCCGCGGTGGGTGTACCCTCTGTCGGGCGCTTGTAATTGCGTGGAGGACAAACAAATGCTGTTCCCTGGCAGGGGAACTGAGAGGCGCCCCTATGTAGAAACCAAAGGTCCCTCAGGTCTCGAAGTTCCAGGCTGTTTAAATCCACCTCGAACAGTTCCCGCTCTGTTTTCGAGGCGGCTCGCATCAACAAGCTCAGGAGGCATGTAAAGCGAGATGGACAAATAGAGAAGTGTGCTCACTGTTTCAGACCGTGAGCAGATTGTTCCTTAATTATTCCTATGCCGCACATTCAAGAGAGCCACTTGAGCACAATTTGAAGGAATTTATTAATGCAAAATCGCATTTGTATCCCATGCTCACCAATTTGGTGGAAGTTTCTGTTCATTTGGATGACCTCAGCACAACACGCAGCACAAGAGATCTGCTGGTGGTTGTCAACCTTGAAAAGTATCTGCTGCTTACATAGTCGCTGTTATACAAAAAGAAAGATTTGAGTCACTCTGAAGCAATATTGTGTCTGTTTCCCTGGTAACATCAAGGTCTGGCTGATTGAGTTGTCTATTTCTTTATCCCCTGCAAGAGTTTATGGAATTAAAACGAAAAACAAGTTTGCTAAGTAACATTTCAAATGAAACCTTTCAAACCTCTAAATGTGTGTGCAAATGACCAGTTACAGTATTTGTGTCAGTTTACAGTTTTGTATTTGCATTGTAATTTTAAACATATTTTGAATCATTTGTTGGTAAAAAAAAAATGATGCAGCATTTAAAAAATGTTGAGTCGCTAGATTTCAGGCTTGCAACTAACAATCTATCGATTGTTTTGTTAATTAATCTGATAAAAGCATTTTGAGATCCATCCCTTTATGGTTTTGCTGCTAATATATTCCACAAACTCAATATTAATCTGAATGTCGTGTTTACACTAGTGGGGGCACATAGAATTATATTAATATTAATAATATTTAGACAATTTTAGGGTTGGCTTTCCCTTTATATATGTCTCTGTTTTTTATTGAACCAATTTACAGAATGCGATCAATACCCCCCCAGCCTGCAAAGTGCTCTCTTGCATAAAAATGCCCATTCAAAGAGAGCACAAAACTGCCTTTGGTAACACTGGTATTACGTCTTTGAAATTTTAATCTTCCAAAATGTTTCGAGGGCCACCCTTGACTGTGGTTGCAGCGTGCAGGCTGCCAATTGCCCGTCCCTGTTCTAATAGCGGGCAATAACTTTAAAACAAGCAACTTTAAGCATTTCTCAATGACACAGGGTCTTTACAGCGGCGGTAGGGGTGGTTGAGCGTCATTAATCAAGCATAGCTTTTAACATGACTCTTGCCTAAATCATCATTACACAACATCCTCTCAGAGGGTGCCAGGCGTTATCTGATAATGACTGCCCGATCATCTGCTGCAGTCATGATGCTGTAATGTGGACAGCTGCTTGAATATTTCTTTGGCTAGCTAGCTCTGGGTTGCAGGGAGCATGAGAACTGTCGAGCGATGATATATTTGGTTTGGTCTGTCTGTGGCATTAGTGAATGTTGTACACACAGGACACGCGGAGGACGCTTTTGGTGTTTGAAAGAGAATGATGGACATGTGTGTGTCCTTTTGACTCTCAGGCCTGTTGTGGCTCTGACGGTCTTTCAGGAAGTATTTCATCATGGTTATTGGGTCAAACTCTTTCAATTGGGACCCCTTAGTAAAGGACTGAACAATCATAAAGAGACATGGTAATTGGGCTTCTAAGTTTCCCAGTGAGTCTAAGGGAGTGTCGTCAATGATGTCACACTTTGTGATGATGTGTATTCACCAACAGTTTGTAGTTGTAGTTGGCCTTTGTAGGTGTTTTTTTTTTTTTATATGTTTTGTCCCACTTACAGTACCTTATTAAATTACCGTATTTTCCGCCCTAAAAGGCGCACCTAAAAACCTAAAATTTTCTCAAAAGCCGACAGTGCGCCTTATAGGCCAGTGCGCCTTATATATGGATCAACTGATGAATTTGTTGATCCATACTGGTTGTACACAGTGCTCTGCCAAAATGTTTCAGTACGTTTTAGTACGACTAATAAATTACAAGGTCGCATCGCTTCCCAGCATTACGGCAACTGTAGTCAGGGGGCGTCACCGAATAGCTGTTGTACCCGCGAGGCTATTTCCTGTCAAAATAGGCTGCTCTGTTAATGTTTCGAGTAAATCTACGGATCGATATGGAAGGGAAACATAGGTAAGTAGTACCAATGCGTTAGATCGAACTTTAGTCAGTTCCGATCATTTTATAGGAGATCGTTTGAGAAACGCGATTGTTTACACTTTGCTGAGGCTCATGGGAGATTGCGAGGTGAGGCTCGTGAGACTTTGCGGATGGCTAATGCTATTGCGATAGCTGCTATACGTACCAGGCTATTTCATGTCAAAATAGGCTGCTCTGTTAATGTTTCGAGTAAATCTACGGATCGATATGGAAGGGAAACATAGGTAAGTAGTACAAATGCGTTGGATCGAACTTTAGTCAGTTCCGATCATTTTATAGGAGATCGTTTGAGAAACGCGATTGTTTACACTTTGCTGAGGCTCATGGGAGATTGCGAGGTGAGGCTCGTGAGACTTTGCGGATGGCTAATGCTATTGCGATAGCTGCTATACGTACCAGGCTATTTCATGTCAAAATAGGCTGCTCTGTTAATGTTTCGAGTAAATCTACGGATCGATATGGAAGGGAAACATAGGTAAGTAGTACAAATGCGTTGGATCGAACTTTAGTCAGTTCCGATCATTTTATAGGAGATCGTTTGAGAAACGCGATTGTTTACACTTTGCTGAGGCTCATGGGAGATTGCGAGGTGAGGCTCGTGAGACTTTGCGGATGGCTAATGCTATTGCGATAGCTGCTATACGTACCAGGCTATTTCATGTCAAAATAGGCTGCTCTGTTAATGTTTCGAGTAAATCTACGGATCGATATGGAAGGGAAACATAGGTAAGTAGTACCAATGCGTTAGATCGAACTTTAGTCAGTTCCGATCATTTTATAGGAGATCGTTTGAGAAACGCGATTGTTTACACTTTGCTGAGGCTCATGGGAGATTGCGAGGTGAGGCTCGTGAGACTTTGCGGATGGCTAATGCTATTGCGATAGCTGCTATACGTACCAGGCTATTTCATGTCAAAATAGGCTGCTCTGTTAATGTTTCGAGTAAATCTACGGATCGATATGGAAGGGAAACATAGGTAAGTAGTACCAATGCGTTGGATCGAACTTTAGTCAGTTCCGATCATTTTATAGGAGATCGTTTGAGAAACGCGATTGTTTACACTTCGCTGAGGCTCGTGAGACTTTGCGGATGGCTAATGCTATTGCGATAGCTGCTATACGTACCAGGCTATTTCATGTCAAAATAGGCTGCTCTGTTAATGTTTCGAGTAAATCTACGGATCGATATGGAAGGGAAACATAGGTAAGTAGTACCAATGCGTTAGATCGAACTTTAGTCAGTTCTGATCATTTTATAGGAGATCGTTTGAGAAACGCGATTGTTTATAGAGGGCTCGTTGGTTATTGGCTAGTGGATGCATACCGCAACCCTAGTCAACCTCAGTTTGATGCAGTATAGCTTCTATTTTATGCGCCTTATAAGCCGGTGCGCCTTATATATGGACAAAGTTTTAAAATGGGCCGTTCATTGAAGGTGCGCCTTATAACCCGGTGCGCCTTTTAGGGCGGAAAATACGGTACACAAACAGTCACACAAACAGTTTTTGTGGTTGATTAGCACAGACGTTGCAGTGAACTGTAGCTCAGTGGGAAATACCACGTTACAGGTGGAACATCATTTCCAGGCCCTCTGATTTGTTTGTATTTTTTAATAAGTGAAAATATAAATATACAATTCTCGTGTCCAACTGTTGTAATAAAACCCAGGTGACTATAGAATAGAATATGTTTGACACTTTCAGAGTTTTAGTTTCTCAGGGTTGAACACAAACATAATTGTCCGGCAAATTACACCACCTGCAAGCAGTCAATCTATGTCCATGCAAACTGCAAAATCAAATGTACAATTAATATTTTTGACAATTTACACCCTCGAGAGCTGTTCAAAGAATAAATGAATGTATAATACTGAGAAAAATATTCACTTTTTCTCTGTCCTCCCTCCTGCTGGCTGACAGTTGACAAGCTGTCGTAAAGCTTCACCATAAAAAAATGATATTCTGCACTGTTTATTTTTGACAACTTTATGGATATTGTTTAATTTTTGACATACATATATGTATGTGCTACAATCCACATCATATTTTTCTAGATATGCCTTGTCACTGCTGTGTGTTTAAGAGCACGAGAAAGAGCATGTGAGCAATGCCCTCAGCAGAGCATGTGGAGGACAGCAGCTCTGCAGTGACACCGCAGTGACACAGCAAAGTCTGCATGGTCATTGTCCGCCCTTGTCCGGAATCCACTTGGTCTCGCATGTTGCACCCGATGTGCATTGTCCAAAATCCCCGATTAACCAGGGAGTGAGTTAGTGTGTACTATCTAAATGTTGTTCTTTGGTCAAAAGTGACAGTGGCTTCTTCCATTGCTTTGACTGATTGACCTTGTCAGTGAATAAACGGACACATCTCATTATCGGATTAAACGCCGGTTCATTTGCTCATGGTAATAGACATCTGTTCTTTATTTCAGACAGAACGAAAAGCCTTCCTTCGTATAAAGTCTTCATTTGTACCAATCACGTCATTGTCAAGTCTAACAAAAAGTGCACTCTAACTGAAAACTGGAGTTTTCTTTCTTTGGGTAGTTTTGAAACGGGTGCTTGCGCTGTTGTGGGAGAGAACAGCTGACTTGCTTCCTGGCATCAGCTTCTGTCATTCCCTTAAATTTCAGTGCAGGAGAGGCATGCGGTCAATACGGTAGAAGCATAAATTGACTCGCTGCAGTCCATGCAGAATATTGATGCGCGAAAAGTAAATTTATACGGAACTGCAAGAACGTCTCCAAGATGTTTGAGGCCACTGTGAGGTGGCCACTGTGAGGTGGCCACTTGGAGCGCGCCTTTCATTCCCGATCACCTTTGTGTGTCAGTTGAATATGATTTTGTTGCTTGTTTCATTCTTTCCTGTGTGAAAATGTTTCGCTCCATTTTTTCTTTAGTTATCTTGCCTGGCTGTGCTTCGTGTCGCTCTTGTCCTTGTGAGGAATTAATGTAATCCGGAAAAAGGCTTGCCTTGACTCCAGAGCACATGTGTGATTGACTGACTGCTTTTTGACCTCCTAAGTAATGCTCGGTACTTTGTTGCAATGGCAGCTGTTGGGGTGGCGCTCCAGGTCAAGTTAAAAGTACATTGTTGTATTTATCGTCACCATCATTATTATTTTTTAGCTAATTTAACAGTGTCTTGTTGGATAAAGATATCTTTGTTTAATTCAGAACAAAACGAAGAAGCAATCATTTTGAACTGGTTAAGTTTTGTTGTTGTTTTTTTTTTTAAATATCTACTGTGTCTTGTACAATTCAGTGTTGGGGTGAGTTACACTTGCAACATTATTGACGATGGACAATGTGAAGCCCAAATGTCACCAAGCTAATTGTAACTCTGACTCTATCCAGGCTAAAGCGGATTAATGTTGCAGTCTGGCCCCACAATCCGTCTCAAGACATCCAATTCCCTTCAAGTCACATTATGCTCTGGTTTAATCAAATTTTGGGGGTTAATCAATCTCAAATAACTGGTTAACACAACCGATTACTCCTGCCCATTGCTGTACGTGCAAGGCAATGTTTACTTGGTTCAACATTCACAAGTTCAGAGGGTGTGATAATTTCCAGTCCATATTTTCCTTTTATTTAAGATTAGCGCTGTATATAATATTCCCTTGCCATTTCAGGGGATGATTTACATTAGTAGTGTTGCCGGCATCATTCCAGCCCTGTACAGGTGGCACGGAATTCCATTTTCATTGGGATATGACCAGAAATCATCTAATAATGCAGGCAGTATCTTGTTCTTGCAACCAATTACCATTTCGTGGAAATCCAATTTGGAATTCTTTTGACATTTAATGTTGTCATAATTCTGTTGTTGACCATCTTTGGGTCATTTCAGTATTTATGTGTTTATGGGAACTTTTGTGTTGTTGAATACCTTTTATAAATGACATGATGCTTTCTCCTGCATGAAATAGTTCTGGATGAAAAAATGAGATAATGCTGTCAGCCAAAATAGGTATGAAAATTAGTGTTCTCATTTTTAGATCACAGCAAATTGCAGTTTGTGCATCATACTAACTAACAGAGCATTGTTTACTTCAGAAGAGAAACCTTTCCCAATGTTGAACACAGCTAAAATTTGAACACCGCCAATTATTTCTTTTATGTAATGTATATTGATAATATTCAACCAGATGGATTATTACATAATCGAAACAGTTTTCCACATTACATGTGGGCCGCTTCCGTATAATGCTGCCATTGCTTGTCATTGTTGTTGGAGTTATCCTCTTTTCAATTAGGTGGCTTACAATATACTGAGAATGAGCCTACAGTGTTAACCGGCGCTCTTGAATCAGGAAACAAAATGGACAGTCACTTAACGCAGGACGAGAGTTTGTAAAGCTGCTTTATAAATAGGTCTTGCATGCAAAAAGAGATTATATAATGCTTGCAGTCTTTCGCACCAAAATAGTATATCTCAATCGAAGAGGACTAATAAATACTTCGACATTCATGTGGAACCAGAAAATAATAATATTCCCTCTCCCTGAGAATCTATCCTTATGTGCTGCCAGACTGGGTTAGCGTCAAATTGGTAGATCAGTTGCATTGCGCCGGCCGGCATCATCTCGCGTCTCTCCACATTATGTGAGAGCTGCCTTCCGTCCATGTTCTGTTAGCCAACCCAAATGTGCCACTCACTGCAGCTTTTTCTGCAGCCGCCAGTTACAACAGTCAGCCAGATTCATGCACGCCGCTTACTGGAAATGGTCCGACCATTGTTTCACACACCGACCGGAACAAAGATCGGCCATCATTCCTGTCAAGACTGAAATGTGATGGGTCATAGGGAATGGATTTCTAGGGTTAATTTTACATTTTATGTTTGGAGGTACTGAAAGTCAAAAGGAATTGTTGGGAAAACACAAAAGGTTTTAAAGAAAAGCCTGAAATTTAAATGGAGGTTTTCACCAAAGACGTCTAATGCTATGCTTTTGTTTTTTTTCATCACAGTCAATAAGCACAAGCCATGGATCGAGACCACTTACCACGGTATCGTGACAGAGAACGATGACAAAGTGCTGCTGGACCCGCCTTTAATTGCACTGGACAAGGATGCGCCTCTACGCTATGCAGGTGAGGAAATAGGGCCTAACGATAATGCTTCTTTTTTAAACTGGATGCACAATCAATAATAATAAGGGATGGTTCCGTTGAATACATACCAAAATCAATTTGGAAAGGCCATGGTCTTTTTCATCTGCTTGGAAATTGTGTGATCGCCATGGCAGTTAGATAGATGGCTGGCGCTCATATCCTCCAATCCAAACCTATTTGATATTCAAATCAAAATACCCTTTGATGTTTAATGAAAGAGTATTTTGGGGGAGTTAATCACATTGGGGTTGACTCTGGCTGGGGGTTCAAAGCACCACAGCCCTGGAAATGATTTCCCACCGTTTCACATCGCATGAGAGTGTCGGGCTCTTTTGTCCGCTACTCCCTTCTAACTCAGCGCTCTCGCACCACTTGATCCGACCCATTTTTATCTCAGATTACCTTGTGTGGTTTTGCAAGCCAGCCGCTTCCATCCACGTGCCTGTCGCAACCTCCTAATGTGACTTCTTTACAAAGTCCGTTGAATTGCAATGTTTCCAACCGGAGAGCTTTCCTGCAGCAAAGCTCACATTTTGGTACCCACTTGTCTTGATGAACTCTTGTCATGGAAAAAAAAAATACTTATTATAACCTTGACAGAGGAACCGATTTTGAGCTGGTGCGTCGTCATGGTGAAGCAGCAGTCCTCCGGCACTGCCCGCAAGCAACTCTTATTTCCTTTTTTTGTAGACATGCTGGTTGATCGTCTGTCTTGTGTTGCACCAAGTACCAGTTACCGTGTATTTTAACTAGCAAAGCATTTAGGCGATAGAGTAATATCGTTTGTAATATCCTTAACTTTTGTGGTTCATCATGAAGCAGAAAAGTCAAAGTCAAAGTCAGCTTTATTGTCAATCCCTTCATATGTCAAGACACACAAAGAAACCGAAATTCCGTTTCCTCCATCCCACGGTGACGAGACATACAAGTAGGCGACACAAAACAAAAGGATCATAATGCGAGTAAACGTGGACGTCCTTTGCATTAGGCACTAAACGCAAGGTGCAATGTTCGTAACTAAACTCAAAACTAACTAATTAACTAAAAACTGAGCCAAACCTATCTACTTACTTACCTACCTAGTTCCTACCAACCTATTTTTTCCTTTTGATTTCTCTAACCAAAAATATAAAGTAATACCTTTGTTTTTCAATTATGTTGTACTGTTGTTGTTGTTTTTTTAACTCGTGGAAAAGCTCTGAAATATTTTATATTGGACTTGCAGGGGGGGGGGGGGGGGGGGATGTATCACCAAGATTTGTGTGTTGACTTCTTATATCAGTTGTATATCCACATAGAATTTGATGCTTTCACTCCTCCCAGCTGGGCCTCCCTATCTGATGTGAATAGTCGGCATGTCCATGTGAAGTATCTCCCCGTGGACAAAGCCGGCATCCCAGCTTCACGTGGCGGCAGGGATGACTGGGACATCTCTTCTCACTAAGCGCTCGCCTTGAAACGAATCTGCCGTTCATTGCGTTTGTCCATATCTGCGTGGTGACTTGATTTGAGGCTAATTGGACTTGAATAGATTAAAGCCAAGCTTTTATGCAGGCTTGGAACTGAGTTCTGTGTTTAAGAGCCAGAACACGTTTTTTTACACGCTTTTAGCGCAACCATTGGAAATGAGAAAAACGGTTCCTACACTTCCGTTAGCAGGTGAATTCTCTGTACAGCGTGACATTTTGCATACTGGAGCCGTTAGCAGTCTTTTGTGATGGCTGTTGATCCAGGCTGTGTGCTGAGGAATTTATGAAGTCTTTGTGTGCTGGTCATTAGAGCTGTGGTGCACACTGAGGCCCACAACTCGCACTGCATGACTGCTCCTGGTCAGCCGCTAATGTGACGCCTCCTCTGGATTGTTTTACTTAAGCACAACAAAAAGGACAAGGCCAACAGAGTCCCGGATAGATCATAAAACCATGGCTGTCCTTTTTTCATGTTTTTATTGTCAAAATTGACACTTTGGACATGGAACTAATGTATTGTCTTTCTTTTGGTGGTGCCATTTTGAGATGCAGTAGTCATTCATTAAATTACGGAATTAATAAAATAATACACAATCTACAAGTAAGGTTTTCTGTCCAACTCATCTCTGACTTTCTTCTTTGGGTCTGAAATGTTTAGAAGCCTTTCTTTCTAAATTATCCATAAATTATTATCCATACAGTATACAGTATAAATTATCCATACTGCATACGGTCAGCTTTTAAACATGAAATCAACATGCAGTAAGTTCCCTCCTGTCTTCTGTTTTCTCTGAGCTTCTAACTCTTCTTTAACTGACCCCGGTTTATCTTCTCTTCCCTCCCTGTAGAGAGTTTTGAGGTGACCCTCACTGAAGAAGGTGATCTTGGGCTCTTTCTTCTGCTTTGTGCTTATCGTTACTATTAACCCACTAACATCTGCACATTCACACAGAAATGCCCGCCATGCTCCGTGATTTCACCCATTTGGTTTTCTCAACTTTTATGTTCTTTTTTGCCCCCTCTCCCCCCACACACACACACCTTAGAATAGTTTGGAGCTTTGATAGCTGGATGATCACTATGATGTGGGGCTTTACTAAATTAGAAATATCTGTGCATGTGGCATCCATCGCAGTTTGCAGACCCTAACAGTTTTTCAGCTATCACAGGAAAAAAAAAAAGGCTGCTTCAAAACAGCAGTTCTTCACCCAATTGGATTTCTTTAGTCTAAAATTCGGAATAAATCTTATGATGACATTTTTCGAATTGTAAACTCTTCAATTGAAAGCTGCTGAGATTGTTAACCTATGCAAACTCTCTGCTGTTGTTGCATTTTTGCCCGAGTGGATTTCTTTTTTTTTTTTATCCCCCAGCACTAATATATACCATTAGCATGGCTGCAGTTGTCATTTGATATGGATGTCAGGCAAACTGATGTTTCTAATCCCAGTTCTCATCCAGTACATTTTCTTTTATGCAGATTAAGTCCCTTTATTTTGTTGTGACTTAATTACACAGTAGCTGTGGTTTAATGTATAAAAAGGCACAGAGCAGTGTGGTGACAATTATTTCTTCATGGATTGATGACTGAATTTACAGTATCTTTGTATTTCAACACAGTGAAGACCCCCCTCCCCGTTTTGTTTTTCTTTTGACTTGTGTTATGCACATTTTCCTCACAGCCAGTTTGTACCTCGATTCATTACACTGAGAAATTGGTCACCACTGACACTGCTATCTAATATCAATACATCTCGAATGTCTCTTATACTTCTGTGAAATGCCTGTCCACATCTTTTGGTTTTTGCCTGCATGACTGAATGCTGACAATTATTTAAATGGCTTGGGAAAGACTTCTGTATATTATTGAATGTCCCACACCCGCTCCCGACTCCCCCATAAAGTGCTCACCCAACTATAAAAGTGCTTATGGGCTTCCTCCACAGACACCACCCACCCTAAACTTCAACTCCCTGGCTCCTAAAACCTGTGGCTGATCATTTTTTTGCCTTCATTTATGGGTTTTGCTGTGAAGACCTAGTTTTGAAACAAAAGCGATTCCCCGCCATTTTAAAGCCATCTCTATTTTTGTTCAGGTGAGATTTGCGGCTTCAGGATCCACGGGCAGAATGTCCCTTTCGAAGCTGTGGTCTTGGACAAGTCTAGTGGCGAGGGGATCATCCGGGCAAAGGACAAGTTAGACTGCGAGCTGCAGAAGGAACACACCTTCACCATTCAAGCATACGACTGCGGCGAGGGACCTGACGGTGCCAACATGAAGAAATCACACAAGTCAGTATGAGTAGTTTCCAACGTCCACTAAGACCGTAGTATTCAAACGGAACACTTCTACGTTGCCTCTTTGCTTCACCTCTCATTCAGTCCTCTGTATCCTAAAACAAACCTGTCAGCAATGCAACACCAGTTTTGCAGCTGTTGCGTATTAACTGGAGTTTGTCTTTGTCAGGGCCACTGTCCACATACAGGTGAACGACCTCAACGAGTACTCGCCGGTGTTCAAAGAGAAGTCTTACAAAGCCACCGTCATTGAGGGGAAAAAATACGACAGCATTCTGAAGGTGGAGGCTGTGGACGCAGACTGCTCTTTCCAGTTCAGTCAGATCTGCAACTATGAAATTGTCACCCCGGATGTGCCCTTCACCGTTGACAAAGATGGTAAGGACTCCCGCCAATGAACCTCACAGCCCTGGTGGGAAAGGAGCTGAATTTGCATCCTGCTCGGAACATTGATTTTTGCAATCAATGGGCCCGCTGGACAGGTCATTTAGAATGCATCGCATCTTGATTCTTTGTTAGACAAAAGCGAGGAAATATTGCTCTCCTATTCAGGCTGGACCACAGTTTGGGCAATGTCATTCAATATGTATTTAGTTTTGATTTAGAATTTTAGCTACCAACTGCTGCAACTCACTATGAAAACATTTTCATTCAAATTGGTTTTAATAATACCGTAACTTCTGCTATCAGCATACAGGTTTCCGTAATGACTCAGTAGTTGGAGTCCTTTTATCCCATCACAGCTTTGATATTTAATAAATGGTAACTCACACTCTTCCTTATTTCAATCAGGCTTCATTAAAAACACAGAGAAACTAAACTACGACCGAGAGCACATGTATAAGCTGACTGTGACCGCTTATGACTGTGGAAAGAACCGTGCCTCTGAGGACGTCCTGGTCAAGATCAGCGTCAAGCCAACTTGCAAACCCAGCTGGCAAGGTATCATCACGCTCATCTACTTGCTAACCTTCACTGTTTATGTGCACAAGAAAAGAGTCTCAACAGCTGTTGTGAGATGGCTTTAATCTGGAAAGGTCCATATCAGAAGTCCACCATATCTTTTAGCATAATTTGTTTCGACAAGCCCAGTATCGACTGCGGCGCCTTATCATCGCTCTGTTGAAGGACACTTTTGTCACACTCCCCTGACTTCTTGCCCTCAGGCTTCAATAAGAGGATTGAATATGAGCCTGGCACAGGCAGCTTGGCTCTTTTCCCCAGCATGCACCTGGAGACCTGCGATGAGCCAATTACCTCCATCAGAGCTACCGTTGAACTAGAAACCAACCATATTGGAAAGGGATGTGACCGTGACACCTACTCTGAGAAGTCCCTGCACAAGCTGTGCGGTAAGGAACTTATTTTCTCAGTAGCGGGAGTCCATTGTCAATGATTCTGGTGACTAATTGAAGAAAAAAAAAAAATGTAGGAGCCAGCTCCGGTGCTACGGAGCTGCTGCCAGCACCCAGCAGCTCCACCAACTGGACGGTTGGACTACCCACCGATAATGGGCACGACAGCGACCAGGTGTTTGAGTTCAATGGCACCCAGGCCATCAAGGTTCCTGACGGCTTGGTGAGCACCAGCCTGAAGGAACCCTTCACCATATCTGTGTGGATGAGACATGGCCCCGGGGCCCATGAGAAGGAGACCATCCTCTGCAACTCTGACAAGACAGGTAAAGGCCTATACAGCTTTGATTGCAGTTTGGAAAGAGTTTCTTAATATAAATGTTAACGGTTGTGCAAATAAAACTTCTTCCATGTTTGCAGCTGAGTAAATAAACTAATCTAGACACCAAATGAGGAGAGGCAATATCTGTTTTCACAGTTCCTTGTATCCTAATCCATGTTTTTGCATTCGGCTGGCTGGCTTTTGTCTTTTCTTTCCCACCCCTGCCAAGTTCTCGCTCACCGCTCCATTTTAGTCTTGAGTTGTAAATTTGAAGCTCCCACTGAGTATTATTGACTGTAAAGTCTCAGAGAAATGTGTTGATGCTTCATCAACTTTCATCCCCAGTTTTATATGAGGAGGATTAATTAAGTGCAATTGGGCACTGGACAAAAAGAACCTGTACTGCCTGTGAGCATCTAACACCATTCAGCACAGCATATGGAGTCATATCATGAGCTGTTACCACAATTGAGACAATTTTTGGTTCAGAAGACAAATGAATGATTATTTGCTGATGTGTGAACACAATTGTTGCCTTTGATGAGCACAACTTTGTTGTTTTGCTATGTGTCAGTTTCTCTCAAATGTCATTGAATGAGTTCATAATAAATCAAGTGAAAAGTTTCTTTCAAATTCCAATTATAATGTTTGGTCATATCGCCCCTGCAGACATGAACAGGCACCACTATTCACTCTACGTGCACAACTGCAAGCTGATCCTTCTCCTCCGTCAAGATCCATCGGAGGCGGAGAACTATAAACCGGCCGAGTTCCACTGGAAACTCGACCAGGTGGGCTTCTGCTGCCGGATTAATTTCGGCTTTTTTCCCCCCCGAAATGCTATTAATGGTGCCAAATTGCCCTATGTTGCTTACAGGTGTGTGACAAAGAGTGGCATCACTATGTGCTGAATGTGGAGTTCCCCACGGTGATGTTGTTTGTGGATGGGGCTACTTTCGAACCCTTCCTGGTCACAGAGGACTACCCACTGCATGCCTCCAGGATTGAGCCTCAGGTCACCGTCGGTGCTTGCTGGCAAGGTAGGATGTGTAAACTTCCTTCAGATGCTTGCAATGCAAATGCTGATATTACTCTGCACAATTCATATTGAATCGTAATGTTTGCAAAATAATAATGCCCGCAACAATTCTCTCATGATACAGCGTAACCTTCAATGTAGCAACCTTCACTGAATCCCTCTAGCAAATCCTCAACCTTCCTGCTTGTCTCTTCCGATTCTCTTTTCCCTGTTCTCTACAGAACGCTCGGGATATGACAATGACACTGAGACAGTCTCTGAGTCTTCCTCAGGTTGCCCAAAATCTTTCCCTTCTCCGATACTTCCATGTGTCCGCCATGTCCCACCACGCTAACTGCATCCTCTTGCCACTTTAATGATTGCCATACGTTCTTAGCTGCAGACACATTTATTTCCACATTATGTTTTCAAGCATGTTGCCATGTGGACATCATTTATTGCTGCTTGAGTGTCATTTTTACATCATCCTCATCCATGCTCAGTGCAGCCTGCTCTTTCATAGCATGACCTTGACGGCGGAAGTGGATGTTAATCCACGTCCGATAACTGTGAAACACGCATACACAGAGATAGCTACCTCATCTCATCAGGATGGATACACCAGCACCACAGGATGCATTGTTTCATGTCTTTATAATTTGATCGTTACGCAGTAAAGCAGCAGTACCGTTGATTGGACACTGCATGCGTATATGAACAAGACCACCCATTATTTTGGCATCTGAACCAGCCTCATATGGGTGCGCACACTAACTTGCATGAACTGCCTTTGTGCCTTCAGCCTGCATGCACCAATGTCCTGTCCGAAAAGGTGAAAAATCACTCTTAACTCTTCTTTCTCTCTTTGTTTTGTTCTCTTCATCGATATTGTGACGTACACAGGCGGAAACGCACGCATGGCCCAGTTTTTTCACGGAAACCTTGCAGGGCTGATGATTCGCTCGGGCAAGCTGGAGAACAAGAAGGTTATTGACTGTTTGTACACTTGCAAGGAGGGCCTAGATGTGCAGCTGCCTGAGGAGGTCGCTTCCGCGGTTAAGGTGAGGAAAGCAAAGCGATCCTAATTTTGGCTCATCTGAACTAATTTTATGCATATGTCCTGCTTGGCATGTCTGTAGTCGCTCAAATATGATCCTGTTTACTTTTCCTCCAGGTGGAGTTTAACCCCAACCAGTCCTCTCTGACTGTCGAGGGGGACGATATTGATGCTTTTGACAAGGTCATGCAGCACGTCTCCTACTTGAACTCCCGTCAGTTCCCGACACCCGGCATCAGGCACCTTCGCATCTCCACCGCTGTCAAGTAAGCAGCAGCAGCTACAAACGCTATTGTTGGATTCCTCTCTGTCATCTTTAAGGCAGTGAGGGAGGCTCATTGAGGTGAAACTGAGGACAAGTCTACCCAGAGAATTGACAACTTGTTTTGTGCTTAGAGAACAACAGTTTGCATTGCTGATTTCTTACTTGCAATAAACCAACTTTTCACTGTTTATATATGTAGTAATCACACCAGATGAGAAATGCAATAACCTTTCGGGTGGTATCACCAGGAGCTCAGACATATTTATTTACTGTTAGTTTTTGGGGAGATTAAAAATAATTTGTCTACACTATTGAAATGTACAAACCTAAACATAAAGAATTTTCCCTTGTGGTTGACGAGTGATTGCAGGTAGTAATGATTTTGTCTCGCCTCTTACTGAAATTCACTCACAGGGTTATTAAAATAACAATAAAACATGTCTCTCTAAGATGCTTCAACGAGGAGTCCTGCGTGACCATGCAGGATGCCGAAGGTTACGTGATGGTGCTGCAGCCCGAGGAGCCCAAGATCAGCCTGAGTGGCATTGACCACTTTGCCCGCAGTGCTGCCGAATTTGAGAGCCAAGAAGGCGTGACGCTGTTCCCCGAGCTGCGCATCGTCAGTACCATCACCCGCGAGGTGGAGGTTGACGCCGAGTCTGAAGCCACAGAAGGAGCGGACGATGACCCCACAGGTGGGAGAAATTCGCACTGGAATGGAAGATTAGCTTTTTACTATCTCTCACTTCCTCTTTGGTGTTACATTTCATTTTTCAACTAAGCTGCCTCGCATACAGCGAGTCATGTGATACGGCGAAAACAGCGATAGAGGGCAAATGCACTGCTAATAGACGGACGGGTACAATCACAGCGCGGCGGGAGGATTATTCCTTGTAGCCGAAGGGATTGGACGGACTGAGTGACAGATAAGTTGTTTAGTCCTTTGTGGGAGGGCCCATTGGAGGCTTACCGTCTGTTAGCTTTGTACTGTACGCAAGCTGACATCAGGAGACAATAGATTTGCACCGTGGTCGAAACACAAACAGGAAGATTTCATTTGCTGTATTGACGAGGACAACCTAAGTGTCACAAGCATCCATGACTTCATTTAATTGTTACATATACACAAATTCAATATGCAGCCTGTAATACTTGAGTCAATTTTGCATATTTGAGACTTGCGATATAAATCAACTTGACTTGACTTGACTTGACTTGACTTGAGTAATGAAAAAATGAAGAATTCGGTGTACATTAACAAATCATTTTAGATTTGAAAATGGTACTTCTGCGGTCAGACCGAGGATAACTCATTGCGTGACACCCATACAGTACCTGCAGTTTTCAAAAATGTGTTGCTATTAATAGCTCTCAGTGTATCTAATAATCTGTGCGGCATCCTCATTGTTATTCGTTTAGTCCAAGAGACGGTGGTGTCTGAGGAGATCATGCACAACCTGGACACGTGCGAAGTGACCGTGGTGGGAGATGAACTGAATGCAGAGCACGAGGGCCTGGAGGTGGACATGGAGCAGCTGCAGCAACGTGGCCTTGAGATGAGCTCCTCCCACCTTAGCCTCGTCATCACAGGTATGGACATCAGCACTTCTGTTCAGCCTTTTGCCGTCTTATTTCTCCACGCGTTTTGAAGACATGCGCCTCACTGTGCCCCAGGCGTGAACACTATGGCCAACTACGAGCAAGTCCTACATCTCATCCGTTACAAGAACTGGCACACTGAGGCGCTCTTCGACAGGAAATTCAAACTGGTGTGCTCTGAGCTCAATGGGCGCTACGTCAGCAATGACTTCAAGGTCGAGGTAGGACTGAACTTGTTAGTCCCATAACTGTAATGCCTTCAACAAGTTGACGTGCTGTTTGTGTGTATGCTCTCCAGGTGAACGTAATCCACACGGCCGGCACCATGGAGCATTTGAGCAGTGCCATGGTGCAGCCCAACTTCATCAACCCTGTGCATCAGGCATCCGTGGACTTGTCTGGTCACAACCTGGTCAACGCTCACCAGGCGTCAGGTACTGCGACATGACCGGCCTCTTTCGTGAAAAACTCACCTGGCAAGCTGATCTTCCTACAATGTGGTAGCAAAGATATAAAGGAACTATAGATGAGAGCTAAAAAAAAAACATTATTCATTTATCTTAGTTTAGTGAGAAGCACGTGGCTTCTGACACTGCAAATTTGCTGCTGCATTACAGTCTGTTGACTACAAGTAAGTCACTCTTCTTTCGCCCCCAAACACCCAGTGCCTTTTATTTTCTTTTTTCTTTTTAATAGGCATACATTTAGGGATTACACTTGAATGCAGCATGTGACATCTGTGCACCACCATTTATTTCCCAGTTCCAATAATCTACCAGGCTGTCAGGCTCGCTAAGCCTGTCCCTGCACGAGAGAGCCTCGATAACGCTAATATGGAGCTAAGCGGAGCTGCTTACCACATCGAGCGCCATTAAAACAATCAAACTGTTGTCATTGTATGTGTGTCTGTGATTTTGTTCATAGTGGTTCCCAGCGCGGCCACCGTCGTTATCGTCGTCTGCGTCAGTTTCCTGGTGTTCATGATCATTCTGGGCGTGTTCCGGATCCGATCCGCACACCAACGCACCATGGGGGACCAGGAGAACGGCAAGGAGAACGAGATGGACTGGGACGACTCAGCCCTCACTATCACCGTCAACCCCATGGAGGTAAGAAAAACATGTGGTGAGGTTGCCAAGAACACAGCCGTTAACCTGCTAATGCTCGCTGCTTGATGGTGTTGTCAGCGCCCTACTTTGACACTGAGCTGTCGTGATTGACAGGCTGCTAGGGATGGGGAAGGGGGTGTATTTATTGGACATTACCTTGTTCATTTGCTTAAACACACACACACACACACACTCAGAGAGGATCTTACTTGCTTTCCTGACCTATACGTTCAAAGAATATTGTAATTTTATGTTTTTAGAGCTGATACCGATTAGCTCATATCTTGGCTTCAAAGTCGTTAAGCATGTTTCAAACGTGCTAAATGGAATTTAAATTAAGGTAATAGATCGCGTTGTTTCAAAATACAAACAAAGTGCAGGAAGCTTCCAGGGTTATCAGGACATCTTGTATTAAATAAAAACCTAAACAAGTAATGAACCCCTTAAAGATTTCTACAGTCAATAAACCATTTTCCCCAATTATGGTTTATGAACGAATTGTTGTTTATTTGGTACTCGGTAATGGCTCCAAACGATTATTCTATTATTAAAATAGTTGACAATTAATTTGATAATAGAATAGTTGTCGATTAAATGTTGAATTTTGGCACCTGTAATTGCAAAAAGGAGCTCTGCCCACAAGAACATGTTTTGTAAGCCACGTTTTATTTGTGTAATATTTCACTTCGCCATCACCCAAAATAAAAACATAGACATCGTTATCGTTGGAATTGCCAGTATGTCCTTTCATTATGCTGCTTACGAGAGTAAAGACTTTGAAATGGTTCAGATCTAAAGCACAAGCGTCAGAAGGTTTTACTGTTGACACAGACGTATGAAGACCAGCACAGCAGTGAGGAGGAGGAGGAAGAGGAGGAGGAGAGCGAGGAAGGGGAGGAGGAAGACGATATCACGAGCGCCGAGTCGGAGAGCAGCGAGGATGACGAGGGTGGCGAACAGGAGGACCAGCAGGGGGCCAGCAGACAGCAGCAGCTGGAATGGGACGACTCCACCCTCACTTACTAGAACAACACTCGCACACACAAACCCACCCGCACACATCACTCATTTGCACTCACTCAGACGTTCATCCTCACTACACGAATATAAGGAGCCGTGAAGTTTAAACAAAAATAATCCTGGTCAAGGTTTCCCTCTTGTCATCTTAGTGGCCCTACTTGGTGTTGTGTAGTCATCAGCGGCTTTTTTTAAAACTTAATTTATTCACAGGTAATCTTGGCCAAAATTTCTTTTCCAGTGTGTGAGGAAGCCAATTGTGCACTTTTTTTTAGTTGTCTCTCCCACACAAGGCTTCGGAATCATTTCTAGATTTGTTTCAGCAGCTGAACATAACCGCTGGTAGACCAGTGATTTGAATTAATGCTTTTAGCAACTCGACCACCTTTTTCTTGTGTTTTTTTTTTGTTTTTGCTTGGCTTTTTAACCTTTTAGTGCATGAAGAAGTCTTATGTGTAGAGAGATCCATTTCTTTTAAAAGTTGTTGTAAATATTAAGAAACCATGTAATTAGTCAATGTGCTTGTGAAGGCCTTTGCCACAGGGTCCAATATCTACAAATGCTTACTATTTGTGTCACGCAGGTTGTAGCATGTCGCTGAAAATGTGTACAAAAGTGTCAGCTTTCTTGACCAATGTTCTAAAGATTTTTTTTCTTTTTTTAAACCCATTTGTGCTCTCCTCTCTGCACAGAGGACACGTGCTTCGTTTTGCTTGCACGCACGTGCGTCCCTTTCATTCCCGCTTGATGGGATGTAGAGTGCGCAAACGGACGACAGTTGCGAAGATGCGATGTGAGCAACCCGGAAAGACAGCCATCCTCAGCCTAATTCACAAAGGAGCACACCGGCTCCAGGTAAAACGTCTTGTCACTTGTAAAGAAAATTGTCTCTGGTGCGGCCGTTTTAATGTGAGCTAATAATATTAAAGCATTTATCTCCAAGTAGTAATAATTGGGTGTTGGACTAAATATTGGACAGTATAGCTTCTTGAAAACTTGCTAAACGCAGTGTCCTTCTGTCTAGCGTACATGACAACATTGTGATTTTACTCCCAGATGACGTTTTACTGTATATATATTTTTTCACATGTACGTATGTGAACAAAGTAGCTAGTTTGGGTCCTCCTTACTGCACACTACTTGTTCAAGCTGTCCAAATGGCACTGGTAGACAGATGAGTGATGCCAACCTCCCCATTTCCCGGAAGGCCCAGGTTTCCGATCCCAATATGCATTACGGAAGTGTAATACTGTGTTGAGCAACATTTATTGAGCCAAGGCACATTTTCCTTAAGAAAAATCTTGCAGCACACCATCAACCAAAATGTCACTGAAGGTATACAGTATGCTTAAAAAAGAATTATTTTCTTGTCTCTATTTACTCCCAAATTGACTGACTCTGGGAAATCCGTTCTTGTTTGGCCTGACACAAACCTATTGTTTGTTGGACCTTTGCCATCTATTGGAAGAGATTGTCATTGTTCTGCCTGTCACTATTGTCAATGGCATAGATAGATGAGCTAAGATTCATCATGTAGTAAATGTTTTTAAACAATTAAGTAAAGGTCTCAATCCTGTCACTCATTATCATTTTTGCTCAATGCGGGTGCGCTTTTGAATTCAGTCATAAGGTGAGAAAATTAAAACAAAATGTGGAATGGAAAAAAAAAACTTTCTGAGAAAAGTTACATTTTTACTAGGATGTTTACATATTTTAAGACGTAGCTGGAGTTGTGCCGATTCTCGCTTTGGGAAATCAGGAGGCTCGGTATCTCTGTAATTGGGGGCATGAAGTCCAACTCGCAATTTTCGGCTTTCAAAGTTTATATCACAACTGCAATTGTGTGGCAGAAAAGCACGAACATGACACCTGGTGTGTTTAAAGCAATTGTTTCTATCGAATGACACGATCTCATTATTGGATGGCACCTTTGCAGCAATATCTTGCTTGGATAGAATTTGTGTCAAAGGCAAAGCGGGATAAATGTCGCAATCGTCTGCTACAGCTCTGGTGCAAGATTCTTGAGTTAAAGAGGCTGATGAGAAGAATGTAATTCTGCATGATAATAGGCATCGAATTATTTTTGTGTAATGACCCCTCCGTGACGCCCCCTGCAGGCTTGATGATGGGAGTGCCTTTAGCTGGTCACAGTGCAATGAGCAGATGTAACAAAACCTGTGTTTTAAGTTGTTCATTTGTAACTATACTACTCGGTTTCTTATTGAAGTTAAGTCTGTCTTAAAAAAAAAAAGTTTAAAAAAAAAAAGTAAAGCGCGACTAGTTTTGATTTTACACACTGTCAATGTGTCCATGTTGATGTGTAGTTTATATAGATCCATTGTGTATCTTCTGTAGGTATCGTATTAAATCCACCTTTAACCAGATGTACAGTGTCAGTGCGTAATGACAAAGCTTTGGCAGCATAAGGGAGAAGCAATTCTGTGTGTGAGCGCACACCTAAAAATCTGATTTGTGATCAACCCCACTGAGCGACGCATCACTCGCCCCAATTGAATGTCTCAGCCATAGAAATAGAAACAACAACGCTTAAGGATGGAACGTCGCATGAATCACAAGTTTGTGGATATTTCATGTTATTGAGACAGGAGTGTGTAGATGTGAGCCACTTTATTCTTGTCTTTCACACATCCACAATACCCCACACCCCGTTTTGATTTTTAGTTTTCTTTGACGTTTGCTCAAAACATGGAAATGTTTTGCGAGTTGGAAGGTTCCTTTGTGCTTGTTGGAGCTGCTCTCACTTTTCGACTACTAATAGACAGGCAAACTGTAGTCAAGTTGATGCTTGCTCGTGAACAAAATAAAGGAGAATTGGATGGAATTTCGCAGTCTGAAGTTTTTCCTTCCTTTGTCATCTTCCTCATTTCTTTTTGCACACACACTATCGCACATGCACAAGGGAATGCTCTGTGGCATTATGGGAAAGTTTTGTTTCTAGCATTTAGCGGCAAGTAGGTTTGAACGTATTTACCAGTCAAAAAATATTTACTCAACATTGGCAGCTCCACGTTTCCGTAAGTATCTTGCAAATACCATGAGAAATATTTGCTTTAGTAACAAATATTTGTGGTACAATAATTTCTACATAACATTTGCAGCTTTTTGATAAAATATATTTTAAAGAGTACGATAAAAAGACTGTTTCGTCCTGTAGTTTTCCTATTATAGCTATTATTCTTTTGCTGTATCTGCACATTTTAAGTTACTTTAAGAAACGTCACATGCCAGCCTGGTTTTCAATTCTGGATTATAGTATTCAAAAGTGAACGTTTCCTTCTTTCTACAAACTTTTTAAAGTAAAGTTAAACACTGTACCTTAACTTTAAAAATTTTAAATTCACTTACCTCTAATGGTGAACTAATAGGATGGAATGACCTAGGGGCCTCAGATAGACCTCACTTCGCAAGTCAAGCGCAAATGTCTTCACATACGACTTCAAGTATTTCTGCAAGTGACAAAGTAAGTGCATTGCATTTGTTACATCTAGTACTTGTGTGTTAAGGAACGACGTGTTTGCTAAATTTGTCTCCTTCAGGTATCCCCTAAGAAAAAGGTGGTGGCCAAACATGTAAGAAGGCCAAAACTGAAAGGTAATGTGCGACCACGGACATAAGAATGGGCTAACAATAGGGCCCTCATGGCTGAGGCCAGCCATCTTACATTGCCACTACAACTTAATGAAATCAAGGGCTGCAAAACTGAAGGCACAGAAAACAGACAAAATGCTATTTAATGACGTAAAAAAAAAGTAATATGCAAAATTGTACTCCAAGAAGAAAGATTAAAAATTCTTCATATTGTATGCAAAAACTGTACATTAAATGTCTTGCACAAAACAAAGTATCAGAGCTACCCTGAAAATATTTTTGAAAAAGTTATATAACCACAATAGGATGATTTTATTTACAGGACAACAATTATGTCTGAATTTTACAACAGTCATGTCATGATCTTAAAGTCAAGCTTAATAAGGAAGTCATATTTTTTTTACAAGAACTAATAAGATTAACAATAAGTCAGAATACAGTATTAGAAAATCAAATTTTTCCAAGATATGAAAAAAGACATTCATTTTGGATTTTATTTTACTATTGATGCTTTTTTACATGTTCTTTTCAGGGCCCTAACACTCCCATGTACTGCAAACGTCATGACACAAACAAAAAAACAGACACTTAATACACATCACACAGCACTCACAATGACAATGAATATCATGTTTTTGTCTATAATAGTAATAATAATAAGCAGTAAAAATGCAGCACAAAAAACAGCACATTTCAAATGGAACTTTTTACCCCACACATTAAAACAACTCAAATTCTAGTACCTACGAGAGCATACACATTTAATACACTTGAGGTGTATAAAAACAATACTGTTAAAAAGCATCAACAGCAACAACCACAAGTGCATTCGTTATTTACAAGTGCAACCGTCAGATTTTCTCTGCAAAATACCTATTAAAATATATTTTCTTAAATGAAAGTGACTACGCTTTGGTTTTCATTTTCTTAAATGAAAGCGACTACGCTTTGGTTTTCACACCACAACTTGCCAAAGCCAATATTTTATCTTCAGACCCTGGAAACAAAGAATGGAAAAAATTAAACAATTGCAGCTAAATTATATTTTTAACTATTAAAAGTGTCATTTTACTTACCTGTTGCCACTTTTTCAAACTGGCTCAAAGTAGCAGTGGCATTTTCTGCCAGGAAAGTTTCATCCTCTGTCGTGAGCTGTCAACAAATGAAGAGTAGTTACCGTGACGAGGTCAAGTTGACCCTGCTGCTTAGTAGGAGACATTTGATGTTCTTTTTGGATTGATGACATTTTATCCTAGTATTACGTCCATTTCTTTAAAAAAAAAAAAAAAAGTATTTGTTTTGTTAAAAAAAATATAGCTTAAACCTTGAAATATTAGTATACTATTTTAATTTTGTAATATAGCTTTTTAATATTGTGTCATTGAAAATTATGACTTTATTCACATTAAGAGCTTTTTCCCCATGCAAAATGTGGCTAATCGAGTAGTTTTTTTCCTAAAATGACCCTAATGCTGGGTTTTTTCACCTTCTCTCCCAGCTTTCTGAGTGCTGTGAGCACCTCCATCTTCTGCTGCTTGTAATCGTCTCGAGACAGCTTCCCCACCATTACGTCACGATCCATCTGTGCACAATGTCACACGAGATCAGATGGATTGGAAAGCACGGAAGGTAACGGATACAAAAAATTCAAAACATAGCTCACCTCGGCCAGTCTGGTTCGGAGCTGTCCTGGCTGTTTCTTAGCAAAAAGTCGAATCACTTCTGGAGTTTTGAATGCTTGACTGATGGCAGCCTGGATGGCCTGAACAAAATACACAGCTGAGGAATAAGACACATGAGCGTAATAACCCATTCATCAATCTTTTAAGAATACAGAAATGCAAGTATGCAGAGAATGACTGTACTACTTTTCCTTCTGTGGCACTATGCAGCCTCCCATAGGGCAGATTTGTTACTACAGCAGACATTATAGGGGTGGTGTGTTGGTCATCTGGAGTGCACCACAGCATGCATGTGCGGTGATTTTGTTTCCCCTCGTCGTGTGAGACGGCTCACATTTTGAAACTAGGTTAAGATAATACAACTGGTATGTGTGCACAACTTGTTATTGAGAGAGGGATTATTTTCTTATGTGGTGGCACAACTCATAGAAGTCACAAGACAAGTTGTTGCGTGTGTCCACTGTGCATACCAGCTGCATGCCGCTGAGTTCATCCACAAGTGTCATGTCGCCTGTCATAATCTTCTTTAGAGAGTCGTTGAACTCACTCAGCTGCTCCAATGTCTCTTTCTTTGTTTCCTCATATTCTTCTTCATCAATCTCCTCCCTGCAGTGAAGACGTATTGAGAAAGCATAGCTGTTTTTATTTTCCTTCTTGATTATTCTATCCATTTTCTATAACGCTTGTACCATTTGAGGTTCCTCACAGCTGATAAGCGGGATACACCCTGACATACTCACCAGGCCACCATTCACAACCACAATCATACCTAAATCTCCAATGAACCTAAATCTGACATGCTTATGGGATGTGGACTGAATCGGGAGTACATGCATACTTCACGTGGCAGGCAGGAGCAGACATTCGAACCCAGAACCTCTTGATCAGGCAGATGTGCTACCGTGCAGCTGCACCTGCACCAGTACCTACATCAGTAAATCAAACATGTAAGAGTATTCTGTCTCCATACGGCACCTGCATTCTTCCAGATCCTGCAGCTGCTGCATCAGTCTGTCAAGTTGCTCCTCCATATTCTGTCTCAGTTTCCCAGTTTCTGATTTTCCACGAGAAGCCATTCTCTACGGTTTCCCCGACGAATCTATTTGATCACAGAATTAAGATTTGTTTATTACACGTCAAGTTAACGTGCAGCGGGTACTATGGTTAGGATAAGGTACACGGTGAAGAACGCGACACTGTTTCAACAAATTGAACTGAGGGATTTAACCAAGAAGAGTGTTTTCGAGTTAGCAGAACAGCTAGCATGTTAAAATAGGACAACAGATCACCATGACCTGATAAACAAGATGTTGGATCCGTGACGCAGTTAACGGAAATAAATATTCATACCCACTTCATAAACGTGACGACTGAAACCCGAGTTCGAGCTCTCGACGTGGGTTAACCTATCTTCCACAGTGTTGTTTGGTTGTTATGTGGCTCATGAGTTTGTTTGCGATCGTGAATGCAGCTCAAAAACGTGGGTGTGGTTCACGACTTCTTCTGTGGTCTGCTACGTCATCCACGGACGTCGATCAATGATTACGCTGGCCGAGCTCATGACTTCATTATAGTGTTTCCTGGTAAAAAAAATTTTTACAGTTCCTACAACTTTCACCTTATACGAGTCACGAGAACGATTTTTCTGTGTTTGCTCTAGATTATTATATATTTTTTTAATTTTCCTTCCCACGAGATGCAGTTGAATAATCGGAGTTGTTGGTTGGGGTACGAGCTAACATGCTAATGTTAGCGGTGTTAAATCACTGTTAAAGTAACGTTAGCTGACCGGGCAAGACGCGTCGAAACTTCGCACATTCTCACCGAAAGACAATTTCGAATCTTTATTTAACTTAAAAACATTTGTTTGGAATGTGAGAGGACCGTATACCCGAAGAGAACCTTCACATACCTCACTCAAAGCAGGAGGCAAGGTGACACCATGTTTTCAGTCATTATTTTATGAGATTGTTAAAGTCAAACACACAAATATCGCAGAGGTTTTTACAAATGTTAATTTTTAATCCTAGATTAAAACATGTTCAAAGATTAAGAAATCATGATATTACTTGGTTGTTTTATGTATTAATATTACTAGATTAATCGATTTATAATACCGGTCAAAAGTTTTGAAACACCTTTAGATTTAAGCATCCACAATGCCATAATGGATCTAAGGCTTCATCCGGCACTCGACTGTGAGTAAGCGGTCAAGAAATTCAAGCTATTAACTCTTGCTAATGCACATTTGAACTGAAAGCCATCTACATCATAAAGCTGACTGAGAAAATCTGAAGATGTGCAAAGCTATTATCTGGGCAAAAGGTGCCTACTTTGAAATGACAAAACATTTTATTTTGAGTAACTTTTATTTGTTTATCAAATAGTTCCATCAGTACAGTTCAGGATTTTTTAAATAATGAACACTAAAGCACTGCGTGTTTCCAAACTTTCGACTGGTAGTGCATAACCTCTCAGAGGTGTGAGATAAATTTGTGATTCCAGACTCCACCTAAACTTCATTCATTTATACATTTGCGTTTCAGTCTCAATATTCAAACTCATAACATTGTGCTGTGAGTTGGCAGTGCTTACCACCTTCACAAACACCTTTTTGCCTCTTGAAGGTTAACCCTGCTTCAGAATGAGGCATGGAGAACGAGAGAAGAACAAGAGTGATCCTTCTGGCATGTGGATCCTTTAACCCCATCACCAACATGCACCTGAGGATGTTTGAACTGGCACGAGATTATCTGGAGGACACAGGTTGAGTAACGATTTGTCTGTTGTTGAAACTTTTTATGCTGATTCTGACTCAAACTACTTAAATGACATTTGAGACAGGTCGCTATAAGGTGGTGAAAGGCATTTTGTCTGCGGTTGGCGATGGCTACAAGAAACAGGGTCTGATTGAGGCTTTCCATCGTGTGAAAATGGCCAGACTGGCAACAGAGAACTCCGAGTGGATCACAGTGGATGCGTGGGAGAGCTCGCAGCCTGAGTGGGTGGAGACTGCCAAAGTGATTTGGTTAGTGATTTAACAACTTTCCTTCAACTGCGTTAGCTTCAAGACAACCCTTCCTTCTCCAAAGTTTGCTTCATATGTTATTGGGCATAACAATCAGTTGTTGAAAAGTGGTTGACCATTTGAACTTGTTTAAAGGTCTGTAATGAAACTTTTTCCAGGTTTCTGACATTTCGGGGTGAAAATACTGTACACAAACAATAAGGAATTGCATTGCACCTAAGAAGATCCAATAGTAATTGTTTGACAACGCTCGATCCACTCTGAGCTTCTGCTGAGTAGTCAATACCTTAAATAGCCTCTGGTTCGCTGACCTAAGGCATCGGGCAGGACCTTACAGGTGGAGAAGCTCAGAGAAGTAAGGTGGGGCGTGACCATTTTCAGACAAGTGAAAGAATCTTAAAATGAACTCCAAAACGTAAGGCTGCGTCAATTCTGATTACAGCACCGTGAAAACTGAGGTTGTAGTGACAAATTCACGAGTCAGTTTTCCAAACACATAAGACCTTTAAACACTGGTCTTATTTTGGTTTTGTTTCTCAGGCATCACTACTCTGAACTAACAGAAGCCAAGCAAGCTGGTGATGATGTGGACACTGTCAAGTATGCGAAAAAGAGACGCATTGAAAAGAATTATGTCGAGAGTGCATCAGATCACAACAAAAAAGGTAAGTGACTTAGACTGCACTAGCGTTATTGGTCCCAATTATTTTTATTTTTTTTAAATATGTTCTGTGTAGCCCAACTAGTCAAAACTCAGTGTTCCGATGAATGTTTTGTTTGTTGAATATGAATGAAATGATCAAAATCCACCCAATTTTTGTCCATCTCAGAGGGCGGCTATTTTGCCACTTGCTGTCGACTGCAAATGTATTCACAGTTGCCTGGTCTCAGGTCACAATTAATCTCTGCTCACTAGTTTTTTTAGGCTGAGCTGTGATTGGTCGCGTCTTAAAATCTTTTAGTGATTTTATTGGATACTTTATCATCATTACTACACAACAGTCAAATTGTAGCGCACCCTCTTAGTCTGCCATCAAAAGACAACCTCTGTAACATTTATATTTACTGATGTTAAGCGATGGACGCTTAGGTCTAGCTGTATTTTTAAACTGTACATTTCTTATCATTTTAGATGTAATATGTGACAACAAGACATGTCTGTGAAGGCTTGCCAAATTTTACAGCCAAAGCATGAGTGTCAAATTGACCATCAGTGGATCTGTGTCTTTTTACACATTATATTTGACATCCCTTTTCTAAACTTAATGAGATTGCTTTCCTCTTTTTTTTTAACCTCAAAATTCTACAGAATGACAGATTTCTTTAGGCCATAATGAAATACCTAGTTTTAAACATAAATCTACAATTGTGTATAGTATTTATTTTCAATACCTTAACAAAGACAAAAAAAATCTGACTCAACCAAACTGTCTCCTCAAAATGCAGAAGCAACTCAACTGATGCTGCTCTGCGGCGCTGATGTCCTCGAGTCCTTCGGGATCCCAAACTTGTGGAAGGAAGAGGACATTGCCGAGATAGTGGGCCGCTTCGGCTTGGTTTGCATTACGCGTTGTGGCGCCGACCCCGAGAAGTTTATCCACCGGTCAGACATGCTGTGGAAGCACCGCAAGAACATCCATGTGGTCCCCGAGTGGGTGGCCAACGAAATCTCGGCCACGCATGTGCGCCGGGCTCTGCGTCGTGGCCAGAGTGTCAGGTACCTGCTGCCGGACAACGTGCTTCGCTACATACACGACAACCACCTCTACAGCGCTGAGAGCGAGCAGAACAACGCTGGTGTGGTTCTTGCACCCTTGCAGAAACATGCTGGTGACCCCGCCATTTAATATAGAAAGTCACATTTTTACACAGAACTGATATATTTATTAAAGCTTTGACTCGTGCCTACTCCACAAAACAGTAATAGAGTAGCACCCTTGATTTTATTCGAATTGTCCATTGACATCAATTCTATCTGATATAATTTGTTCGAGAGTCCAACCTGGCGTCGTCATAAAGCGTTTACATAGTCTTTGTACATGAATTGCTCATAACTGCTAATAGCTCATAAACTGAAGTTAGTCATTCATCCAGTCAGTACATTGGTTATGGACATCACAATTCATATTTGATGGACTGGGCTTGGACTTGTTTTTAGTAGAAATTCAATAAAATGGCCGTCTATTTTTTCAACCCGGAAATAGTGTTTTATTGTTATTGCAAACTCATCAGCACAAAGGTGTTTGTTCATACTGTAAATATGCATGTAAATGTCTGGCAGTCAGAATTAATATTTTTTGCCGGCCTTGTTATGCAGGCGTGTCTCTTTCACTTGTGTAATGAACTAGAAAACAAGTGTGCCTTACTGCCTTTTGGGCTTGCAGACGGCTAAAACAAGTGAATTTGTCTTCTGATGTATAAGAAGCCTTGAATCAGTTGCTTATGTCCACCTGTAGTTTTAGACAGTTTTCCCCTCATCATCATTATAGAAAGTTGTGGCGTGTAAGCTTATGACATATCTGTGAGTGCCTGCAAATTGACCAGAGGCGTAGCCAAGCCGGGGCGAGCCGGGGCGAGCCGGGGCGGCGCCCCGGTTAGGACTCCCTGCGCCCCGGTTGAAAAAAATCGAGCTTTTTCGATTCTTCATTTTCATGCCGTTTTTTTCTTTCGGTCTTGCGCGAATGTGCTTGCGCTATTCTATGTGCGCGATGTTATCCATTCACCGTTTGCCTCCCGGACCCGGATGTTGTTTTAGCGATCAGCGAACGGCGTGGGTGATGTTCGATTTTTTTTCCTGTGGGCGTGCGCCCCTACTGGAAAAATTCCTGGCTACGCCTCTGAAATTGACTTACATAATTGGACCAGTCTAACTTGCCATGCATGAGAGCGCCATGCATCGCCGCTGAGCTGACATAAGGGCACACCTACTTTAATACTTTACTGCTACTAAATATAATTTCTTCTGCCTTTTGGAAGAAGCCTTTGAAGCCGTAGATTTAAACCCTCCCCGGTGGTTCAGAGTTCGTTGAAAGGCTCACCAAGAATGCATGCAAACTTGTGTGGCACATGGGACATGATCAGCAATGAGAACTTTGAGGGCTACATGATTGCATTAGGTAAGATACTTTCAATGTCTTCTTGTTATTGACCATTCATTTTTGTCTGAGCCTTTTTAAATGGTATTGTTTAGCCTGTACAGTATTTGTATATGGGTAAATGTACTGGGACACTTGGCTAGTACACATTTTGTACAGAAAGTGAAACAATATGCACTCTCTGGGAATACTTTGCAAGATGTTAGTGTGTCTGTGTCTCTTTTCAAGTTTTTGCAAAAGTTTTTTGATGGTGGTTCTCCAAGCAAACTCATTAAAGCGTGCCCACATTGGATCATGCTGGAAAGAAAGAACCTTTCATAAAATGTCACCAAGCAATTTGAGTGGGAAATTTGGGTCTCCATACAACATAGTAGTACTAGGCTATGAGTTTGTGGTCAGTTAGCTCATCAATACATTTCTGCAAGAAAAGGGTGTCCTACACTAATCAAATGTCACTGTCAAGCTCTGCTCACGAACAATGACGCTTTAGCAAATATAAAAAAATCCCCTACTAGTGTGTAATCTTAATGGACAAAATGAACATTGAATGGTCACTGACACCAAATTGATTAATGTAATGTGTTGAAAGGAATTTTTATTAACAGTTCCAAATTTGCACAAGACTTCTGCATGAAAGAAAAAAAAGGTTTACATCTGAAATGTATTCAAAATTAACTTTAAATGTTGGCAAGTGAGTGCTGACACCATTAAACATGGTTTCGAATGTTATTCATTCTGAACACAGCCACATACTGATGAGACAAGCTCATGCATACTTGTGCAGCCACATAATCTTGGTTGTTATTTTTACCTTGCTTCTTGATTTTCTTTCAGGTTTTGGTCATATTTATGGTGGAAAAAGTTTTTAAATTATTTAGCTTGGTAAAAAAGCATTTGAACTAGGCTATTTAGTAGAATTTGTTATATCCGCTGTAATGAGCGTGATAGCTCCTCTTGATAGTTATTAATGATAAACGGCTGTTGAACAATAGAAATAAACAATTCTGCATTGTATAATGTAACGTCACAAATACATTTGGCATAGTATGAGTAAGCCCCAAGATGTGTTTGCCTTTATCTGTTCACACGTGGCCACTTTCCCCAGATATCAACCCTTGTATTAGAAAAATTGCTCTGAAGCTGAAGCTGAAGAAGTTGATTGAACAACAGGGCGACCGGTACGTCATCAAAACATGTACTACTTTCAGGAACTACACCGTGTCCTTTCGAGTGGGACAGGTGTTTGAGGAGTTCTCCGGGGGCTTAGACAACCGGCACATGAAGGTGAATAGCAGTGGCCCAACAAACGCTTGAGGGCCTTGCGTTGAATTTTGATGAGCTGGCATTTTCTCTTGTGCCGCGCAGTCGCTGGTGAGGTGGGAGGGGAACAAGCTGGTGTGCGAACAGACTGGTGAGAAGAACAATAGAGGGTGGTGTCACTGGATTGAAGAGGACAAGCTTCACTTGGTATGAATTTAGCATCACACAAAACAACTATTACCATTCCTATTATAGTACGTACTGTATACCATAATATTTCTTCTCTCTACAATACACAATGTTCACGTTCAGTTACTATGTCATCTATGGGGCAACACTGGAAAATCATGGTCTGCACATCTGTCCCACAACCTGCTCATTATTAGTTAATGATAATACGTTTTTTAACAAGGGCCATAGAAAACGGAAGAATGTATTACTCAATGTGGCATCTTTTTTTCCTATTCTCAGGATCTGTATTGTGAAGGGGAAATCTGCAAGCAGGTTTTCAAGAAGGTCAATGACTGAAGAGGAGGATAAATGTCAAAAATGGACATTACACAAAAGAAATGAGCTCTCCTGTGAGCTGTGAGGGAATAACTAAAATACCACTAGAGAGCAGTACATCAACATGAATACTGTTACGTACTGTAAGTACGGTGGATGACTGTTTACCACTGCATTGATCGAGGTTAGCTCACAAGGGGCAAAAAGATTAGCAGCGTCTGGTTACTTATATGTTTCTCCATGTGTTTGTGCTTTTATGGAACAACTGTGGTCAGCGTTGTAGATGTACATATCCGTATTATGTGTGGGGATATGTGTCACCTAAAATTCAAATAAATGCAGATCAAAGTAAAAAGCTTTTTTTTTTTTTTAAAGCTGTTGGCAAACGGTTATGCTCAAATCCAAGGTTGGGCAAAGTTTGGCCAATGAGCCAAAAACATCTTGCTAAATGCTTTAACCTGGTCTATTGGTGATTGGGATGTCGAAATGGTTTTTGTCACGTAGTTAAGGTTTCCTTCATAGATGGCCGTTATGATGCTGAACTCAAATAAAATAAATATGTGATCGCTTCATATTCCATATCCATCCATTTTCAACACCGCTTATCCTTTTCAGGAACTGATTGAACAGTCTTTCTCGTTTTAAAGTCAGAAGCCAGTAAAAATGTGTTCAAAGATAATTGCATTTATTTTAAAACAGAAATTGATACCAAAATATGATGCTTGCAGTTTCTCAATATCTTGTTAAAAATGAGGAAAGTTAACAATTTTGCAAGAAACATGAAGTCGTTACACATCAATTGTGTGCGCGCGCGTGTGTGAGTGTGTGTGCGCGTGTACATATGTATGTATGTGTGTCTACATATGTGTGTAAAATTTTGAAGATGAATAAAAGTAATGTTTTTTATTTTAAAATTAAACATGGATTGTTTTTATTAGAGCCAAGTCAGTGATTTAAAATGTAGCTATTAGTTGACATTCAATATTATTCATGTTGTTGACAAGATAATTTGTTGATTAATTTGTATGACTAGCATCCACGTACTTTTCCTCAACGCTTCCTGTGTTGCTCCGCCCATTGTGACGTATTGTCACGTGACTGCAAGTAGAACCAAAATGGCCGCTCTAGTATTTTGACGTGTAATAGCTAGCTACTTTTCTTTTTGTTTCACTGTTGACTTGACAGAAAAGCTAAGCCAACGAGAGACATTTTGGACTCGATCTATGTCCCTAGTCTTTGCGCAGGAGTGTCCTCGTTTTTATCTTCGAGACAATCAAGACTGACATATTAGTTGAACGATTTGGGCTATGCATAAGATATCTAGTTCAGATTGAGGCTAGCTAGCAGGCTCTGGCTGGCACAGTCATAGTGAAGTGGTTGAAATTGAGATAGCTGGTTAAACTTTCAGCTGCGATGGAGGAATTAAGCGCAGATGAGGTAAGGAAAACGCATCAACGACAACACTACTTGTGTAGCTCAACTTACATTCCCTTTTCGTTTACAGATAATAGATTTACACATGATGACTAGCTTTGTGCTACTCTTAGCTAAGCGGCTACCACGGGAGCAATTGGTGAAAACACCAGCGACAAAACCACAAGCTGAGCTCAACAATACCATACAAGAGAGCATGTCATCCACCGGGTCAATACGGCGTGTTTAGAAAAGAAAATAGCGGACGTCGACAGTTATTGTGGGCAAACTGCGTATGCGGTAGTTTGCATGAGCACTGTACGGTCGTAAATTAGGCAGCTAACCCTGTTCTTGTAGCAGACAAAACCTGGTCCCAAATTGACATAATTTAAGTGAAAACTATCACAGTTGCGTTGATAAGTTGCCTCGTGTTTGTCTCGCATGTTAATGTAGATCATATTATTTTAAATGTTCTCTCGCGGACGACTTTTGGGTAGCTGAAATTGCTAGTCTTGTTTCGAATAAACGCCTAAGACTGTGATCTTTTCCTTGATAAATAACACATCTGGACAAACAGCAACAGTATTATTTTCATAGTCGTGTTCCTCAATATTGATGTTAAAACGATTCCATAGTGTTGTTACTCTAAATAAAAAGTGATTTTTCAGTTTGGCATAGCAAAGCCATTTGTTATTTCAAATGAGCATTAAACACGAAGATCACTAATAATTTGTTCAACCTATTTTCTTTAACTTTGGACTTTTAACGTTTCAAGATTCGCAGAAGGAGATTGGCACGGTTGGCAGGGGGACAGTCCTCACAGCCTAACACCCCTCTCAGCACCCCCTTGACATCACCACAGAGAGAAACTCCACCGGGACCCCTCCCTGGACCCTCAGGTGTAACATCTCAGCCCCTGCCACCAGCTGCCTCACAATCTTTAGGGCTCAGTGCTCACAGCGGTACCCCTGCCACATCCCCCATTGGCACCACTGGTAAAAAGCTTGACGGAGAATAGTTGTTGTTGGTTTTAACAGTTTGTCATATCTTGTCTGAACTATTTCCTCCTTGTGTCTTCAGTGTGCTCACGCGTGTTTTGCCTTTTGCAAGGTGTGGCTTATGGCAGTCAAAGTAGTGAAGGTGTCAGCTCCCTTTCCAGCTCCCCCTCCAACAGCCTTGAGACTCAGTCCCAGAGTTTGTCTCGTTCACAGAGCATGGATATTGACACTGCCTCTTGTGAAAAGAGGTAATAACATTTCACAATGGTTTGCATGACAAAAGATGACTGTGGATGGAGCACCTGGCTCAAGACATTTACATGGTACAAAGTACACAATGAAATGTGCGGGTTTTTTTTTTTTGTTCTAGCATGTCCCAAGTGGATGTGGACTCGGGGATAGAGAACATGGAGGTGGAAGACAGCGACCGCAGAGAGAAGAGGAACTTGACCGAAAAAGTAATTCACTATTTCTTACAGCATTGGATTTGACTTGGCATCTGTGCTTGCACATAAACACAGACAAATACTGTGGTGAAAATAAATGAAACTCGTGGTAGTTGATGAATTTGATGGATAAATATGCATGCCTTGATAAGTTCATCAATGGGGTGCATATTGTAGCACATAATGAAAATCATCAATGTTTTGTAATAAATCTGTCCAGGGTTTACTTATGGTGCAGTATACATAACATCCTTTCTACAACCTTTGTCCCTTGAGGGGGGCCAAAATGTCCATTGTTACATCTTAAAATGTTTGTCCGATGGAACCTGTGCACCCCTAGGAAGCTTCTGCAAACTCAGATGTCACAGAAGACCAGGCTCTGCAGCTCATTTGTAAGATCCTGCGCGTTTCATGGAAGGAGCAGCATCGCGATGTCATCTTCCTCCCTTCACTGGCTGCTGAATTCCAGCGTAACCCTAAAGATGGTATGTTAGTGACGCTATATTTATCTCACCAAAAACATTTCTAAGTGGAGCTCTGAAATTCTTATTTTCTCATTCTGTCTCTCGCAGTGTACTCTGATTTTAAAGACCTGATCGGCCAGATCCTGATGGAGGTCCTCCTCATCTCAACCCAGTCGCCTGTCCACAACCCCTTCGCCAGCTTGACCGCCACCTCGCAGCCAATTGCAGCAGCCAAATCTCCGGACCGCCACCTGACATTGGTACAACCCTCCAGCCAAGGTGGCAGCCCCATGGGCACCAGTGCAGGCTCCTTTGGCGCAAGCTCTCTGTCAAGGCAAGTGACGACGCTTATTTTTTTCCTCCACTGTTCAAAACCTCCAATCAAGTTTGAGATGTTCTTCTCTCCAAATTTGTTAATGACTTGGAAGTTATCCAGGTTGAAAATCATTGGCATTACAATCATCATGTGATCAATATTGTCCACAGTCTGTATGCGTGTGGTAGCCCTTGCCCAATGAGTCTGGATGCAGCCAAGAGGAGCTCACCAAATGACCCCACACCCACCACCCCCTCTGTACCTTCTACACCATCTACGCCACAGTTCTTTGTTCCACCCAGCCCACCTACTCCCGCCGCTCCCCTCAGACCATCTCTCAACCCTTTGTCTGCCCCCATGCCCATTTCCCAGCGTTATCGGCCTTACTCTGTCTCATCTCCTTGGGGAGCCCCGTCCCCAACCAGCCCAGGACAAAGAGCTTTTAGCTTTTTTCCACCATCTCCTAGCCCAGCAGGCCTCACTGTGCCCCCCAATACCCCAATTCCTCTGTCAACACCTAGCAACCCGACCCTCTCCCTAAGTTTGCTTCCTGTGGTCCCGCCTTCTCCCAGAACAAATGCCCGACAGGCCACCTTTGCATCAAGGATCCCGCCTTCTAGGTATCTCACCATTTCTTTTGCATGGTTGTGTGTGTGGCACACGCGAGCCAGCAAACTAAAACATTAACCCTAAAACATTGACTCACTTCAAGCTGAACTTGACACAAACTTCAAGCTGGAAATGGATCCCAATACAGATACAACTTTCAACAGATTTAAGTTGATAGGTAATTCCCATATGAACTAACTATCAATAAGACATATTATTAATTAATATTTGAGAATAGCCAAAGTAGGGAGGAGCATTTATTTAATCGATTGATATGCACGTTTTTTTTATACTGCTAATTAGAGGATTTGAAAATGCTGCACTTGCTATACATATGACAACTAATATGGTTTGGCAACTAATGCTGCTTTTACACATCCTTTGCTTGCATATTAGTAGCAAAAAATAATTCATTTCAAGTACAATAACTCTATGTGTGAGATATGCTTTATAGTATCAACAGTGATGTAGAATTATCAAGCATGTAAAGAATAGCCTGTTCCTTCCATCTCTGAACTAGCTACTTGAGGAATGAATGTTCCAACAATGTGTAAACACTGCAATCAAATGGGCATTAACTAAGAACATTTAGCCCTGAAGCAGATGTTTGCAACAGTAGTGCCCCCCCCCCCATCTTATGTTCCTTTCCCATTCCAAATGTGGTCTTCAGTTTTCATTATCTCTTTCCCCTTTGCTTGCTCCTTCATACCGTTTCTCTTCCAATATTGACCTCACTCCTCCTCTTGTTTTTGTCATGTTAGCCCCTTGTCCCTCCCGTTTGCCTTCTCTGACATATCTCAGGGCAGCAGCGATGAAGAGTCTGAGGAGGAGGAGGATTTTGCACGGGTTCAGTTTGGGTCCAGGTACACCGCTGCACGGTGTTGTGTGTTTTACGTGTGCCCGCTTGCCCAGCAAAGGTCTGCTGCATGCACCAGTGGGGCCTTGCCACTCACAGCGCACAAACACACTGTGGCAGAGTGGTGAATGATTAACAAAGGCGGACTCGGCTCTCTTTAAGAGTGCTTTATGTGTTTTTACAAGGTTTAACTTTTAGGTTGTAGGTATTTTTTTTATTTTATTTTTTTATACAATTAAATCTATTTTTCCTGGATCAATTCTACCTATGGAGTATTGTGGAAAAAGTGGTTCGCACCTTGGCCTTACAATCCTGTCCTGTATGTTATTGTAGCTTTAACATTACATGCTTTAACTTCTTAAGTGTATCACAGTGCATTGCCAGTGTTCCTTGAATAACTAAAGCTAATATTCTACCTTCTGAGGGTTATGCTGTTGCAGCTGACCCACTAATGGACTTTGCATTACCAATGACAATCCTCATAGCAACTGAATAATAACAGCTGTTTCCTTTTCAAGCGCCACATGCCATGTGATACAGTCGCTAATGCCTCAAGTGTGTTTCTTTCAGGGCCTGTGATTGAGAGCTTACTCGAAGCTAACGGTGCATCTTATCTTTCATTCATTGTGGCAAATGTTGATATTCCTCCTGTTTGTGTTTGTTTAGTCATGGCGCATGTGGAGGGTCAGTGTCTTGTGATTTGACCGGCGACCGCTTCACCATCGAAGCATGCAAGGAGACAGAGATGCTGAACTACCTCATTGAGCGCTTTGACAGTGTTGGCATGGAGGAGAGGAAAGCTCCTAAGGTATTTGGCATAGACAAATAAGAAGTACGCCCTTTCTGGGTTCCTTGCTTTTTTTTTTTTTTTTTTTTCCCCCCGGTATTCATACAGCCAATCAATTCATGTATCAGTTTACGTCCTGAAGAATCCATTAATACATTTAACTTTCCTCTCTTTACTGTCCTTCAGATGTGTAACCAACCAAATGTCAGCCAGCTTCTTAGCAACATTCGCTCTCAGTGTATCTCTCACATTGCCCTCGTTCTGCAAGGCTGTCTGACTCAGCCTCGGTAAGTTTTCCCGAAGCTTTTTGTTCCACAGTATATAGCCTCGTCGTATTAGTGTAATTCTCCTAACAATACCTTCAGGGTCACTCAATTGAATTTGGCCCCAATGATCAACTTCTGAGGCTGCTTTGACCTCTAAGCTAAACACAAAACTCCATTATTTATTGGCTATCATTTAAAACCCTCACGATATTGGACACACGTCATACTTGATTAATATTCTTTGTCTTAAAACTAAGGTTCACCAGTATTTTAAGTTCCTTTATCTGTCTCTAAATAAGAGGACATTTTGTCCTTTTTCCACCCTTTCACTGTCCCCAAAGCTACTCCTCTTTCCCCTTCTCTCAGATACATTATATATGTTTGCAACAATGCTTTCTTTGTTTGTCTCTCTCTTTGCTACACACAGGAGCTCTCTCCAGCATTCTCTGCTGGTACCTTATATGCTGTGCCGGAACCTCCCATATGGCTTTATCCAGGAATTGGTGCGCATTACCCACCAGGAAGAAGACGTATTCAGACAGGTGTGACACGCATTTGCCAGTTTAGCTATCTGTAATTGTGTGCAGCGCAAAAGCACAAATTTGGATAGAGTAGAGCTCATTACATGAGTACCATGTTCCTTGACTACTATTTTCAGTGAATATATGACATGATTTCAGATTTACTGCTGTCTATAAGTTCAATTTTGGAAGTTAACAATCATGACATGTTTCTCAGATCTTCATTCCTATCCTCCATGGGCTGGCTCTCGCCGTGAAAGAATGTTCCTTTGACAGCGACAACTTTAAGTTCCCCCTCATGGTAAGACGTTATAGGACAGGTAAAGGTCCAAATTGGCATAATGGCTTAACATTGTTACAAACCTTGGTAGTAATTAAACGTGTATTTGTTTCTATTATGTTTCTCTTGTTTTTACAGGCATTAGCTGAGCTTTATGAAATCAAGTTTGGAAAGACTCACCCTGTGTGCAGTTTGGTGAGTGCACAGCTCAATGAATACTCATTATGTCCTTGTGGCTTAGACTGTTCTATTAATGGATTTGTAAGGTCAACGGGTTCCCATCAAATGTCCCCTGGAAACATTGGTGGAAAGATCAAGCTATTCCATCTTTTTGCTTCCCTGCTCCTTTTACTTTTCTCCCAATTATTACTTCTAATTGTCCAGCCGTCTATTAGCACCTCTATTTTTGTTTACAATATTTCCAAAAGATGGCTAAAAATGAATCCTTTCCTCAGGTGACTTCCCTTCCACTGTGGTGTCCCAAACCTTTGAGCCCAGGATGTGGCAGGGAGATCCAGAGGATGTCCTACCTTGGTGCTTTCTTCAGCCTCTCTGTTTTTTCTGAGGATGATGTAAGTACAATGCTTGTCCATTTATAGCTGTGTTTTCATTTCTAACGCTTACTGCTTGTACTAGTACCTGCCACACATTCTTGTAAATGACTCAAATACCGCACAAGAAGTATAAATACTGCAAAATACATGCTTATATTTTTCACATATTTAACACCTCGTTGCTTTTTATTTCCTTTAGACCAAAGTAGGGGACAAGTATTTTTCCGGTCCAGCTATCACCATGGAGAACACGAGAGTTGTCAGCCAGTCCCTGCAGCATTATCTGGAGTCAGCAAGGGTGAGCTTTTTAGCCTTTTGTTGCCATCTCTGCCCCGATTACTGTTTTAATGTCCCTGTCATCAATAATCAATTTTTAGGGTGACCTGTTTAAAGTTCTTCACAACATCCTGCTAAACGGAGAGACGCGGGATTTAGCCCTAAATTACATGGCAGCTCTAGTCAACTACAATGTGAAGAAAGCTCAGATGCAGGTAGGATTCATTGTATTGCTACACTCTTCCGCATTCTTTTCCATTATTGTTGTACTCACCAACCACTTCATTATGTACACTTGCATGATCTATAGGATACAAAGTCGGCATCACATGTTCAGTTCTTTTTAAAATAATGATGCATGATTGATTTGTCCGTTTGAGCTTGAAACATTGCCATTGATTTATTTGAATATATTCATATTGTGATTGTAAATCTACACACTGTCCCTTTAACACAAATTGAATCAGTCCTCTTGCAGGAGTACTTAAATTGGATAATATTTCCTGATCAGAAGATGACGTTTTAAGCATTTGGACAATACCTAAACAATTTGTGCATCTTTAGACCCCTGCAAACTACAACCACAATAATAATCAGTGTTAAATGAAGACTTTCGGCAGACTGGGTAAATTAATAAGAATTGATTCGCATTCCTCTCTCTCTCTCAGACCGATGACAAGCTGGTGTCGACAGACGGTTTCATGCTCAACTTCCTGTCAGTGCTGCAGCAACTCAGCATGAAAATCAAGCTGGAGACAGTGGATCCCTTCTACATTTTCCACCCTCGTTGTCGCCTTGTCGTCAGCCCAGAGGAGACACGCGTAAAGGCCACAATGGAAGAGCTCAAGAGCTGGCTGTCTGAGCTACGTGAGTTGTCATTGCTCGAAAAGGATTAAAATAATGTCAGATAAAATGTTATCAGTTATAAATGTACGTATGGTGAATAAACTGCATTTGTTGCAGAGGGATTTTTCCATTCTTTGTTGCAGGTTTTCATGACTCTATTACAGTAAGACCTCACTGCTAAATTAATTTGTGGATTGTTGATTTTTATATATTCAGATGAAGATCCCACCAAATTCTCCGAGCCAAAGTTCCCCACAGAGTGTTTCTTCTTGACCCTGCATACCCACCATTTGTCTATCCTGCCCAGCTGCAGGCGGTACATCCGCAGGTTGCGGGCAATTCGTGAACTTAACAGGTAAACAAATGCTCATGCATCTGTGGTCATGATAGTTGCCCTGCTGCTCTTGATGTCTTTTTACATTATTGTATTCATTGTGCCTTATTAGGACTGTAGAGGAGCTGAAAAACAGTGAATCCCAATGGAAGGACTCTCCCTTGGCCAGTCGTCACAGAGAAATGCTGAAGCGTTGCAAAACGCAACTCAAGGTTTGTTTTTACAAAAGATGCAAAAGATTCTTGTTTCTCCTTAAATGTAGAAACACTGCATTATTTGTACCTTCACACTAAAAATCTTAATGGCATTTGACTCGTGCCCTCTCAGAAACTGGTTCGAGCCAAAGCTTGCGCTGACGTGGGTCTTCTGGATGAGAACCTGCTCCGTAAATGTTTGCAGTTCTACAGCACTGTCATCCAGCTCATTCTCCGTATGGTGGACGCTGCGTACCCAAAGTGAGTCACGTGACTCTACTTGATGTGGCTTGACTCTCTCAGTCATGCTGAAATTTAAGTGATTTGCTGGACTACATACATTAATTTCTGTCCTTAACAGCATTACCCTGCCGTTGAACCCTGAGATTCCCAAAAGCTTTGCTGCGCTCCCGGAGTTCTATATTGAAGATGTGGCTGAGTTTTTGCTTTTTGTTGTGCAGTAAGTTCACAATTCAGTCCTTCGCACATGCACACAAATCTGTTCTGCAGCAACAGGTATATCCATAATGGTGTTTTCACATCTGTTGTGGTCCCGTTTCACACAAATGACCCTTAATCCTCCTTAGGAGGTACTCGTTGATCTGTGCTTGTTTGGTAATACCATCCTATAATGTAGCATTGTAATAACAATTAAATACAGTGCCATGCTTATATCCGATAAAGAAAAATATTCCTCTCCTTGCATTTTCTTGCAGATATTCTCCCCAGGTTTTATATGAGCCTTGTGTTCAAGACATAGTCACCTTTTTGGTGGTGTTCATCTGCAGTCAGAACTACATCAGGAATCCGTACCTTATTGCCAAGTTGGTAGAAGTTCTGTTTGTCACCAACCCTGCCGTGCAGCCTCGCACTCAGCGCTTTTCTGAAATGATGGAGAACCACCCCTTGTCCATCAAACAGCTGGTGCCCGCTCTTATGAAGTTCTACACTGGTGAGTGGCTAAGATGTTTTGACAGTTAAATCAAACCATTTTTAAAATCAAAATGTTGTTTTCCAAACACTGTTGTAAGTATTCGTGTGTATGTACGTATCCACATATTGTTTATGTCTGCCGCTGACTCTTCTTTCATTGGCTTATGTGGCTAGATGTCGAGCATACTGGTGCCACCAGCGAATTCTATGATAAGTTCACCATAAGGTACCACATCAGCACAATCTTTAAGAGTCTGTGGCAAAACCATGCCCATCACGGCACATTCATGGAAGAATTCAAGTGAGTTTGATTGCAAGGCACAATTTGCGGGGTTTTTTTTTAAATAAAATGACCCAATTTATGTACTCTCATGCTCACTTCCCTTTAGCGCCGGCAAACAGTTTGTCCGCTACATCAACATGTTGATCAATGACACCACCTTCCTGTTAGATGAGAGCCTTGAGTCTCTGAAGCGTATCCATGAGATTCAAGAGGAGATGAAGAATAAGGATCAGTGGGATCAGCTTCCCAGGGTTTGTACTTTGCTGAAATGTTTACCTAAGCCAAGAGGGTTTGCGGTTATTAGTATTTCTACAGCATGTTTTGAACTTTGACTTCAGTTCTCTCAATACAGTAGAGCTCTTAAATATGATGATTGCGCATTTTTCCCCAAGCTATTCTCACACATTGATAATATATCAGTTTCAATCGCATCTGATTTGATGTGTACTGTATGTAAAATAATCTTCCATTTTGTTCTCTCGGCTCCAGAAAGCTTTACCTGCTACCCGAATACTGTATTTAAGACTTAGCGGAGGTTTGACAAAGGCATTTTAGACAAACCTTAAATTTGCTAAAAAATATAAATGAGCCATCCCTGAATACTCCTATAAATTAGTGCAGAAACATAACCTTGATGAGCAGTACGCTTACCTTAAGAAAACAAGCATGACAATGTCTGAGTGTGTATCTGGTTTTATTCAGGACCAGCAGCAGAGCCGCCAGTCCCAGCTGACTCAGGATGAGCGAGTGTCTCGCTCCTATCTGGCCCTGGCCACAGAGACAGTCGAAATGTTTCACATACTCACTAAGCAGGTCCAAAAACCTTTCCTCAGGCCCGTGAGTATCTCTAACTCCACAATATATTAGTTAGCTGGAAGGGGAAAGGTGTCATCCATATTTCGCTTCAGCCAAAGTCTGCCTAACATGGACATACAGAATTCGTAAAAGCTATTAACAGGGGAGTTGTCATCTTCTTGCAGGAGCTCGGCCCACGTTTAGCTGCCATGCTGAACTTCAACCTCCAGCAGCTCTGTGGGCCCAAGTGTCGGGACCTGAAGGTGGAGAATCCTGAAAAGTATGGCTTCGAACCCAAGAAGCTCTTAGACCAGCTAACTGACATCTACCTGCAGCTAGACTGTGCCCGCTTTGCTAAAGCAATTGCAGATGACCAGGTTAGAGACAACTTTTTCAGTTGACCATAGCGAACATTTTTTTAAACGCTGTAATATTGTTTGACTGAATTAATGATGATGAATAAAAAAAGGGGCGTATATGACAAATTACAGTCCCAGTAATCAGGCTGTCAACAAATTTTAGCAAGTCATGTTCTGAAAGTCTGTAAGTCCCTTGAATAACATTGTTTTGGTGTTTGCATGTGTGTGTAGCGGTCGTACAGCCGAGAGCTCTTTGAGGAGGTCATCTCAAAAATGAGGAAGGCTGGTATCAAGTCCTCAATCGCCATTGAAAAATTCAAGCTGCTATCAGAGAAGGTGGAGGAAATAGTGGCCAAGAACTCCCAGTTGGAAATGGACTATAGCGATGCACCTGATGAGTTCAAAGGTCTGTGTGAGCTGCTCTCGTGTGCTTTTGTTTCCAAAGTCTGTCTGCTTTGCTTTCACATCCCCCGTGCTAAACGTTTAAATGTTATGAAAGCCGAGACACTTGTGTAATTCTTGTTTATTTATTTTGTCATGATAGCTCTTTCCCTTCTAGTGTCATCTCATGACTTTTACAAATCCTCACTTACGGGTTCAAAATACTGCTATGATGAAGCCACTCAATTCATTCACTGACCTTTAACCACTAGAGCAGTCAATGGCAGTGACAAAATAATGTGCCCGGGACTAAAGTTGGAATCTGGATTACGAGCTATTTTTAAAAACCTAAAATTGTAATTAAAATACAAGGAGACAAACTGTTTGGTTCAAAACCATTCATACATCACTTTTCTGTAGTATTTTTCCTCAATAGGAGCAAAGTGTTGGCCTAGTGCAGGGCACATATAAGACAACATTTACATTCACACCTATGTACAATTTTAAATCTTAAAGTACCCTAATGTGGGTATTTTGCCCCTCCAAAACAAAAATGGCATTAAAAACATTTCTTGTTGATATAAATTGTATTCTAATAATAGGTGCTGTTCCCCATACACTCTATACATACCATTACTTGGCCTTGTAATGAGCTAAAAGCCTTCACTGTAACTGTTGAATAGCAGACATCTGCAGGGGATTTGCCACCCCATAAAAGTTAAATGGACAATTTGGACAGAGGCTATCCTATAACCACAGATGTATTATAATCTAGAACAAGAATGTGGCCTGCATACCTCCTTTGATTTCCCAATAAGACTGCCATGCTCAACAGGAATGTGTCACACGGGGCACAGCTGGCTCGGGTTTCTGTGCAACCAAAATCTCCCACGCTATATATTTTTTTTAGAAACTTATATGTCCCATTTTTAACAAATCAAGTGTGAGACAATAATAGTTGTTGTTAACGATTATTATCATGTGATATTTGCTGATGTTTAGTGTGTGCAAATCCTTTTTTTTTTTACCTCATTTTATTCATTGAGTATAGTAAATTTGGTTGTTGCTGTTTTTCCAGATCCTTTGATGGACACGTTGATGACCGACCCTGTGATGCTGCCCTCGGGGAACATCATGGACCGGTCCATCATCCTTCGCCACTTGCTCAACTCGCCGACTGATCCCTTCAATCGGCAGCCGCTCACTGAGAGCATGCTGGAGTCAAGTAACTACATTTATTTTAAACTTCAAAACTTTGAATGTATAGTGGTACCTTGACTTACAGTTGCCTTTACTTCTGCGTTAATTTTTTTTTTTGACCCACTCAAGTATCGTGGAGAAAAAGGAGAGTCACATTTGTCGATGCACTGTGAGCTGTTTATTGAATGAAACAGTCAGTCAAACACACAAAAACAAAATGAACACTTGGGTTGGCCAAAACTAACACCCAGATGCCCATTAAGTGGCTGATTTCTTGACATCATTATATTCTCTTTTATGTTTTTGTACAAAGACAGCGCTATTTTTCTGGAACGTATTAATAGCATTTTCTGGTGACTTCGATGGGGGAAATTGTTGAGTAATATAAATTGTTACAAGCGTGGTTTTGAGATTAAACCTGTAGATCCAGGTACCACTGTTGTTTGGGGAAAAATGGATCAGAGCATGCATGTGTATATTCATTCCACAGTTCCTGAACTAAAGGTGAGGATCCACGCATGGATGAGAGAGAAACAGGGAGGACGACCTGTGTAAAGACTTGATGTCAACTACGACTTGCCCTGCTCTCCATAATGAAGGCATTTCGCCCAAATCGCCTGAATTCAGTGTCACTGCTACCAACAATAACCAACTAGTTTTATTTGTGCCCTTTTTGCCCTACCCAGGACATTAGAATAATACTGAAAAAGATCATAATTTTTTTTTTTACATTGAGAATTTGTGAATAAGGTATATGTATATCCAAATATATGCATATATTTAACAATTAGGGTGTTTCTAAGTATGCAGAAAACAGTCTTCATCACACACAGGTTTACCAGAGAGCTGCACAGTGACTTCATTGAATATTTCCTTTATGGTTCTTGTGTGTTTTGTAACAATGTAAATGTGGGCGCTATTAAAGACTTGTGATGCTTTTAGGGTGACTGCCTGTGAAGCATATTTGGGAGTTGTTGTAGTGAGCAAGACTATGACAATGACTAACTTGAGTTGTTATAACGTGCTGGAGTCCCACAGCTTAAGAGATGCACCACCTGTGCTTGTTGTAGGCAGAATAAAGGATGTAGCTTCAACAATCTAAAATATCTGTTTTCTTTTTGAGTGCAGTCAGATGTTAATAAGTGTTGATGTACTTTTTTTTTTTTTCCTCTAATTCTTTTTCAGTCACATTTCCCCTGCTGACTTCGAAATACTAAATTGGCTTCTTTTGGGTGCATGGCTGCTATTCCAAAACCCTTCAACCCTTAAAGAACAAATAACTCATAGACAGCCAACTTGCTCGATACATGACGGAATGTAGCATGAGCTCAAGCGACAGCGAAACACCGTGACATCACGTTGAGTGATCGTCTTTCTCGCTCTGTACCTAACGTGACCTTGCTGACCTTAACTGTACAGGAAATGATCACCAAGTACACGCAACTGTTTTGGAAGCTAGGATTTTGAACTGAAAATAAATGATAATGCACATTATTTTAAATGGTGTGATTGATTGACCACCTCACCCTGGACTGGCATCAAAAGCAAAAATAATGCTTACTGTGTTTGAATCACAGAATGCAAACATGCAAAAACAATCTTCAAAATAAGTTATTCTGAACCAGGTCAACATACATCCAAATTGTAGTGTGCAGGACCCGAAAGAGAAATAATCACAAACCTGCATTTCTTTTTCTTTCTCTTCATTCAAAGCAATGGATAAACTCCCAACTGGACTCAATCTGCATGGATTTTAAAACATTCTGCACTAAAACCTACCATACCAAATATTTTTTAAAATTTTACTTTATTCAAGACATGCATTTTTAGCAACATAATTTCTAAAGGCATTATTTTCATTTTTTTTTATACTATATTAGCACGTCTGCCTCACATTACAGAGGTGCAAGGTTCGATTCCAACTCCTGTGTGGGTGGAGCTTCCTGTCTCCCCATGCCTGGTAGGCCAATTGACCACTCCCTAGATATCTGTAGGCGTGAGTGTGAATGGTTGTTCGTCAATGCATGCGATTGGCTGGCAACCGGTTCAGGTTGTCCCCCACCTACTGCCCAAAGTCAGCTGGGATAGGCTCTAGCACGCCCGCGACCCTCGTGAGGAGAAGCAGTTCAGAAAATAGATGAATGTTCCCTGTACTGGAAAGTAGCTCAGCGAGCTAAACTTTGTTGTGAAGCACATTTTCGTCCCTAATGATGTTACTTGTGCAAGTTCCTTATCGAATAAACTAAAACAGATACATACTAGTAAAACTGTAGACGTAAGATCTTTGCATTGGCTGTGTGTTGCAGGGAGCACTGATAAGAAGAAATCCTGCAGTGGGGCGTCACTGTATGGAAAAACCGCACCTCTTCCGTTTTCGAAGATGCTTATTGGTTTATTTGGCTATTAGTCATCCGAATCTAATCTCTCATTGGCCAAGCGAGTTGTCACTCTCAGCGCTGGCGAGGGAGTTGACGTAATCTCGGTAAATCAAGACAGTTTGATCAATTCTCTCCGCCTGGCTGCAGAGACCTCCGCCTTATCATCTTTACGGGGAAACAAGGCTTCACAAGTCATTGGTCACGCTTCGAGCTCCAGCCGGCGGAGGACACCATTAGAATGGGCCTTTTTCGCCAGAGTGGACTTTACGACAGTTTCCCCGCTTGCGCATTCTGATAGAAAAACAACACGTTTGACGTCCGCTAGCTTAATCGTTAGTGGTTGCCGCTGCCCTATGGTCTTGACGCTTCTGGAGTGACAGTCTTTGAAGGTGAGTAACTACTCATTTAAATCCCCTAATGTCCCCAGTAAACGAGGTGGTTATTACTCAGTAATACCAGGCATTTGTTTGTGGCTTGGCTGGTGAGCATTAGCCTGCTATAGCTTGTCCCAGACGGGCGGGTGAATGGGGGTGAATCCGTACCGTTACACGGTCCATTCCCCACCCCACTCTTTAAAACTCCTACTTTACACGATCTTTTATCGGCTTACAAATTCATTGAAAGTAATTGAGTTACTAAATTATTCCGCCGCCTGATGCGAGATCGTGTGCCATATGTAAAATCTAGAGGCGTTTAACTTTGCGCTGATTTAACAATGCCTATGCAAACGAAATAACCCAGGATATCAAATAAGAAATGTCCTGACAATTTTCATTCAATGCCATCCACTTTAGCCGCACACGTACGGTTCATCGGGGACAATGCTGTGCTGCTAAAAAAAGCACCCGGCTGCATCCTGTCGCACTACTGAATAACGTACAGCAGCAGAGGATTAGCACGCTTGCCCACATCTTGTTTTTAATGGGAAACAAGGTCTGAGCCCTTTCACTTGGACAGTTCGAAAAGGATGCACCGGCCAGGCCTGGCCCTCCGTCCTTCCGTAGCGCCAAGCAAACGGGCTGCTGGATAGAATTTCATGGGCGTATGCTTCAACAAGTAGGCTTATTGATGAATCGCAAGCATCTGGAAAGTAAAGATTTCCTTGGGTTGGATGTATAAAAAGTTTTCTTCTGACGTCTTATGGTTGGTATTTGGAATTGGCTTTTGGAACACACTTGTAAAGTTTTTGTTTTCAGTCTTCACTGGGGTTGGAGATGCGCTGCAAATAGCAAAGAAAAAAAAAAGCAAGTAATTTACTTCCCTAAAAGTTAGGGATGCACCGAAATAAAAATTCTTGGCCGAAACCGAAAACCAAAAATGAGGAAACCAAGGCCGAAAACCGAAACACCGAAAGAAATGATTATGTCAGTTATTAGAACCACAGCATTTATGGCTACATGTGTACTAACCTCACTAAAATCAAGGCATTGCAATAAACCAGTTACAAAAGTATGAAAATATTTATTTAGCACTGACATTACAACAATGCACAATATAAATTAAAATTCAAAAATAAAATAAAAATAAAATGTTTAACTTGACCCCACTCCTGTGTACATTAAATAATTTACAGGCTCATAACTGACTGGCCTGCTGAAAGACTGTAAAATTAAATATGTTCTCTTATAAAAACACAAAGTGCATAAGTCAAGTGCCTTTTAAATTTTGTTCTGTGTGTACAACATAAAAGTGTATCAAAACAATGGTTACCATAGCCTTTATCAACAACAAATCCACCAAGAATTGTGGATGCACAAACTTTCTTGCCTTTTCAAAAACGTCCGCCACAGACGGAGTGGGCGTGCTCGGTGTCAGTTTGCTTTTCTGTGTCGCCTTCTTCTCATATTCAGAATGGCGATCGGGATGTTTGGATTTCAGGTGATGAATTAAACCCGACGTGGAGAAACTTTTTGCAGATGCACCCCCTCTTGAAATTTCAGCATTGCATGTTTTGCAAATCGCTATCCGTGGGTCTTTCTCTGAGATAGTGAAATCAGTCCACACCGCAGACATGCTGGCTCTTATCCCGTTTTCCCGCGTGCTGGCTGCGCTGTTTGCTCACGTCATCACAAGTTTCGGCCGTGTTGTTTCGGTGATTTAGGTCTTTCGGCCAAAAACCGAAAATGCACTTTTGGGTCATTTTCGGCCGAAAATATTCGGTGGCCGAATTTTCGGTGCATCCCTACTAAAAGTGTTTAGAGTTGACTATGTTAAACTTCGATCCTCGAACCCTCTAATATATTTTCAAGTCAGCATTACCCTTGATAAATAGTTTAGAGATTATTTAAAAAAAAAAAAAAAAAAAAAAAACCTCAGAAGTGCCCAGAAGCCTCTCTACAACTTCCATCAACAACACAGATCAGGCGAGATGTATCGCCTCAGCATACTTCCTTGACACCAATTACTAATTTCCTATTTTCCCGGGGTTTGGGGCCTTCTTGTGGCATTTTGAGTGTAGTAGAAAAAGCACAAAAGCATGAGCGAATGGTTGAATTGTGAATCATGGTGACTAGGTGTATTTTTGTAGACATGCACTCGGCGTAAAAACTAGCGCATATTCAAGTATGCTTTATCGTGTTTGGGTAATCGGTAGACCAGAGGGCATTTTCTATCATACGTCCCCGGCGCACCTGACAAGCTGGTGGCAGAAAGTAGACTATAATTTAGACCGGCTAAATGCCGGTCTAAGTTGTAGTGCAAGTGGTGCAACATGATTTTGCTGGATTTCATCAAGGCCCAGGCAGACTACTGTATTTTCCACACCATAAGGCGCACTGAAAAGCCTTTCATTTTCTCAAAAACCGAAGGTGCGCCTTTTAATAAGGTGTGCCTTTTGTGTGGACAGAATTCCAAAATCTGTACATGTTATGTGGCTGCCGCCATATGCAGGGACGTAATATCTAAATGTCATATGTAGACCCGATGAACCAATCGGAGGTCATTACGTTGTACGTAAAATACGTAGACCGGGGCGGTAAACCAGTCAGAGTACTCACTGCCACGGCGATTGATAAATACTTTCGGTTTGTGCAAAGCAAACAGCATTTTAGAGGGTCATGGCATCGACGAAGAGACATGCTTATGAGGCACAATTCAAGCTTTCTGGAAAGCTGGGATCATTGCCAAAGAGCAACGTGACAGCAATGCGACAATGACTAGAAGGAACTTGTTTGTGTAATGGCGAACTTGCCCAACTGTTTCATTTGGATACAGAAGATGAAGACTTTGATGGATTTGCGTATGAATGTCGATTAACAATAATGTGAGTACAGTACACAGTAGAATAAAGTAAAACCGAACTCAAAGTCTTGTTCCCGCGATGTTTTTTTCTTTACCGTAAGTCATGGCATGCATGCGCCCTATAATCCAATGTGTGGATCGAATACAGAGTAGCCCCTGCAATTGAGTCTGCGCCTTTTAACCCAAAGCGCCTTATGGTGCGGAAAATGTGGTCATTCTGAACCATTTTTGTTGCCTGTTGCAGTTTCCTGTCATACCTTCATGTGTTTAACGTGAACATTTTCTTCATCCTCTAGGAGGGAGGGCACACGACACAACTTACTTGGAGACAGTCCTGCACGGCAAAAATGTCCGGAGCATCAGTGAAAGTCGCTGTTCGAGTTCGACCCTTCAACTCCAGGGAGACGAGCAAGGATTCGAAATGTATCATTCAAATGCAAGGCAACACTACAAGTAAGTCTAAGAAGGTGCACACGTTGGACATGTTCAGCGAAGTTTACGCACGCACGCACGCACACACACAAACGTTATAAAATCCTTTTTATGGAAAAACACGGTGGGCCGGATTCAATTTTCTCGGCAGCCACATATAACCCACGAGCTGTAGTTTCCACACCCCTACCGTCCTTTGGGCCTTTTAGCAGTGAACAGTGAAACAGTTGGGGACAAACAGGCCTGAAGAGAATAATGAAAAAGATTTACAGGGTGACATTCCTCCTCATCCTCCTCCTCCTCTGATGTGGCCTGCATGCCTGAGGAGTTTGTGTGTGTGAAATGCTGTGTTGGTTTATAGCTGGACACCCGGCGGCTACGGCGCAGCCTGACCACACCCCCGACTCATCATATTTTTTTATGGTTTGTTATGACGAGTGTCATATCCTTTGTAGAGCTGAATGATTAGTCATTGTGCATACTGTATGTCCAAGACTTAACAAGTTTACCAGATGACTACTTTTATTTGCCTGTAAATTTGATAAGAAAGGTATGACGTTGAACACAATCCATTCTTGTGAGGTCTGATTTGTTCGATTTAAAAGCACATCGTCCTGTTTTAACTATTAAAAACAGAGAGAAACTGTCACATTGTAAGATTTATGATAATTGTGTGTTTGTTTTAAGTTGTTACTCACAGCCTCCAAATATTATTAAGATGATAAAACATTAACTTTAAAGACAAATTTAATTGTCATTAAAGTTGTGTCACTGATGGCGTCTCACCTTTCACTTTTTTTTTTTACTTTTCTCAAGTACAGTACATACTACGTTGCAAAAATACAACACTGACTTTGATAACTTTAACAAGATAATGTACTAATTGATGGTTAGTTAAAATTTTTTATATATACAATGTTTATTGGATTGTTAGTTTTTTTATGCTTTTTGATAACTTGAGCCATCGTCATAATTGCTATTCCTGAGAGCTGTCTTTAGAAAGATGGGCGGAATGTGTGTCATGGTCTTGTGATTGAACACGTGTGCTTTTTGTGACTGTGAGTCATCAAGATTTAGACGGTGCCGGCTTGCACTTAAGTTATACTTCCTCTTCCATCTGAGATATGCGCTCAAGTCTATCTGCTATGAACATTCATGGACCCAGTAACACCAAACTATTCTCCCAACTGTGAATTTGTTCTGTCAGTCATATCAGACTTATTAGACTAAGCTGACATAAATCTACCCAAGTTTCTCAAACCCGTTATGGCTGACTTGTTTTATTTATCTCTCAGCCAAAGAAAGCTCTGTGTGGAATTCGGAGTGGCTGTCCTCCATGTTTTTGGATCTTCACGATACCAGTATCCCTTTTGGGCGGTGTGTGTGGTCTGTGGCAGAGCTGCAGTAGAATATGCAGCGTTTCTTTTGGTGGCACGGATAGTCCTTGCATAGTCCTTTGCTCATCGTCCTAGCACACGGGCAGATTGGAGAGCCGAGAGGGGCGCTGGCAGGCGGCCACCCTCTCACTTCATTGGAACTTCATTGCAGATGGTATGCTGAGAACGCTTATCTTATTAGGATGCTGAAAGGCTGAACATCGCTAGTAAAACACACATGCACGCTTTCATCCATGTCAAGTAGCACAAATACAGCGCATTTGATTGTCTCGTCCAAAGTCAACTAGCCACGAGAACACTAGTCATTTTCAAGATTATTAAGTAGGTCACTGTCTGGAGCTAATGGCCAGCAAAAACCAAATCACGGTTTGGCAGATGATGAACAAGTACTTGCTGTTGAAGATGCAGACTGTAAGGCATCATAACTAAAAGTGGAGTTAATGCAGTTAATAACCCTTTTGAAACCCGAATTTTGGAAGTCTTCAATTTTTAGTCCAAGTAAACGAACACAAGAACCCAAATATGCCCTTAATTAGGTGTTTAGAATTCTGAACACAACCCCTGATTACCTCTCTTCTAACCCAAATATCTTGGCTTGTGAACACGATCTGGTTACCGTCTTCTAACTGCGCATGCTCTTGCTTTATTCGCAAGAAATCTTGGTCTTTGTAGCAAAGGCGTATGCTGGGGTTGTTTGTGTCAATAACACTGCAAAACAGAGCGCTTTGGGGCAAAGGCAGGATATGCTGTCTCCCTCTCAGCCTGCTCCTTATGCATGGAGGGTTGTCAAGGATCGAGTGCTTGCAAACTGATTATTCACCATTCAGGGAATGTATCCAAGACTCCTCCACTTACAAAGCAGAGCCAATGCCATTTGAAAAGGATGACGATCATGATGCCATACGTTTATCAATTTTGCCTGTGCTTCAAATTGCAACCAGAGCCTGCCTTCAATATGGGCCTGATGGCTTCTCGAAGTAAGTTATATAACTCGTGTTCTGTTCCCGGTCTCCAGCCTTGCATGTATGGATGGCCAAAAAAGGTCAACAGAACATGCAATCAGTGAAGGTCTGATTGTAGTGGAACAGGCGTGTGTTTGCGTGTGTGGGTGTCACGCATGATTTGGGTGGAATGGTACCGCAAATGCTTCAGGAAAAGACACCAGCGTCCCCCAACTTTATGTCTTTGAAGGGCATGTTACATAATACCACCTCACCGGATGACAAACTGAATGCCAACACTGCAATTAAAATGTCACCTAGCCACTTCAATTCCACTCTGTGTGTGCACTACAGTGGATGGTGACAAAATATAACTGGTTACTTCACCTGAGCGCACTGCGCTCGGTCGGTGCTGCTCGGTCAGGATCCATCTTTTGGATGTCGGTACGACTATGGCATATCATGATGCCGCTGAACCTTCTGCAGACAGGCCCGATTGACCTGATTAGTAGCAGTAATCCACAGGTTTGCCTCGGGATGCCACGCCCTTCCGCCGTAATCCCGGTGACCCTTGTCAAGTGTGCGCTGACTTTCCAGGGTGTCATATTCCCTATCGCCTCATGCTGGGATTGACTCGGACCAACACAACACACATGTGCCCACGTGCGCCACTTGGAGAGCGGCTTGACATTTCAGACTGACCTCCTAATGAGGGCGTAAGCGAGGGGAGGGGGGGGGGGATCTGCAGGCAGATGTCTGTGTCTGTTATCAGTACCCGCTGTGTTTGTGTCATAAGACTCTTGAGGCACTAATATAATTGCATCTTGCTGACTGCTTCTCAACAAGTCATTTATTTTACTTTAATAGCTGCAGCTAATAGCTGTAGATTAAGATTAGAAATAGAAAGAGATTGATTCTGCACGGTGATGCATGTCTGCCTCACAATTCAGTGCAGGGTTTGATTCGAGCGCCACCCCTACTGTCGTGGAAACCCTATTAGATCAAAGCCGCTGAACTCAATTTTCTCTGATGACTGTTTCTATGAGAGTCAATGAGAGAATAACTTTGTCAATGTTCAAATAGACCTAGACCTTCATTTGAAATTACTCATCTACAGAGATTTTGTTTTAAGTGACTATCAAAAATAAAACCGTGCCCCTCTGTTGTGAGTAATGAGCAGTCTTGTTTACAAGTAGTGCGGTGGGCTACACTTGAGTCGTGCTACATTTTGTTCACCTCATTGATCACTGTCCGTTTGAGCCTGTGACGGCGGTGAATGGATACGTAGTCGGAGCCGGCCTGCCAGATGGGGGAGGGGAGTTCTGGAAGCAGCCACATTAGCCAAAATCGTGCACAAGCTTTATTCACATGCAGGGGAGCGTGACGCAGCATCACAGGCCGTCGCGCAGCTTGATTTCAAATCGATGCAATTTGAATATTTGTACATTTGAGCTCAAAGGATAAAGGGAGTCATGCTGCTGTGTCACTTTGAATTGTCAATCAAATTGCCCATTGACGGGTGTTTTTCAGGAATTTGATTAAGATGATTCAACCTTTGTGGCACATTTCATAAAGTCCACTAATGCAGTTTATATTTTATGGCTGGCAAATATTTTGCAGAATTTTGTATTCAACTGACTCTAATCTTATGAAAAAGACAAGGCCCTTTGCATCTAATCACAACATGCTAAATGGATCTGTTTCAATATACGTACATACTTGTTAAGCATGCGCTCAGTCAAATAGTTGTTAGAGAATGTCCGCAGGACAAAGAGTCTTGTGTTGTTTTTCTGGTTTCCTTTTAGCACATACTGGACAGTGGTATACAAAAGGAGAGCATCTAGGTGACTGAACAATGCTTGTTCATTCATTGGCTGGGATTGAGTGCACTACTACGCCACCCACACAAAAGCAGCTCTCACTAATTTCTAATCAAAAACCCTGAAACCCCTTTTTCATCAACCGATTTGAGTTTGTAAACATACTGTACAGTAGAACGTTCCAAAATGAAACAATGCTGTAAAACCTGCAAAGAAAAATAGTCAAGTCATGTTCTTGTACAGGACTGTAGTGTAACACAATATTGGTCAACGTATAATCAAGTGATGGGTGGAATAGAAGAACAAAAACACAGCCATTCATGATTCTTATTTATATTCCAATGTTGGCATGTAGCAATGTCATGATCCTCTTGTTGCTCAATCCTGCTGGATTATACTTAATCACCTATAAAAACAAGCCAGACAACGGTTTTACCATTCAAGACTACACCTAGGCAAATCAAACTGCAGTGAATGTGGCTTTACTGAGACAAATCTTTGCCAAAAGATGGCTAATGGTTTATTGTATCTCTTCCCCGTTACCTTCACTGAATTTCTTTGCAGAGCTTGGGTGAAATAGCTGCGCTCTTTCCCACATTCAAGAACGGGAAAGTGTTTTTACAGCGATTGTGCCCAAACCGACCCTGCTCTTTTTCCAGACTGTTTAGTTTGCCTTCCTCCCACAGTCTGAGGGCTGAATTCATAGTGCCGCTGCGCAGTTTGACAGTCTAGGCACGATGCGCTTAGTGGGTGCAATGCTTTTTCTTGAGGACATTGTCAGAGGTTAGCGGAATGTCGTGTTTGAAGACTAACATTGATGTGACCGCAGAACTGATCGTCTTTAACTTTTGGGAGTTTTGAATTATTTGTGGTACAGCAGAGATATAACAGATGAATAAACAAACGACACACATTCCTGCCCACCTCTCCAGAAAATGGATGAAATGTGCTCGTCATCTGACATTAGCTTGAGAATTTTTTGTCCGCCCACAGATCTTACAGATTTGTTCATGATGTCACAGCGCTTACGTAAAGCCTGAAAGCAGTTAAAGCGATACTCGGGGTCCCTGAGTTGCAGCAAGCTGAGGAAATCCAGGTCACTGCTTTTTAAAATGCTTTCCTGTTGTTAGCTGTGACTCTAAGCTCTTCTGCGTTTCTTTCAAAGGTCTACTCTGAACAGTACGATTTTCATTGAAACAGAAAGAAATTTGTGAGAATACAATGTTAAAAAGATTAGGGCACAAAACACTGACTTCAAGTTTGCATTGCCAGTTCCTAAAGATCTATCTTTAAAGGGCCAAATACGAACATTGTCAGAAGTTTTGTCGACACATTTATCGAGGCTTCATGTGTGTCTGTCTGTCTGTCTTTTTGATGGGGAACCTGTCCAGAACACAACTGCAAGCTGGAGAACATCTATCCTGAGTAAGGCCCAAAGGAAACAAACACCATAAACTCAAAAGCCAGTTGGTCTTATATCATTTAGTTAATATTAACGCTGTTCTAGCAGTTGTGTTTAATAACAAACACTTGTAAGCCAGTAAAATAATTTCATTTTGGGTGAGCTGAATGCTGTATGGTTTAACGTCGCAAGCATCACCTGAGTCAAGTATCTTTTAGTTAATATTAACCCTGTTCTAGCAGTTGTGTTTAATAACAAACACTTGTAAGCCAGTAAAAGAATTTCATTTTGGGTCAGCTTAGTGCTTTATGGTTTAACGTCACATGCATCAGGCTTGCTTTGTAGTTCTATTGTTTTTCCGAACGGAGTCCTGCTGGGTCAGCATGTTTTCTCTCTCTGGTGGTTTCTACAACCCCACCTCCACAGTAATGTGTGTGTGTGTGTGTGTGTCTGCGTGAGCTGTTAATATCAAAAGACAGTCGCAGTATGCAGCAGTTTTCAGTGCTTGTGGGCTGTGTGAGCAATGTACAGTATGCTTTGGCAGGCATTGCGGCGGCTTGCTTGGGCGGCTGAAATCTTTCCATTCCTTCCTGTCACTGACAGTCTGTCGGCATGCAAAGCACTAGCTTCCATCTGCTCATGTATAAATAGGCAGCGGTCGGACCTGGAACAGCTGGCGCTTAGGCCAGCACCGCACACTCTATCAGCGCCAAAGTAACTTTATATTATCATCAAATGTCCAATTTTCCATTTCGTGCATGTTTCTCCATGCATTTATGAACAAACCAAAGTCGTCCCTGAATTAATTGATTAATTATTATTGGAGGTGGTATATCGTTTTTTGAAATGCTGTACTTTGGTTCTGTGTAGATGTAGCACAACTTCCCGTAACTGATAGCCATGCTGTCTTTAAACTACAAACAATTAAGAATGACTCAACTGCACCTCCTCAATTTTTGACGTCATTACATTAAGACACAGTTGATTGACAATTGACCAAATGCTTAACGAATACATAATCAGTAGTCATCCTTGTCCCTACTACTTATTTTAAATTTCATAGAGAGGCTAAGAAATACCGTAAATATTTTCCGGACTATAAGATGCTACTTTTTGCACAAGCTTTGAACCCTGCTTCTTATAGTCCAGTGTGGCATAGCTATAGATTTTTCATCATTTTTATGATATTGTGTGATTTGCGCATATTCTCTTATATATGGAAATTAAACATTAAAACACCCGCGGGTTGTATTCCAGTGCGGCTTATGTATAAACAAAACAGGAGTTTCCCCTTGATTCGAGCTGGTGTGTCTTATATTTGGGTGCGGTTTGTAGTCCAGAAATTACGGTACTTGAGTAGGTTCATCAGTCTTATCATATGATGGCGGCCATACACCAGTGCAGCACTCTGTAAGGTTAATTATTTTAAGTTAATTTACTTGCAAACCTAAAAAAGGGAGATGAGTCATGCAATCTGAAAATGACTATTGTAATGGTGTGTGCTGGTCACATAATGCCTTGTCACAACAGATGAGATTACCTAACATGTTTTGCAGTCAACTACAGTACCCTGTATTCAGTGCATTGTATTCAACTCTTCCTACTTCCTCCCCATCCGCGCTCTCTGTTGACAAAAATGACGCAATCAACCTTTTATTGATGGGTTGGGGGTTCTGTGTCACAGCTACATTGTTTTTGGGTGCATTTGTGAGTAGAAGACGCACTGCATGTCCTTGACAGGACTTTGAGGTGCTCTGTAACCAATGCACTAACAAAGTTGTTTTGGAAATGTATGTCCGGCGCTGTGCCTGCAGCAAGCTCAGCTGTTTATCGAATGTTGAACAAGCGGCGCATGGTCACTACTTATAGCTCACAGCTTTGAGTTGCATCCCTTGATAACTCTGCCATCTGTACTGCAGCCCAGGCAACCGGGATACATCACACTCTTCCATGACACTGGCTACAGAGGGACACCAAGTATTCATTCTCTGGCAATGCAAAATGTAACACCTGCAGTCTTTCTGCTATTTTGAAGCAAACAACCGTTAGCGTCCTGTAGCCCTGCTCAAACCATCAGCTTATGTCAACGGTGCTTTTTTTCACCACAATGCGTGCGGAAATTCTTAGAGAGTGGCAATATTATTTAGACGTAGCATAACAGCTGTCATGTTGTGGATGACTGTACGTGCAAGGTGATAGCATGGGGCATATCTTTGATTAGGCAGGGGGATGTGGCTTGGTCATGAGACATCCAGTTTTCAGATCACGCATACTGTAGCCACACACATAAGTCATTTATACACATAGTGTTCGGGCATGGGGCTGTTCTTTGCACGAAATCGTCTCCACTTGTGATGTAACTGTCTCTGTAGTAGGATTCATGCTAATCTCATTTGGGAGATTTATCACCTCTTTTCCCAACCACCACTGCTGACTTGTATGTGTGTGTACACTGTCATCATTGGAACGCTTACAAATGTAATTATGGCCCAAGTGATATTCATAACTCGTTTCAGTTGGCTTGTAAGATATAACGTCAAGTTTCCAATAAAGATCTTGTTAACTTCACGCAATTAACGTGACAAGTAAAATAAAGTCACCTAATTTTGACATGGAGACATCGGTTCAGCGGTTTCATAATATATTGTGTATATATTATTGTCAATCATCTTCTCAAAACATGAAATTTGTCATGTGAGGTTGGCACCAGTTGGCTCATTAAGACAAGTGACACCTCGGGGCTTTTCAACAAGTTGTCTGACACTACGCGTCTTGTTTACAAAGTAAATGGAGGTGTGGCCTAAAGCAGAAGTATGTTTTGCGAAAGACATCTCTGACAGCAAACATAGATGCAGTGCTCTTTACAAACGTTACACATTTTCATTGGTGGTTTGGCTACATACTCTTATCAGTACGTGGAAGAGACAATAGAGAATCTAGTCATGTTAAAAAGTTGAAGTTAAGAGGAGATAGTTTGCATGGTTTTCATTGGAATGCGACTCTATAGTAGGATTTTGCATGGATAGCCAGTGTCAACTAATTGATTCTTTGTTGCCATGGTGACAGTTGCATTGCATTTACTATGCTCATAATACAATGAATGCTATTGGCTGCTTGTGGGACGACCATGCACATTTTCGGCAAAAGGGCACTCTACAATACTGCATGAGAGCTGCATAGATGTTCTTCCAAGGTCAACAATTGCATCACATTGCAGTTCATATTTATGCAGGCCACAAGGGGGGCAAGTACCATTCCAATGACTGAAACGCAAACTAATTTGAATTCAACTGGCACACACCTCGGCACGTATTTGCCCAATTGTTTGTTCTTTTTTTTTTTTTTTTTACATTTTACAAAACCAAAATCATTCCTGCATCCTAAGTTACAGAGTGCAGGACAATTTCCCATCTATGCACCTCATCATGAAATGGGAAGCACACATGGAACACTAACAACCTGTTTGTCTTATCCTTATCCTTATCTGGATTCTCGTGGACCAATTCAGGATGAGGGAACTGCAGCTTACCCTCCTCGAAGACACTGCCAGGACAATCGAGGGCACCTCCGGCAGCTCTTCGCTTTGACTTGGACATCCGCTTTTTCATTGATTTTCATATTATGTACTTTATGTGCCCTCTCTGCATCCATTGCAGCCTGGTAATCCTGAAAGGGGGATCCTTCCATCTGTGGTCCCTTCTCAAGGTTTCTCATTTTCCCCTGGTAGGGGTTTTTTGAGTTTTTCCTTGCCCTTTTGGGAGCTTAAGATCAGGGGATGCTTTGAGAATAATTGTCAATTTTTTGTCTATGTGAAGCCCTTTGAGACTGCTTGTGATTTAGGGCTATACAAATAAACTTGACTTGACTTGACTTGACTATCCTGCTCATCAGGAACCAAAAATCCACATCACTGACATGTAGGAGCAAATAAATATTTGACTAAGCCTTCCCTTAGTGGTGTCTCTGTGTTGAATTTATCTTTGCTCAGTGACTTGTCTCATTGTTCATTCCATGCCATCCTTTAGTGTGAGTTAAGTGTTTTGGGATAATCTGATGCTGGCCCAGTTATTTGTATATGCTGTCAAGATGTGATTAAATAATATTGGTGTGTTTTTTCGCATTATGAAAGTTGTTTTGGAATCCTCATTTTCAGTAGCTTAACGTCTGTCTGACTTTTGAAGCAAAATATTTACACTCGCTCTTGGTACATGGTTTAAGTGTTACAATGCTGAAATTATTCTTTGGGTATGCAGTTGCGACATTGTTTTCTTTACACTGTCAACCAAACAGCTGTGCGGGAATAGTTAAAGAAACAAAATACAGAGCGCAAGGTGCTGTGTCCTCTCTTGTGTGCCAAGTTGAAGTTGTTATGGCAACCAAGCAGTAACTGCTTCCGCACCTGTTGCCATGGTTTGGAAAGACGTGCGATGACTGTGTTCATTACATAGCAGACTCGTCTGCCATTTTAAGTCCAGGGTGGTTTCTTTGCTGAGAATGTTAATAAATTGAAATCAGGGAACGTTTCATTAACATTCTGGTTCTTGGCTGGCTTGCTGTTAGTGCGTAGGCCCCCATTTTTGTTTTTCACTCGACTGTGCATAATGTCACATAGTGAGCTAAAGCTCAAGTGTGATTATCAGAAAGACGAGTTGGTTCCCTCTCTCGTCACGGCCATCCTACATTATCGTGGTCATCTTTCAGTTTTATTGGTGTTCACTGGCACCAAGTCATCGCTTAAGCTTCCTTCTTGTTATTTGCCCGTGTAAATTGTTCCAGGAAAGGGTAACGGAGCGGCACTGGTTACCACAACACCCCAATGTTTCTAAATGCCCTGTCTCCAATTTCCCTTTGGAGGCAGGTTAAAGGTGAACTTTAGGCTGTATTTAGCCACTTGTCTCACTGTATCCACTTTCAGTAACCAATATGGAAGCTCCTGCTCTGCCATTGTACCTTAACCTGTCAGCAGATAGTATGGATGGGCTTTTTATTACATTTATTTTACAGGGACATTTTTGTTCATATGCCACAGCACAAGAATAGTTCATACAGGTATATGCCGTGCAGCTCAATATCACATTGTTTTTCTTTGGACAATTTGATTGCTGGTTGCAGCCCAGTTGTGCACACCCTCTATCCACAATCAACATTCACCTAAATCTCGATTGCTTCGATCCTACGCCACTCTCTGTCTAATGCAGTTTCGTCATCATGTCCAAATTCTGCGTAAAATCAAGATTTAGGTGTATTACAAAACAATGAATTAAATTAAACACATTTTTTTTTTCTACCTCTCTGAACACAATTTGGAATTCAGCGCAGTGCACTGCTGATGAAATTGTCACAGATCGAGCATGAGGTTGTCAGTGTTTCAGTGTCTGAGGACACCTGCTTTTCTGTCAGCATGTGACCGATGGAGGGTGACACTCAATCCCCGTCTCTCCACATCTCCTGCATTATTGATAAGCGTGCTGAATCCTCTGAGTACTCTGATGGGGACATCTTGATGTGAAAGCCACTTAAGCATTCTTAAATTGTGTTGCTAGTCTAGGCTTTTCCCATTAGAAATGCTCAGATAATTATGGCATTGTTGCTCACATGATAGCTGCTACTTAGTCTTTCAAAAATTCTTCCCTCTCACTTATTTGCACATCTACCCCGTCCGCCAGCCCTTTGTGTTTACGTTGACACTCAAGAAGGTTTGTTTAACAGTAAAGAGGTTTGAAAAGCAGTGAGCAGACCAAGATATCAATATCTGAAAATATCCTCCAGTAAAGATTCAGTTTGCATGTGCTTTGTTGTCTTTCCATCTCGTATTCAGTGCGTAAAGCTTTAATAGATTGCCTGTGGTGAGCAGGAAGCATGGTTGAGAGGGATGAAATGCCAGACGTAGTTGCAGATTCTTGTTCATTATGAAATGTCACACTTCAGCCGTGCATAAGTGAAGTGTCATCAGGTCCATGGCAGATATAGCAGGTGTATCCCACTACATGGTTCAGTAAAGGTTCCCTATGCTCGGAGTCATTTAAATAAAAAATAAAATAAAAAAAGTGGGATAAAAGTTGAAACACCATGTGTGCTCCTCAGAAAAATACACTGCGTCCGTGCCAGGTACTGCACTTTTGTGTTTTGGGCCGCAAAATAGTGAAAGTCATCATAAGCCATAATTTTGTTCCTCATCCTCAGCTATTCTCAACCCCAAAGCCCCAAAAGAACCAGCAAAGACCTTCAGTTTTGATTACTCCTACTGGTCCCACACGACGGTGAGTCAAGCGTTTTTGTTTTGATTATCGTGACTGATAAAGGAAATACATCCCCTGTTTGTTCTCTGAGTTTAACATTCTATGCTTTCTGTCCTTTGTTCTGCTGCAGCCGGAAGACCCCTGCTTTGCCGCACAGAACCAAGTGTACAATGACATTGGCAAGGAAATGCTGCAGCATGCCTTTGAAGGCTACAATGTGTGCATTTTTGCCTACGGCCAGACTGGGGCTGGCAAATCCTACACCATGATGGGCAAGCAGGAGGAGGGCCAGGAAGGAATCATTCCCATGGTTTGTCTTTCAGTGCTATTTATTGACAGTAGCGCTACAGATTTTTTTTTAATTGATTAATGCACTTAATGCTCTTTCCAAGATGCTGTCTTTATCTCTCTTTCAGCTCTGTGAAGATCTATTTGAGAAAATCAATGAGGATAACAACAAAGAGGAGCTCTCCTATTCAGTAGAGGTAAATTTCAGGCTATTTTTCCAGCTATTGTAGTCATCCTCCGGCATGTTTTGATGTCTTTTTCCAGCACTAAAGTGTCTTTTGCAATGTGAATGTCAAAATATCTTGATTTTGCTACAATATTCGTCTTGGAAAATAATTGATTCTCACATTAAAGGGTCCTGCTGAGTTGTTAGACCTGGGATACAGTGGTATGGCGCTCCAGTACTGAGAGGCTAGTGGCCTAAAATGCACACTCAGCTTTGTTGTAACTACAAAGAAAGATCCTGCATGAGGATGTCCTGATACGCTGGGGCTCATAAGAGATTAAAACATCAGCAAAATAACACTGAGCCGGCCGGCTTTTGCAAAGCCATTAAAGGTACAATGATATAGGCACCGAAATACAATGATGAGATTTAATAGCATCCAGTCTTTAGTTACTATTATTTGTTATTATTAAAAAAAAAAGTTTGTTTGAAAACATTCAAATTATTTTGTAGCGATTGATAACTTAAAAATGACACTGAGTGCAACTTGCATGGTCTATTTATGAAAATCAGACAAAAGAACATTTGCCTAATAATTTAGAACACGGTGTAGTTTTGAATGTGAGTGCAAATGTGATTGGTTATTTATCTACATGTGCTGTGTGTGACCGGACTCCAGCTCACTGTCGTGAAGATAAGCCATTTGGAAAGTTGTATAGAACTGTCATACAAGTGTAAAAATGAGCGATTCACTGTTAATAAAAAGACACCAAAACGTATCAATTAGTGTTACAATACAATACATTTTATTTATATAGCGCATTTTAATACAGCTGCAGCTTTAATAAAGCGCTTCACATATCTCGATGGGACAACCACAAAGACAGATTACAAATGATTGTTTAAGCTAAAGCTTCGTGGTTCTCAGGCACCTTTTTTTATGTTACTCTAACAACATAAAATCATGAAAACGCACAGGGCTCTATTTTCGTGCTGAGTGCAAGTGTTACACGAGGCGCGGTCTAAATCTGCACAATGATGGGTTGGACTAAATCTTACGATTTTGGACCCATGTAAGCGGGCACAGTGTGGAGCATTCTAGAAAAGATGTTTTGCGCCGTTGCGGGCAGGAATTCAGCCTCCTTTATTTGTCGGCAATCGAAACCACCTCTTTTGTCTGTAGGTCAGTTACATGGAGATCTACTGCGAGCGGGTGCGGGATCTGCTCAATCCCAAAAACAAAGGGAATCTCCGAGTGAGAGAGCATCCACTTTTGGGCCCCTACGTAGAGGACCTCTCCAAGCTTGCTGTTACTTCTTATACCGACATCGCTGACCTCATGGATGCGGGCAATAAGGCCAGGTGTGTGTGATCAGATCAGCATAATTTTATTTTGAAGAAAAGTTGAAGGGATATAACCGAATGAAGCAACTTTTGATCTCACTTTCCTATTTAGTATTGCACGTGAAAACACAAATTCCCGGCTAATTCATAACTTTGAAGTCCATGTTTTCTAAATGTTTGAATTATTAAGAGCTTCTTATTAAATTAGTCATGTACAGAAGTAATTTGCATTGAATTGGTGTACGCGTGTAAGTGTGTATTTGTGTCATCGTGCGATTTCCTGCAGGGAGGAGTGAACCTTGCCTTAATCTTCTTGTGCTGACTCAAGTGGGACAGTCACAGGCGGAGATATGGGTTTTGCACGTCATGTTCTAGAAATAAGCCCTATAAGCGTGCCTTGCGTGTTTGTCTGATGTCTTCATGGTATTATCCACCTCCGCCATGCTGCATAATCCCTAATTTTTAAGTCACTCCAATAGGTGTAAAGCCCAGCGGTGTGTAAAAGCTGAAATTTAACGTTGAAACAAAGCTTTATGTTGTTTGGGCTCGATACAATTACGCCTATATCTTTTCACGGACAGAACTGTGGCAGCTACCAACATGAATGAGACCAGCAGCAGGTCCCATGCAGTGTTCACCATTGTCTTCACACAACGAAAACACGACAGCGAGACAGACCTTTCCACTGAAAAGGTAGCCAGCTTGAAAGACTCGAGACATTTTTGCATTTAGCTATACTCGGGTTAGTTGTTCATGTAAAAACTGGTTCCACAATTGTTGTTTTTTTAGTCAGGTTAATATTGTGCTACACAGTGTGTACAAATGCTTTTTGATATTGTACCATTAATGATGTAAAGCACATTGAGTCAGCTTGTGTATGAATAGATCATATATCCGCCATTGGTCAAATTCATTGTTGGCTTCTGCTCTCTTTTCAGGTCAGTAAAATTAGTCTTGTGGACTTGGCAGGAAGTGAAAGAGCAGATTCCACTGGAGCTAAGGGGACCAGGCTGAAGGTAAGATTCAATTTTTGCACAACTGAATAACAGCATAAATGGCTTAACTTGTTGCTGTTGGCTGCAGGAGGGCGCAAACATCAACAAGTCCCTAACCACGTTAGGAAAGGTCATCTCTGCCCTGGCTGAAGTCGTAAGTGTTTTGTCCATTTCGATTTTGCTCTTCTTTTCCTTTTGTCTCTACTAAGGTGAAAACCCTTTCTTGGAAAGGTTTTTTCCCCCTTGGCATGCTGTAATATTTGCCCTTGTCTTTTTTCCTGTCCTTGTAATACCCGCTTACACAGGATAACTGTACCAACAAGGTAAATAAACCCTTTGGCAGCTAAATTGTTGATGTTCGATTCACCCCATGCACCAGAGTTGACTGCCTTTTGTCATACGTTGTGTTGACAGTCTGATCTTTATTAATACATTTTTTAACGACACCACTACTCCTTTTTTAACTACATTGTTAACCTATTTACCTACTCTTTGCCAGGCTGTAAGATCTTCCACTGTTAGTCAAAATGACTTGTTGCATTTGAAGTGGCTTTATTTTATGTTATCATGCAAAATAGTGTATACTAGTGTATGCTGCCACCACTATTGTTGTCACACCACATACTTGTGCAAATTGTCTTCCACCTGAAAAATGTATTTGCGTTTTTATTTCAGAGCAAGAAGAAGAAGAAGTCAGACTTCATCCCATACAGAGACTCTGTTTTGACATGGCTCTTGAGGGAAAATCTTGGTAGGAATATTGTATAACATCACTTGGCAGTAGAATGATTGAATATCATGGGCGCAAACAAAAAACACAATTTGCATGCAGGGATAGAGAAGTAATTGTGGAGGTTACAAGCAAATATTCCTCATATGCATTCCAGTAATCTACACTGTCTAAGTTCTTTAGCGTGTTTGTGCCACTCTCTTTACAATGTAGTACATAGAGTGCAGTAAGTACATACTAGCTCAAAGTTCTTAGTTAAAAAAAAAAAAAAAAAACAGACCAGCATGTCATTTTCCTTACACAAATAACAGTTGGGAACAGTTAATGAAATAGAGATTTTTGTCTTGCAAGAATGTCGTAAGGTTTATGCCTATTGCTTTTAATAGGTGGAAACTCTAGAACTGCAATGGTTGCCGCCCTCAGTCCTGCTGATATCAATTATGATGAAACTCTGAGCACACTGCGGTAAGATTCCATCCCACTGGACATGGTAATGAATAATTCCAGATCATGACTATTTGTTATTTGATTACTAGCTACGCTGATCGAGCAAAGAATATCAAATGCAATGCTGTCATCAATGAGGATCCCAACAATAAGCTGGTGCGTGACCTTAAGGATGAAGTGGCTCGACTGAAAGAACTACTGCGTGCACAAGGACTGGGAGACATCCTGGACAGTGAGTGTTACGTCAATGTTCCCCACAGCATGGGCCACCTTCTCTTAACATCTAGTGTCTTCTGCTTCTGGTTCCATTGCCCTCTGAACAAATTAAGTTAGATTTCAATGTTTTTATTTAAAAAAAGTTTTAAAAATTATTTGTTACGTTTTGCTAACGCCAAAAAAATAACCCAGCTGCACTTCTGTTTTTGTGCCTCATAATTGCCTGTACCCTCTACCCAATTAACTTTTACATATGATGAATCAAAAAGGATTTTTAACCCAATTGCGGTATTCAAGTGGCTCCTAGTTACAATCTTGCTTGAGTCAGTAGATGATGTGAATATGCTCACAAATACTAAAATAATACTGTAACTACTTTCAATGTGACAACCAATGGAAATCTATACCCCTACCTAGACACTTGATTTTGGTTCTTGATTCCAACATACCAGTGGTGCAAACTGGGCCTTCAGTAACTTGCTCATTACTGACTTCATTTAACCAGACCCGTGTAGCCATTTGTTGTCGTCACCGCTTTCGTTCTCATTCTACTCCGTAAATAATGTCTAAAAGCCCTTTCTACCATTCTATCTGTTTTCAACTCTGACCCCTTTCATCTTTTCTCACTTCCCCTCAGTTGATCCTCTGGGGGATGATTGCCCAGGAAGTGGAATCAAATGTTTGTATATGTCTGATTGTCATGCACTGTTTTTGCTGTTTGCTCTTTAGCAGTTAAGATAACATTGCTCTATGACCCAGGTTAGCTCTATATTGAAACTAAGGCTGGGCGATAGATCGAAGTTGATAGGGTATTCTTTGCAACAATTTGTCAATGTCAATTTGCAATTGTAGATTTGGATTGCGGATGGAAATGTTTCAAATATGTGATGGCTTCATCAGTTTTTGTTTTTAAAGCCGCACCATCTAGCGTATTCCATTTGACCAGGATTACTATAAGAGGCTATTCAACAACTAAACCACACAATTGACAGAATTCTTTAAGATCACAATAAATAATTAGTCATTGAATAATTATTGTGCCCCTCTTTTGTTGAGACTGTAACGCTTGCTCTTGACCCAATTCTCAAGACAGCTAAACATAAGATGCCTTTCATATCAATGCCCCGCCCCCCCAAAAAAACTGCATAGTAATCTTTGAGTTCATGTTGACATAGCCATATCGCCCAGCCTTAAATGAAACTGCTACCAGCTTTGCATGAAAATGCGGAAAAGCTAAAGCTTAGTAGAACTGTTCCCTTGCTGTGCTGGTCTGGCCATGGTTAGCATGTGCTTGTGTTGATAGAATCTGCTCATTGAAGGGTCCCAGGTGATCATTAAGAGTGTTGCTTTTTCAGGCTAGTTCTCCATATCCACCTGAATATTTATTCCATTGCAATCTTTAACGCACTATTTCTCACATCTTATTTGGCTGCTGTCTCTCTTTGTATTTATTTATTTTCTTACTAATCGTCCACTGCAGGTGACACAACTCAAAGCTTTAGAATGCCACTGCTCAGTTGTCAAACTGAGGTTCAGAGCTTCAGAACAAAAGGTGCATTAAATAGAAATTCTTTGTAGCCTGAAGAGATTTCACTAACCTAGAGTGAGTAGTTGATTTGATAGTTTGCCCAGTGCTGGATTCCTAACACTTCTTCCCTCCTAACACCTTTCCATTGTACTAACGGTCCATTTCACATTATACAGAAAAAAAAAAAAAAAAAAAAAAAAAAATATATATATATATATATATATATATATATATATATATATATATATATATATATATATATATATATATATATATATATTTTTTTTTTTATTGTAAAGGAATAAAACAAAAAAACAAAAATTTGGCTCTTGTGACTGCCGAAGTCCTCTAAAGAAGTCGTGTAGTTTAATATGGTGGCCCTTGATGCAAAAATTGTGCCATATTCCAAAAACTATGTATTTTCTCTTTAGTTATTTTGACATTTGGACCCATTGTTGTACTTTTGATGTGGATGAGGGATAAGTGGTTTCTTGAGTGTGTGTTGTGAGATGAACTGCACGCCTAACTTGGGGAGCATGTCGTCCATTGTCATTTGCCCTCTGAACCATCTTGCAATTGCAGTGTGGCGCCCACGCTATATACAGGGAGAGCAGTTTTTGCACAAATATGAGTTAGTTATTTTCAGGAGTTGTAAAGAGGAAGATACATATACAGATGTTTTTGACTCGCTTTACAAACAGTAAAAGCAGATGGAGGAACTAACCCCCACTGTGTGGAGTGAAGACTGCTTCTCTGTAGCTACTTTGTGTCTTAACCTGTTGGTACAATGTGTGTCTCACATTGGTCTTCCCTCCTTTTGTCCCCCCTTCCCTGTCTGTTTCTTCCTCTCTCTTCATTTTGTATTTGATTCCTTTCATTTAATGTTTTATCACTCCTCCATCCCGTCCTGTCCCACTTTTCTCTCTGTTGTTGTTATCTCTCTTTCCCTCTTGCTGTTGCCTCAGACCTCAAAGACATTCAGAACAATAAGAATAGATACTTGATAGCCTCAGAGAACCAACGCCCTGGCCATTTCTCCACAGCACCTATTGGTTCCCTGACAGCCTCACCGTCCTCTGGCTCACTGTGCAGCCAGGGGGCTCTGCAGTCGGCCACCAGCATCCAAGAGCGCATCATGTCCACACCTGGTGGAGAAGAAGCTATTGAAAGGCTCAAGGTAAAGTTGGTTTGTGTGGGTTACATCATACCACGGAAGTCTACAAGTCAGAGAGGGGTGTTTTTTTTTTGTTTTTTTTTTTAAACATACACTCAAAATGCTTTCTTGTTTGTGTGGTAGGCCTTTTCGACTACAATGACAATAAACTACTATGGGCTATCTTAAACAATATATCATTACACAATGTATAGTAAATCTTACTCAAATCAGATGTTAATATTTGTTATATAATTTCAAAGCACCCACCAATAACCCCCCCATCAATCTAATACTGCTCATATGACTGTTGATAGAGCAGTGCAAGTAACCAACCGTTAGAAGCTGCAGTTGCCGTGACAACCACAGTGCCTCCTCTGTCTGCTATCTAATGACGTCAAACTCTGACGCAGATATGGAGGAAAGTGGACAAAAATAGCACCTGAGTAATTCCTCTTTAGCTCCAGGGGTGAGGCACATACTAGTCAAAGGCGGCACATGTTTATTTTAGTATTTTTGATCCTGCCGCTTACCCTTGTACATGCAAACATGATATTAGATAAACTGGGATAAGTGTATGAGGCTTCTCTCAACAAATCCAGAAGAACAGACATTTTTTTAGAACGCCCTTTCACACATTGACTTGTGTTTTTTAGGAATCTGAAAAGATCATTGCAGAGCTCAATGAAACCTGGGAAGAGAAGCTGCGAAAGACCGAAGCAATCCGCATGGAGAGGTCACTATCAATTAGGCACATATTATGGACTGACTGTCCATCGTTTGTCCACCAATCAAAGCGTGCGCAGCTCTGTTGATTTTTTTTTTTTTTTTTGTGCCATTATCCTCAACATATTATGGACATAATGACTTTTCATCTGCTGTCTAATATGAATAAGATAATTATCATTACAGTGTATATATTCAGTTTGCCATAGTGTACCAAAGATAAACCTGCTGTGTCTTTTTTATAGAGAGGCATTACTTGCGGAAATGGGCGTAGCAATCCGCGAAGATGGCGGCACTTTGGGCGTGTTCTCTCCTAAAAAGGTAAGCCAGTTCTCATCATACACATTTAAAGACACTGACTGTGGAATGAATTTCCAGACAGAAGTTTGGTGATTCGCTCCGCCCCTCCTTTGCTTCCTTCTTTGTGTTTCACGTGTTAGTGTTCTGCAAACACCCCCCATGCACCATCTTCCAATGTTTCTTTTAATCTTATCTTTTATCGTTTGTCTTTGTCTTCATGCTTGATGAGTTGCCTTCTTCGTGTACTCAGCTCAGCCATGCAGGTCCTTTTGATGAACAATTTGATGATTTGCCTTCTTTGTGTATTCAGCTCAGCAATGCAGGTCCATTTGATGAACAGTTTGATTGTTTTTCCACCAAGAAGGTTTGTCGATTCAAGTTGGCAGAAAAAGTCAAATTCCTGAGTAATTCCCTCAGAAAGAGTAGTTGTGTACCATCCTGCCCTCTCTTTGTAGTCGTAGAATGAAACAAAGAAACAAGAACAAATCTTCTATTTGCTTTTGCTACTGAAACTTTGCATAGACTAGTGTGATGGTTCCGTTTTTCACAGTGTTGGATTTACTTATCTCCACATGTCTCGACCAACTCTGAAGGCTTTTCCGGGTACTACGAAGTACATGGTCAGCCGGGTTTCCAAGCTTGCCACATGGATACCATTTGGCTTTCGGCCCACTTGGAACATTTGGTCATACATGGCGAGAAGTTAAAAAATGAAACACCAAACCCATTTATTTAGCCTGCTGCTGTGTTGTAACTGTGGATGCGGCAACATTATACTCCACACAGTCTCCACTCTTCTGTCATGTTTGATTTTTTTGGTTGTCCAAAGTCTTTTTTTCACATAAAATTTGTCTCCTTACTCTAGTCTGTACACCTTTGTACTTGACGTGGTCAGTGTGGCCAGCTTTTACCAGTTTCCCTCAGAACCATTTTGAAGTCAAACCAAATAGAATGGAGTTGCACCAGAACCGTGTAGTGGAAAATCCCTTGTCTTGACTTTATGCTTACTTGCTATTTTCTGTTTCTTGTGCACAAAAGTCCAAGTCATCCTATGCGGTTAGCTGTAATCTTTTTGTACCCTCATTTTTGTTTACATTCATTTGTCTTCATTCTTTTTTCTCTCTCATTCACTGCTGCTCCATTGGTTAGCATTTCAATGAGAAGACTTGTGATCTCTATACAGACTTTAATGGGGTCTTCTCCCCAAAGAAGGTTGGTTGTATTACAGAGAACTGTATTGTGGTAGCTCACATTAAGCAGACAGTCAAAAGATGTATTTGTAGTAGTCATTTATAAGCAATGTTTGATAGACAACTGTGCTCACCCGATTTACATTTTACATATACTGTGTCATAGTTAACTGTCTCCCTGTCCTGTTTCTGCTATAGACTCCTCACCTGGTTAACCTAAACGAGGATCCCCTCATGTCTGAGTGTCTACTCTACTACATAAAAGATGGAATTACAAGGTAAATTCAACTTCATGAGTGTCCTTGAAATGCTGATAAAAACGTGTTGTTTCCCAAGTCTAAATAAAGGGTAGCCATCATACATGCATACGGCTAACTACTTTAGATAGTGCTCCATTAATGGTGTGTAACATGTTGACAGTTTCAGATTTCCTCTTTCTAGATAAACCAGGGTAGAGCGCTGACTCGCCCTGTCTGATGCCTCTTAATAGACTTAACATTCTTGCTTTCTGCACATTAACTGCCAGAGTCTTGCTAGGTTAAGGTTAATGGAAACAGTACAAATATATTTCCTTAATTGATGCCCTGTCTCTTCATCCTTCATCCGCTAAGGAAATTTAAAATGAGCAATTGCCAATAAAAACATACATGCATATTAATGACATTTAGGAATACGAATGAACAGGTGTCATAAGGTCTATTTAATGGGTGAGACTGACCAGAATGCATGTCTATGCAGTGCAAGAAAATAAAATTGGCCTCTCTATTGCTTCAGGGTGGGACAGGCTGATACTGAAAGACGGCAGGATATCGTCTTAAGTGGTGCTCATATCAAGGAGGAGCACTGTATATTCCGTAGTGAGAAGGATGCTAATGGAGATGGTAAAACCCCATATCAAATTGTGTTGGTTTTACTTGATGATAAACCCTTCCTGTCTCAGTCAGATTTAAAAGCAGAGTACAATTGCCCGCAAAATCAACACTCTATTGTCTGAGAATAAAATTGATGCATAAATATGCACTTTTGTCAAACGAAATAGAGATTAAGTTCCTAATTATTGCTTGGTATGTTTCTGCTAAAGTTATCGTCATGCTTGTGCCCGTGAGGGATCAGAGACTTACGTCAACGGCAAACGTGTTGAGGACTTTATTCAGCTGCGTTCTGGTATGTTCATTTTAAATGGACCAATCTCAATAAAAGAAAAATATCCAACAGAAGAACTATTCTAGCAATTGCACTGTTTTCTTTGCTCGTTCCTCCACCTGAATTATTTCAGGCAACCGTACATTATGGGAAAGAACCACGTGTTTCGCTTTAACCACCCGGAGCAAGCCAGGGCGGAAAGGGGAGAAAACGCCGTCGGCCGGAGACCCCTGTGGAGCCAGTCGACTGGACCTTCGCTCAAAGAGAGTTGCTAGAGAAACAGGGTATTGACATGAAGCGAGATGGAGAAAAGGTAATGCTTGAAATTGAAGCTAAACCATGTGCGTGCCATTTAAGGTATTTTCAAAGCTGATGACCTTTTTTTGGGTAGGCTCACTGAGATGGAAATCCTTTACAAAAAGAGAAGAAGAAGCCGACCAACTTCTTGAGCAGCAAAGACTGTGAGTTCAAGCAGCTGGTGTCCTACAACATTAAAGCTGATTTGAATTTTTTTTAATATATTTTTTTAAACAATTAGCTTGTTAGTCTACAGTTGATGTGAGTCTGAGTGGCTTGAACAATAGTGTGGAGGATGCTTTCTAGTTAGTCACAACTAAAGGCAGGTTTTTTCAGTGATCTAAGTACACTTGATCACTTATTTATGCAAGTTTTGAGGTGTGTTGTAGTCAATTTCCATGGCCCACTTAAATTGCCAACTACTAATCCTATGCGGATCTATGCAGTGCAGGTCTATTTGTCTTGCATGGAAAATTACTTTTGAAGCAGATGAGCTTCTTTAGCCTATATTCAGGACTGCATTAGAATTGCGAAGCTTTCTCCTCTTTCCAGAACCCCTTTGTCACTTCTTATGCTATATTCTATATTGCCTTTGAATCTTGCAAATGCCTGTTAGCAGATACTACAGTAGGGATGGGCCATTTTACCAATTCTATCCATTGAATGACTGAATGGGGAAAGTAAATGATCAAATGAGGAGTTCATCAATTGTTATGTTATTTTTGTGGGAATGGGAGAATCCATCTCTCGAGTGCTCTGGCCATGTTTCAATGTGAGTGTTTCATTGAGTGTTATAATGCTGCAGAGGTGTGCGTGAATACTGCTTAACTTTCCATAGCTTAAGTCATGTTCTTCTTTCAAGCAGCAAACTAGTTTAGCGCCTCTGCTGGTTGGAGCAAAGGCGTGGACTCCATTTTCCCCTGAATTTTGTTAAAAAAAAAATCATTTATCACCATTCAATTCCATATAGTCCACCAAATTGTTACTGATCAATTCATTAAATAAACATCATGTCCATCCCTCGTCATAAGCATAATTAAAACAAAAACAAGACCAAGCACATTATCAGAATCCAAGCATAATTCTATGAATGGCTGCTTTTGCACGGTTCATGTTAATTGCATGTATTCTTAATTCAATCATTGCTGGCTGTGGACTCAATTGTGGGGGTTCGCTGTTGAGCAAGTTGACTGTTAGGTGGCTGCAAATTTGCTTTAACTAGTCTAGATTTCTTGCTCTTAATTTTCATTTCTCCAATGCAGTTGCTGACTTGTACACTGCATTGTGATAGCAAAAACACTTGTAGTCGATTTTGGCAGTGACAATGTGGTTTCTCATTGACTTCTTTGACCAACTGTGTTTGCGAATGTGTTAGCACAGTGAGGGCACACCTCACTAACAGCCGTATCACTGCTAACAGCTGAAATAGTGAATTGCCAAACCTACAGCATCATCTCATTGAGGCAGGTTTCTCGGACCAAACTCCCAGCAACAGAACATTTTGAGTATGCTTGTATTTTTGACAGATTCTATAATCAGCAAGACCTAAAACACTACACCAAAATGCATTTACTGGTTGTGATCTGTAATGGGTTTTTTTCTTTAATGAGAAACTGCATTCTTTTTCCAACTAACCTTTCTTGTAGTGAATTAACAGCTACCTCCACCAAGCCTGTTCTCTCTCTCTCCTGGCTTTCTGGTCAGCTGCAAGAACACGCTCTTCTAACTCTCAGCTAATACTAAAGACACGCAAACTCTGTGGACTGAACGGAGAGAGCTTCCAAATCCAAGGATGTGCATGCATGCCTGCCACAAGTAGCATGTGTGGGACCCGATTTTTCACTTACGAAGAGGAATTTGACAATACGATACATATCAGCTTCTATCGGCAGCTTCTGTCCTCCGTTGAGATTCCTTTGCTCATCGTGCCAGGCATAATCAATTTTCAGTTTTAATTAATATCAATATGCAACGTTGGGAGCAATATTGTTAAAGCTTGATAGCACATCAATTGAAGTTCAAATTCTTTCTTTTTTTTTTCAGTCAAATTATTCGTCTTTACAGGATCCAAAAAACAGATTTCAAAACACAAGAAAGTCAATGGAAGCCACTGTTTTCTTGTTTTGATTGTAAATATAATTTCATTGTACACTGGGAATGATTTGTTGCACGTTGTCATACATCTGGTAAAGTTATGATGTATGCAAAACATTTATATAACATCGTTCAACTGCATTAGTACCCCCTGAAATTTGATCATGAAAATGTCCTGAGTTGAGGCAGTAACATTGGAAGTTCCCATGTTGCATATTCAAACATTTGTATTCATCTTTATTTAAAAAGCATCCTTCATCCTTTCTTTGATTTTCCCATTGTAATTTCTCCTTTTTTGGGGGGGACCATTTGGTTTGTTTCCTGTGTTGTTCTCAAGGATGGCGACTCTGATAGTGGGGATGACTCAGATAAGAGGTCTTGCGAGGAGAGCTGGAGACTGATCACCTCCTTGCGGGAAAAGCTGCCCCCCAGCAAACTACAAACCATAGTGAAAAAATGCGGCTTACCCAGCAGCGGTAAGAGAAGAGAGCCCGTAAAAATGTACCAGATCCCTCAGCGGCGCCGCATCACCAAGGACTCTAAGTGGGTGACCATCTCTGACTTGAAGATCCAGGCAGTCAAAGAAATCTGCTATGAGGTAGCGCTCAATGATTTCCGCCACACTCGTCAGGAAATCGAAGCGCTGGCCATAGTCAAGATGAAGGAGCTTTGCGCAAGCTACAGCAAGAAGGACCCCAATGAGCGGGACTCATGGAGGGCGGTGGCTCGGGATGTTTGGGACACTGTAGGGGTCGGTGATGAGCGTATTGAGGACGTCATCACCAACGGGTCTCGAGCCGGTGGGGTTGTCATGGATGAGCTAAAGGTGCACATAGATAAGCTAGAGGACATCTTGCATGAGGTAAAGAAACAGAACAACATGAAGGATGAGGAGATTCGTGCTCTCAGAAATAAGATGGTGAAAATGGAAAAAGTCCTTCCTCTCATCACCCCGGAGGGTCAGGAGAGACCTCTCAGTGCAGACCCTCCTATGAGCACAGTGGGTACACCAAGCCCTCAACCGCCTGTTCCTGAAACATCCGATGTGGAAAGTGGGGAGTCTCAAGCAGGCCTAAGCGCGGAAGATGACTCAACCCAAAAGGGAGGCCACGGACGTTGGATACGTCAAGAGCAACTACGCCTTAAGAGCCTTCAGCAACAAGAGATCGCCAAGCAGCTCCGCCGGCATACCGGACCTCACCGATTTATCCCGCCAGAAGATCGCAAGCTACGGTTTCCTTTCAAAAGTAACCCCAAACACCGCAACTCGTGGAGCCCTGGTACCCATATCATCATTACAGATGAGAAGGTGGTTGAGTTAAAAGTGCCCAAAGAAGCTGTAGAGGAAGAAGATGCTGAAAACCAGACTTCTGATGTACAGTCTCAGGAAAAGATAGCTGCTTCCGTCATAGAGGTCACTCCCCCGTTGCCAAGTCCAACAGTCCAGCGTCGAAACAAACATTTTGAGCACGGAATAAACCAGGGTCAGAGGCATAACTATCGGAACAACTACCATCAACAACCGCACGAACGAGGCCGCAGTAACTCTTTTAACCTTCGGCAGCGGCCCTCAGGTTCCACAGAACAGCTGCAGCAGCCCGATGCCAACCGGAGGCACACGCAAGCCTTCTACCAGCCCCGCCACTATCAGAACCCGCCTTCTTACCCCCAGCCCCACCTCCAGCATCCCTGCCACTATAATAGCACAATGTACATCGACGGAGGCTTCAATACCTACCAGCAGTACCATCAGCCTGATCATGCTAACCAGCCACTCAACTTCCAGGCACCTCCCCGGATCCGCAGGCAAATGTCTGCCCCCAATCTGAAAGCCAGCAGAGAGACAGCGGTTTAGAAATTGAACTGACACAGGCAAAAAACATTACAGATCACAACTGAGCATAAAAAGACTGTTGTTGGTTGATCCAAAAGTCTATGTATTATAAAAATGAAATTGTATCATTCACATAGTACATATTAGTGTATTATGCTGTTTTATCCCAATATCCATGCCATGCTCACTGTTGATTTTTTTCCAGCTGGTGTGATAATTCCTCAATCATCTTTCAATTTGCCAAATGTATCTTGGTTGATTTTCAGTGTTTACATAATTTTTATTATTATTTTAGCCAACTCAGTTTGAACACACAGACGCGTTGCTGTCGTACACACCCTTTGGAAACGAACATTTCTTCCCATCAACCGTATAACGGAATATTAGGATTGGAGGCAACCGTTTTACTCTTGTGAATGCCATTGAACCTCAGTTTGAATATGTGATGCATTTTGAATCTTTTGACGTACAGTGGACAGCTTAATGAACTATTCAGCTGTGAGGGTGCCTGTGTGAAATGAAAATAGAATTTAGAAACGTGGCCTTTTCATGTCTCGTTCACAGTAATTGTGTTTTACAGCTGTTATACTACATATCTATAGTTCTAGATCCCGTTACAATATTGAACACGTGTGTTCAAAGAACGCACAGCCTTTTATCAGCTTTTAGTTGCTCTATGAAAGCTACCCCACTGTTTTGACTAGTGCCTGTTTTATTAGCAGCAAGTCTGCCCATCACCGCATGTATGCCTAAAACAAGAGTCTTTAGTTATTCATACTTTATTTTAGTACTATATGGACTTAGTATCCTTTAGGAAAAATTGGACACTCTGCATAATGAGTGACTACTTTGACTAATGTCTTTATATTTTCTTACTTTTACCTACCTACGCTGTAATGAAAATAGAATCATATAACTAAGGCTTATGCAACACCCTGTCCCGCGGTGACTATCTTTTACATGCAACAATTTCAATCGCTCATAAATATGTCATTATACTTGCTTATTTAATGTTTGCATTGGTGCACATGGCAGCCGGGGAAGCTGGAAAGTACAGTACACTAATGTCAATGTACAGTGGCCTGTTCTTTACTGTACGTGTTAAGTGTTATTTCAAAGCATCTGCTGTTTGATTTTGCATAATCAAAGTGCCTCATGGTGATCATGCACAAAACTGTTGTGACAAGGTACAGTACGTACATACATACCTATTGGAACCATATTGTTCACAGATTTTAAAAGAACATACTGTATAGACAGCTTGTGTTGTCGGCGGTTTATTACTGTAATAAATTGATAAGTTTCAAGCACATGCATTTCTTATTAATGAGAGTTATGCTGCAAATGTTAACAGGCAAAAGACATGGAATTGGCTCCCCACCTAATAATGCGTCTTTCGTTAGTCATGACGCCACAGTAGTGATTGTCATAGGCAGCTAGGCTACAGTAAGTTCTGCATGGAAAAATCTTCTACACAGAGGCCAAAAGGGGGCAGGAAAAGCTGCAATTCTTGGAAAAGAAATGGGGAGCTGCAGTACAGTTTGTTAGATCCTGTTAAACCGTCATGGAGATCGTGGCTACGGCTAAGCATCACCCGATCATCACCCCAATGTAGTTGCAAAAGAACGTGATCAACTACACATGCTCGTGGGCTACAAAGTGGTTGGATGGCTTTTCTATTTTGTATATCACCTCATAATCACAACACAATACTCTTAGCTTTGTGACTGAGTAATACTGAATTCGCTGCAAATTCCATCAATTCCTACTTCCTTTTATTTAGCCATCCTTTGTGTCTTGGTTATGAGGCTTACCATGTCAAACTCTTAAGATAAACATAATTTGCCTCAATTCATTAAAAATGTTGGACTGTGCTAGAATGTCATTTGTTGGTAGGATGTCAGTCGGGTGGAGGTCAAATCTAAATGAAAAGACTGCATTGTCTGCCCGCAAGACACTGAACAAAGACAATGAGGTCACCAGGACTGGAGGCAGTGTGGCTCTCATGAGGACCACGATGATGATGATGGCACCCCTTTGGATTACAACAGACTTCTACAGGACCTCACATCTTCTCCAGTCTCTGTTACCTTAATTGTTTTAAAACTTCAATTAGTATCTAATTGGTAAAACGGCATGCTGTCGTTGTGAGTGCTACGTATATAAGCGTTCCTGGTTGTGTGGCTTATCCAAACTTGTCTATGTGCTCTTTCCTCATCACTGTGGCTGTTCAGGTATATGAGAGCAAACTACAGGAACTTCAGAAACAGGTTGAGACACGTTCTCTGGTTGCCGAAACGCCAGATGAAGAGGAGCTGGAGGAGGAGGAGGAGGAGGAAGAGGAAGGTTTGTCCATTGATTCCTAAGGGCTTATTTTTCTTCTTCCATTTCACTCCTCAAATGAAGCCTTTCTATGAATTAGTCCACATCCTAGCAGGTCTTGAAAATTCCACATCGCAGAATTCACTCCCAAAATTCATTATATGTATTTGTATGTGGCTGTGACCATTAAATATACAAGTAGACTACATGGTTTTAAATCCATTTGAACATTTGGAAAATATAATAATTCCACTGGGTCGCATTGAGAAATAGTGGTGTGGGATTTCTCAGCATACTCTGGCCTCCTTTTAGATCCTCAAAATATGCCTGTTGGACTGAAGACTAAATTGGTCCTTGCTGTGAATGTGATGTTTTGATTATCTACAATAAGAGTAACCTGCCTATTGACTAGACCAGTACAGAGTGCCCAATGCCTCTCAACCAACGGCAGCTGAGATAGACATCCGTGACCTTAATGAGGTCTAGAAAATGGATCAATGGATGGATAGTCTGATCCTTGACTGCATCTCGAAAGAATTTGTCTTTTCTCAGTCACTTCTTGTGTGGCATGACAATTGACTAAAGGCTTTTCACCAGACGTATTCTCTGGACTTCCTGACGCCCATGTTAATGACTGCATTGTCTGCCGGTGTCCCACAGTGCCGTGGACTCAGCACGAGTTCAACCTGGCTCATTGGGCCTTCAGGAAGTGGAGGTTCCACCAGTTCACATCGCTCCGTGACCAGTTGTGGGGGAATGCCGTCTACCTGAAGGAGGCCAATGCCATCAGTGTGGAGCTAAAGAAGAAAGTAAGGAAAATAATGTGACATCACATGACTCTCCTTTTTAAGAAACTGATTCAAAAAGTGAAATTAATATTCTGCCCTCCAATATGCCGCTCCCTGTGTACGCAGTGTACAAGATGGACTATTTTGTATTTATGATAACCTGCAAGTCAGTCGTTTAAATCATCCAGGTTTGGGATATTTCAATTTGCCACATATCAAGGATTGACTTTCTCAGCGGCTTGTTCTTTTCAAGGTGATACATGATTGAAACTGGACATAGCAGTTTCGATTGGCATTTCCCCAAGATCTAGAGGAAATATAAACTCCATGACAAAGTGGCTCACCAGAGACATAACAGTATAGTTGGGATTTCTTCACACAAGATCCTTTCAAACAAAACTTGCCAAATTCATACGGTACTATGTCTGAATTGCACAGTCACACGTCAGTTGTGCCTTCACTTACACAGATACTTAAAATGCTTTGGCAGTATCATGACAGCAACAGTTGCCTTCAAAGTGGAGGCACACTTGTCTGTTATTCCCTCAGAAAAAAGTAGCTTCTGGTATAGCTGCTCTGGTCCTTGGAGCTCTTGTGTAAAGACTTCAGTCATAAAATACACACTTTTAAGGTCCATGTTTGCTACCTTCCATCTTTCAGGTCCAGTTCCAGTTTGTTTTATTGACAGACACCCTGTATTCGCCCCTGCCCCCGGAGCTCTTGCCACCAGAACCAGAAAAAGAGCGTGACTCCAGGCCTTTCCCTCGCACGGTGGTGGCCGTTGAAATCCAAGACCTGAAGAATGGAGCCACGCACTATTGGTCCCTTGAGAAACTCAAGTAATGACCATCACACACGGGGAATCAGCTTTCGTAAGTTCTGCTTCTAAATGTACGCCCTTTATCTTGTCATAACTATATAGGCAGCGTCTGGACCAGATGAGGGAGATGTATGACCGAGCAGGAGAAATGGCGTCCACGCACCAGGAGGACTGTGGGGAAGGCACTCTGACGGGAACCGACCCTTTCTATGATCGCTTCCATTGGTTTAAGCTTGTGGGAAGGTATGTAAAAGTGCGGGAAAATACACACACATACCTGAAATATTCACCACTCATTTGCTTATAGTCACAATTGTTCATTTGAAATGAAACGATGAGCTTCGTGTTTGTGGACATTTATTTACATTGGCGGCACTTGTGATCCCTTTTGTTTTAATAGTGGCCAATCGTTTTCTTAAATCAGTTTTCATTTGTGTTACAAGGTTACCTTTTTTTCTATCCCCGAATGTTTCCCCTTATTTCATCATTTATCGTTGTCATTCTCATTCAAACTCATTGTATGAATTTATTTTCCATATTTTGTTCACAAACAAATGTTTTGTTTGCGTTTTGGATTTCATGTCACTACTCATGGTTTATTCATTTGACCATATGTCTTTTTGTTGTTGTTGTTAATCCACCTTATTCCTACGCCCCATAATCCTTTGCATGAAATATGGGAGGCACTTCCGATATAGCAAAACCAGCGTTTTATTTCAATGGTAATAAAACATAAAACTGCATTCATTCTTGAAAATTCATGTAAATACTTACGTATATCAACGATCGGCTTCAATTTTTCAAATTTTATAAGCAAAACGTCTTCCTCGCTCACGACAGCTTACTTACAAACACATTATTTACTGCCATTAAATTCCCAAATATTTGATCCTTCTAACAAGTTCAGATGTTGACAAATACTAATGTCCTCCACACCCATTTGAACAATGTCCGATGTTACTATGGCATTCGCCCGGCGAGTCTCCTCCAGTGCTTTAATGTAAGCACACAAGCCCAATGTTCAATGCGAGTGCTGCAATGGGCTTTGTCCATGAAATAAAAAAGGAGCATGTGTACAATGTCGAGGTGATCTTTTCAAATGACTCTCAGACTAATTTGTCTGTGTTCCTCATTCTTGGGTAGAAGCTGGAAGCTATGAGTGCACTTTCCTCATCTGGGAAAGCCAGTTAAAAACAGGTTCAACTTTTGCTTGTTAGTACAAGCACCAGCAGCACAACAAGCTCCCACGCTTCGCAAGACATTGTTCAATGCAACTAGGGATAACCATCGCTTAGAAAACGGTTCAAATACTGTACACCGCTCCATGAAGTGAAACCAACAGGAGCATTTTAACGGAAGTTCCTCCCACATTCGTTCCTCCATGACACAGCTCCAGAATAAGGTGGATACCTTGTCATTGTATTTACCTTGTATGTCACTTACTCATTTTATTTCCTTTGTCCTTTGGATGTTACCTCTACCTCATACTGTACAAAAGCATGTTAACAATTTATAAATATAGCGAGCGATATGTGCCAGTTTGTATTTGGCTGGAGTCGGGCAGAATCCTCGTACCACCAAAATCATCCCTTTTCAAGGAGACCTCCAAAACGTCTTGTTTGTTCAACCATTAACAGTGCATTATCAAAGAGAGCAAGCCATTTTGAATACTTTACATTAGTCAATAATTTAATCATTTGTAAAAAAATAACAGCCACTTGTGTGGTCTGATCAATATTATATGGACTACTTGTGAAATGATTTACTAAATTATGACGTAGGATGTTCGGCCCGACGATTTGCTCCTTCGTCCGACACCATATATGACAAGGCTCAGTCATCATCACCCCCCCCCTCCCAATTTCTTTTGTGGCGCTGTCTCCACTTGTTATACCCATTCTCTATTAAAATTTGTGCCATTGTAAATTTTCAACTTGGTGGGAGGAGCAAACATTTAAATGTAATTGTTAAAAAATAGCAAATTAATTCAAATGCAGTTTTGTGTATGGTATTCATGTTTATTCATATTTCATTTTGTGGGAAATTTAAATGGCCTTTATGAATCAGCTCTTGGCCATAACATTTGGCTGTAAAAGTTTCTTTCATTGTTACTGGGTTATTCTTGATGCCAATGATCCCGTACAACTCATCTCTCAGCTCCCCCATCTTCCACGGTTGCGTAAATGAGCATCTGACCGAACGCACGCCCTCGCCCACCTTCTCCACCACCGACTCTGAAATCACTGAGTTGGCGGATGAGCGCCAGAGCGAGATGTCCGACTTGATCGACGACGAGGCGTTCGTCGACGACACCAGCTCAGACGCCGGCACGGAGGAGGGCTCGGATATCTTCAGCGACGGCCAGGACCCCTTCTATGACCGCTCCCCCTGGTTCATCCTGGTGGGAAGGTTGGTGACTGGAGGTGGCTTTTCCATACCATGCACATGTGTGCAGGCTAGCACAGCACTCAGGACACTTGCTGCTCTGGTTGGGGGGTTCTAGTGAGAAAAGAATGCCATTTCAGACAAACATTTTAAAACATCACAGCAAGTCATACTTGCGGGGTTCATGCTTTGTGATCGGATTCATCATCTGAAGAAGCCTCCCCCATCGAGTGATCACAGAATAGTTTCAGATGGCATTCATAGCAACGTGCACAGATAAAAAAATGAATCTGTGTGGTCGAAATGAAATTTGATTTGTCACGCCACCGCAGCCTGCTGTGCAAGACTAGCTTTTCATTGGAAGTAAAAAGCCACCATCCTTTTCTCTTCCCTCCCCCTCCTCCCACTGTGTGATGTGTCATTCCTTGCCACCATGGTGTAACACTGACTTGTATTAACTTCCATCTGTTAATGATGCTTGGCGTTTTGTTTTGTTCATCCCTTTAATACTATTCCAGTTATCTTATCTTTAACATGTTTGTGTATATGTTGTAGATATTAACAGAATGTTTGCAGTAATTTAAAAGGCTGTTGCTGTATTTGTAATGTACAGTGGCGGTGGAAAATTAGAACTGATGGAGCACACTTTGTAACAGACACAGTGGGCTAATCTCAGAGCAGCACAGACAATCTGAGTCACTGTGACTTCAGAAATTCCGCAGATTGATATCACTCATCTACCACAGTGGCCTTGAAAGTCCCTGCTTGGAGAAGATGAGAGAAATAAAGGCGGTAGAGATAGTGTGGGCCACCAGGGAAGCAGGACAACAAATCATGTGTGCCAAAACAAGATGTCAGTGTGTGCAAGATGAACATGGCACAACCTTTTTAGAACCTACCCTGCTTTATCACCCTCATGTCATATTGTAATAACAAATGGTTGGTGGAAGGGGTGCTAAGGATTTTTGACGTTTTTTTTCCCCCCGCAAAAATATTGTAAAATGATAACATGTCAGTCCGAGGTTATAGTAAGCTTTAAGAATTCTTAAGATCACAAATAGCTAAATTCAATGCATTCTACACACAGCACTGCAGCAGATCTGATGTTTATTCTTTCATTTCCACTTGTAGAGCTTTCGTGTACCTGAGCAACCTGCTCTACCCCGTACCACTGGTTCATCGCGTTGCCATAGTAACAGAGAAAGGAGACGTGCGAGGTTTCCTGCGTGTCGGGGTTCAGGCCATAGCCGGTGAGTAATTGAAAGTCTCACAAAAGAATGCGTGTGTGGTCCTGCTATTTTCCGCCCGATTACACTTTGTTTTTATCTGAAAGATCCTCCCAACTTTCTAAGAGAATCAAGTTTTTCTTTGTAGCTGATGAGGAGGCCCCAGACTACGGTTCTGGAGTAAGACAGTCGGGAACTGCCAAGATATCCTTTGATGACGACTACTTCAAAAAGGTATTTCTTAATGGCTTTCTATTAATAAACACGTAGCAGGAGTATTAGCAATGTCTACTAAATGTTAACCTGTTTTATTTGGTTCCATCAGAATGATTTCCCAGCCACAGTTATGATCCAATCTGGTTTGTCCCTGGAAGAGCTGCGCATAGTGGAGGGCCAGGGTCAGAGTTCAGAGGTCATCACCCCTTTAGAGGAGCTCAACAGAATCGACGACATAAGTATGGCTGCCAGACCTTTTCTCCGTGGCAGATGGTCCGGTTGAATGCAAAATAGGGCTGATGGAAAGGAGGGCTTGTAAAGTCTGGGAATGTGTGCAAAAGTGATCTGATGAACCAATAGCACTTGTCTGGTGCAACAAATCATGAGCTAACCATGAACTTTATTGCTTTAAACTGACTATGTGTATGCAGATTGAAATTGCAGCCCTTTGTTTCCAGTGACTCCAAACACAAACCGTGGCCCTCCTCTTTCAGACCAAGAGCCCAAGCTGCCTTGTGGTGACAGTCCACCAGGCCAGTTGGAGATAGGGAGCACCTTCACCTTTCGTGTCACCGTGCTCCAGACCACTAGTGTCCCACCAGAGTATGCTGATATCTTCTGCCAGTTCAAGTGAGTCCTCAACTTGAAGATCATGGAAAATTAATTACTAACGTGGTGCATATAAAGTACCAGGTATAAAATTGTTATCCCTGGCCCAATGAATTGTTTAGAAAGACCAGAACTCGTTTGTAAACGTATAGAGGCAAGTAATGGACTGACATCTTTAATCTTCTTTAGTTTCCTGCATCGTCACGATGAAGCTTTTTCCACCGAGCCCTTAAAAAACACTGGCAAAGGTGCTCCTCTGGGTTTTTATCATGTCCAAAATGTGAGTACATACAGAGTTTGTGTACACATCTGAACCAGTAAGCACCAACCCCAATTTTGACTACGTTTCTCTATTTACTTTCCGAGCAGATTTCAGTTGAAGTGACACAGTCCTTCATTGACTATGTCAAGACCAAGCCCATCGTGTTTGAGGTGTTCGGCCACTACCAACAGCACCCGCTGCATCTCCATGGCCAGGAGCTGATCAGGTGTGTGACCAGGAAGTAGTACCATGAATCTGGATCAGTTGTACCCAACTAAAATGTACCTTTTGAGGGTGTATGCTTTGATTTCAAGTCCTTCCCATGTGTTTCCACAGTCCTCCAACACCATCCAGGAAATACTATCCGATTCCGATGCCATTGTCTAAACCCGGTAAGGCTTTTACTTCCACTACATCATATATTCAAGCCCCACAGTCATTCTCGTTGACCTTATCGGCATGCTTCTTATTTCCTTCCGCTTGTCTTTCATTTCTCGCTTCGATTGGATTTTCTTGCAACGCTCATCACGTGATACATTGCGACCCCAGACCATACTCGTAAGATAGAGTTGCTCCGCTACCTGATGAGTGGCTATGTGAACGTCAAGGTGCTGGACACTTTGTCCGAGCACGCCAATGCCTTGGCCTCCTCCGCGGTGGCCAGCCTGGAGGACGAAGCTGACCAGCTATCGCACTTTCCTTTCCTCTCGGTGCTTGACGACCCCGTGTTTATTGTGCCCAAGCATCATGGTTGGTACAGCGGGCAGTTAGAGATGTTAGGTTCTTCTGTATGTGGTGATTAGACTAGCGCTGTGCTTTACTCCGAATGTCACTGCAGGTGATAGCGCAATGAGTCTCTGCAGTGGTGTGATGTCACGTGTCATGTACCTGCTGGTGCCTTTAGTCCCCTCCCTTTCTCTCGTCAACACTCTCCTGCTGTTTATTAATGATCCCAGCTCCCTCAAAGTCCAGTCGCTAGCATTTGCTGCATCCTAAAACAAAAATAATTCAAGCCTTTATACGTTCAGATTCAGAGCACTTGACAGTACAGAATTCACATTGCAGGGAGTCCGTGTAATAATTTGTCCAATGTGCGGGGGTTGAACGCCCAATTGTCTTTTTTTTTTTTTTTTTTTTGCGACGGTCGGGTCCTAGTCGTGTTGGTAAGCATCACGCAGTGTGCGGCGGTCTTAAGATAAGCCCAGGAAGCACATCCATTCAAACCAAGCAAATAGGTTATAAGTTTCATTCTACACTTACTTTTTCAGAGTGTTCATAGCGTTCTAATGTTCATTTTTGTATGTATCAGTACCAGCCACCAAGTTGAACACAATCACCAAGTCCAACCTGGGTCAGTGTGTCAGCAAATACGACCTACTCGTCTGGTTTGAGATCAGCGAGCTGGAGCCCACGGGAGAGTGAGTTTCTGCCCATACATGATATGTTTATGCAGTTACTTTGTTTAAAATATACTTAATTGGTTTAAAAGACACATTACATACATTCCTTTCATTTAGACAAAATCAAAGTTAAGCATTTTGTAAATGTCAATGCAATAACACTGACATTTACAGTATACATACACCCTCCCAAGAAACAAAGTGTTATTAGAGCTACTTGTATTCAGAGGTCACACATTTAGTTTTGGGGTGAGGTGCAGTTTTGAGTTTTCTTATCTATGATTGTCTGAGCTCCGTATGGCCTGTGTTCCTTTACAGGTACATCCCAGCTATAGTGGATCACAGTGGAGCGCTGCCTTGCCATGGCACATACCTGCTGCACCAGGTACCACAGATGCTTCGTCTTGCCGTTCAACTTTACAGTCTCATTATACAGCTTCGGCTGATATTCATTAAGATTTTCATAAAACGATGATGGTTTTCAATAAAAGCTACTTGAGCCTAAGCTGTTGTCATGTTACGGTTGTAGGGAATCCAGCGGCGGATCACTGTGACACTAATCCATGAGAAGGGTAGCGAGCTGCACTGGAAAGATGTTCGCGAGCTGGTTGTTGGTGAGCATTGCATCAGAGATTGATAGTGCTACAATGGTCGGGCAAAAAAAACAACATGAGGACAACAAAATGCCAAAATGCAAGAAGCGAACAGCTAATTTGACGCAACATGGCAGACTGTCCATTTTGAGTCCATCAAAGATTTTGGGGAGAGCGGTGAATTTGATTCACTGAGCCATTCTGTGTCCCACCAGGTCGTATTAGGAACAAGGCTGAAGTGGATGATGGCGCTGCTGATGCCGTCTTGTCCCTGAACATCATCTCTGCTAAGAACATCAAATCTTCCCACAACTCTAACAGGTAAATTCAATACAGAAAGCTTTGAAGAAAAAGTATCTCTCAGATGTTGTTCCATTGCACCATATCTCATACTAAGATGTAATTCTGCATTCATATACGGAGTATAGATGACTATGTGTGAATGTCTCCTACTGTCTGTTTTGGAATCGCCGCATGACCATTGATTTGCTCCATTGTTGCTTGACTCTTTGTGCTTCTCTCTTTTTTTATGCATTCGTCCTTGTTGCTGCTGCTGGACTCTTGATTGTGCTCAGGCTGTCTATTGATAAGGATATTGATAGGTAGTGTGACTGGAGAACATAAGGTTCCTTCCCTGAAAGACCTTTATGCTTCTCCTTGGTCCAATAGAATAATATAATTCACTTCCTTAATAGTCTGTGGGCCTCATTGTGTGTTGCCTTTATTTTTCATTACTGTCCACTGAACAGAGGAGTCATTGTAATACACTTTGCCCGGCCAAAGAAAAAGTTTTAGTCACGCAACCTGACATAATTCACTTACATGCATAACGATTAGGGTGAATATGGATGCTCCCAACCTCATGACCGCGTCCTTTCATTGTCTTCATCAGCAAACTGAAGTTTTACCTTGGTGTGGTGGTTTGTTATTTGGCCAGGCAGGGTATATTCAAATATAGGTGATAATATGCAAATTCAACCCTATGTTTTGTAATAATTTTTTAATCGTGTCACTTTCCCTTCCAAGCACACTTACAAATTATTTTGAGACCTACACTACCGTTCAAAAGTTTGGGGTCGCCCAGACAATGTAGTGTTTTCCATGAAAAGTAACATCATTTTTATGTTGCACAAGGGTTTTCAAGTATTTTCTAATCATCCATTAGCCTTCTACCACAATTTGCAAACACAATGGAATGGACGTCTGGTTTTTAATGCGATATCACCTATGTAGATGTTGCATTAAAAAACAGACGTTTGTAGCTAGAATAGTCGGTCGGTTAGCACATAAAGTGACCGCAAACATTTGAACGGTAGTGTACTTCAAGGCCGTCAAGGCAGTTGTGTGTCCAAAACTTTCTGAAATCTTGTCTGTTTTCTGATCCATTTGGGATAAATACATTTGTGTAGTGTCGTTTAAATCTGCAGCCTTTGCCCCTAATAAGCAAAAGTGAGTGGAGACAGACCAACTGCTATCACAGATGACTTCTGTCTGTGCACGACAGCACCCCCTGCTGCCGATCATGACAAATAAGCCTCAAAATTGTTCATGTCCAAAGACCGTTTAGCTGTTATATTAGAAGACGTGTTTTACAAATGGAAATTGCCTTATTTTAGTATCGTGCACAGCATGCAAAAGGGTTGTGCCCATCAATCACTCAGAAAGCTAGCGACACTTTCTAGCACTGTACCGCTATGTTATGTTGTGGTGTCGAGTTCTCAGCTCAATGTGTTCTCTACATCGTGTTGTGACTAGAGAAACACGTGAGTGCTGCCTCACCGCACAATGTCAATGTCCACTTCTGTCGGTTTCAACTCCCGACATGACACTCCCCATAGCTGCCTTTGTGCTTTTTTTTTTGAGAGGTAGCAGCCTTACCCCGTCACCTCTTTGTACCGCACTGACTAAATGAAGGGGTCTTGTCCTTGCGTTTTTACTAATTGTTATGATTTTGGTCTCCTACAGGACCTTCTACCGCTTCGAGGCAGTTTGGGACAGCTCCCTGCACAACTCGCTCCTGCTAAACCGGGTCACTCCTTATGGAGAGAAGATCTACATGACTCTGTCGGCATATTTGGAGGTCTGTTTCTACTTCTCTGTCTATGGAATTATCTGTACATTTACCTATCTTCAAATGTGACCTGCATCTCCTCTTTGCAGCTTGACCATTGCATCCAGCCTGCTATTATCACTAAAGACATCTGTATGGTCTTTTACTCTCGAGATGCAAAGATTTCACCTCCCCGTTCCCTCAGGAACCTCTTTGGGAGTGGGTACTCTAAAACCCCAGACTGGTAAGGCTGCATGCTGCGGACAATTCCCTTAATATGTGGTTCTTGAACTGGGATACAGACCTGGGGGTCTGCAAAGTAATTGACCATAAATTATGTTGTAGAATCTAGTGTGCTAATAAATCAAGCACACTAAACCAGTTAATCCTCCTTACCTTAGCTTTGGTCCAATTAAAAGCACTGATATGATTTAAATGTTTTCAAAAAAATCCAACGTCTCTGCATGCACGTAACATTTCTCGCTCCTCAATCTTTTCTCAGATAGGCGAGCTTGACTAAAGGATGGAAGCACATACCTCGCTTTGCAAGATCTCTAAAAATCACTACTTTTGCAACGATTAAATAGCTACCTTATCTTTGGCAATGTTTAAGCATGATTGACTCTGTGGTTGCTTTTCGACTCAGTGATTGTATTCCACAAGCTCCCTTTTTGTCATTCAGAATTCAATGCGAAAATGGTCCCATTCATGTTGTCTGTATTTCTGGGGTCAATTTTTTTTAAAGTCCAAAAAGTTGCTAAATACTGATAACTAAGTTAAACTAACACCTCTCAGTTTATAGCCACATTATTAGGTGAAGCGGTAAACGTCCGCTAACAACGATGGATCATTTCATTAAATTCAATTGGTTGCCTTTCAGCCAAACAAGTCCCGATTATTTGGGTTAACATGTTGCCAAAATAATTTCCATGGCATTTTTGGTGTACATTAATTGCCCCAAGATTGGGTCCTTTGAAAAATTTCTCCTATGTAAAGGGTCCCTCCACCATGACAGTTTTTGAGTCACCAAACTACTTGATTACATGACATTCAGACTCATTGCATATCTGCTCTACTGATTTACAGCAACCGTGTTACCGGGATCTATGAGTTGAGTTTGTGCAAGATGTCCGATTCTGGAAGTCCAGGTGAGCTTTGTGACTCGATGATGTTTGAGTACAAGTGATGTGCAACAATCTCCACATCTGTCAAGGGTATTGTCTCACGGAGCATGTCGCTCATGGTTTGCAGGCATGCAACGCCGGAGGAGGAAGGTCTTGGACACATCGGTGGCATATGTGCGTGGCGAGGAAAACCTGGCAGGTTGGAGGCCCAGAGGAGACAGTCTCATCCTGGAGCACCAATGGGAGCTGGAGAAAATGGAGCAGCTGCATGAGGTACCTACATTGTTTATAACTTCAATTCACCAGCAAGCTCCCAATACGAGCTGTTATGAAGGTGTTTGAAACTCACTTGTTTCTTTTACTCGTCTAGGTGGAGAAGACCCGCCACCTCCTCCTACTGCGAGACAAACTGGGAGAATCGGTTCCCGTGGGATCGGCGCCAACCACCAAGTCCCTGAGCGAGTTGCTGTCTCCAAGCATGAGCTCGGGCTCCCTGTCCACTTCCACCTCCATCTCCTCGCAGATCTCCAGTACCACTTTTGAGAGCGCCATCACACCCAGTGAGAGCAGTGGCTACGACTCCGCTGACATCGAGAGCTTGGTTGATCGTGAAAAGGAGCTGGCCACTAAGGTGATGGGAAATTCCTCAATTTGGGATACGTACTGACGTGATGAAAACGTTTGTTTTGTTTTTGCTTCTTTTTTTGACGGCAGAAAGTAGATTTTTGTTACCCACTCCAAGCACGGCTAGACACAAGTGGTTTCCTTGACAGCTGGTTTATTTTTCATTTTCATTTCCATAAATATTTTTAATTTGATTAACAATTATCTTAAAAATCCAAACAATCTAAAGTATTGTTACTCTGCTGAAACACATTGAGAAATATGAACAAGTATACAGTAAGGTTCGAAGTTTAATGACTAACAGGGATCTATCACAGCTGACTTTTGGCAGGATTTACTCTAGACCACCATTCAGTAACAGAGCATGTAAAACAATCCCCTTCACATGTTTATTCACTCCTATTTTGTGCAATCTAAAGTCCAATTAACCTCAATTACATCTACGAGGCATCCATTTTTCCAAGTTGAAAAAAAGACAAATTCCACATTTCTCTAATCAAAACTCGATCATACCCACTCCAAGAATTTGTGTTCCAAAGTAAGCAACTGCCTCCATCTGTTACTGTGCTGTGGGTTGACGATTGTCACTTTGCTTCCCGCGTAGTGCCTCCGTCTCCTGACTCATACATTCAACAGCGAATACAACCAGTTGGTGAACAGCATCAGCGACTGCAAGGTGACGACCACTGTCGCGTCACAAGACCGACGTCACACTGTATACGCTGTCTTCACTGTCCGTCTCTCCTGTCAGCTCTCTGACATCTCGCCGATGGGACGTGACATGTCGGTGACCAGCTTCAGCAGCGCCACGCTCACCCCCTCCTCCACCTGCCCTTCCCTCTCAGACTCCCGCTGTGGCTCTGTAGAGCAGAAGTAAATCTGTCATTCAATTTGCAGCTAGCAGATGATTAAAGAAACGTTTGAATAACCTCCATTACGGTCAGGCTCATGTTTACATAAGCCTTTTTTTTAATTTGTGATCTTCTTCCCAAGGACTCCAGAGAACTGTTCCCGTGCATCCAGCCCATCCTGCTCAGATTATGAAAACTTCCCCATGGTTCCCACCTTGGAGGCATCCTACCTCGCACGTGCGGGGAAGAACGAATTCCTCAACTTGGTGCCTGATATTGAAGAAATGAGGCCGGGGTGAGAACTGCTCCACTCCCCTGACTAAATATGAAATGTTTATGTGAAGTGATAAATCGCAGAGTCGCAAATCGCTCATGCACAAAAGCAGACATTCAACTTCTACTTTTACTCCTTGTTAGATCTGTCGTGTCCAAGAAGGGTTTCCTGAGCTTCATGGAGCCTCGCTCCAACTCGTGGGTGAAGCACTTTGTGGTAGTGCGCCGGCCTTACGTCTTTATCTACAACAGCGACAAGGACCCTGTGGAGCGGGGGGTGCTTAACCTTTCTACTGCACAAGTGGAATACAGTGAAGACCAGCAGGCCATGCTCAAGGTACGCCATTCATAAGGAATGACAAAATAATTATTTAAAAACGGAACGGAACTTCATTTCCTTATCACTGACTTTGAAGCGACTCGGCAAGGTGTTTAGAGTAGACGGAATAGTAGCCTGTCGAAGCTCTTTGCTCACTCTCCGGTGCAACATAGGTAGCACCGAGCTTGCATCCATCCCAGCAAAGCTTTTTGATACTGTGTCAGCAGTTGATTCTCAGTTTTGCTTTTCAGTGTGTTTTGATGAGGTTTAAAATGTCAATTTTGCCCTGCAAACTTATTATTTTGAGCCTTGCATTACAAAAGTCTTCATTTGTTTGTTTGTTTATTTATTTAATCTTCTTTTCTTGTTAGACACCCAACACATTTGCTGTGTGCACAAAGCACAGAGGAATCCTTCTGCAGGCCAACAATGAGAAAGACATGAACGACTGGCTGTACGCCTTTAACCCTCTGCTTGCGGGGACGATAAGGTTAACACTTGTTTACTTTTTGTCACACTTGACTTCCAAATGACAATGCTCACTCTCTGCATTGTTCACCATGTTTCCTCATAGGTCCAAGCTGGCGAGGAGGCGTAGTGGCCTCATCAAGAACTGAAGTGGATACCACGAGCTCCATTATTTCTAAACGCCTTTGAACATACCGAGTGTTAATATCTATTAATCAATTGTGTGATTCTTGACAGTTTTCTCTTGTAAGTAGACTTGTGGCTTAACGTCTCCTTTCTTGCGATTTCTGTCTCCCTTCCTCCTCAGCTTTTTACGTTTTGGTTTATTCACGACAAAGTCTCATTTCGCACTGCTTCGCTGTCATTCGAGTCTCTAACCAGTAGCATGTCGTGATAGTCTACCCGTGTGCACGATCCTGCCGAAAAAGTTTTTCTGGCCACTCATTTTCTGTTTGCCAATCACCTCTGATAATGTCTCCCCTTGTGACTTGTCACCAAGTTTTTATTCAGTTTTTTTTATGCATGATAACTGCAGCAGTCCTCAGGAGAACACCCAAATTGCTTACTGAAACACCAACAAAAAAATGGGATTAAATCATGAAGGGAAAATACATGTCTCAAAGGGATGCGTCTGCTCCGCGCAAAGCAACACATGTTGAAGAACAATTGCTGCTAATGTAGTCTTTTTCATAAGAGTTACTTCAGGTTTCTGCCTCGTCCTAAGACGCCAGGCCCCCCTCCTGCTCCCAAATGGCCTTTAGAAACCAAACAGCGTGTTTAGGATCTCACTTAGTGACACGGCGATGGACCTTCTCCATGCTTTAGCCTGATTGTGTGTACATAGTTATCCTGCCGTAGGGCATCTCTTTGTGAATGGGTACTTATTCGAGATTATGGCTTTCACATGAGCAGGACATACAGGAAGCTCATCTTTGGATGTTTGAACGTGTACTTCAGGCGTGGGAAGCCAATCTCATGCACCGTGCATGAGCGCACCCCCCCACCCCCGTGCTATTCTAAACACAGGCAAAACCTCTGGAACTGGCTCATAATGATACACAAAAATATTTTCACTCGAAATGGTTCCCCACTCCTGATACACCCGAACAAACTGGAGCCTTTTTTTTTTTTTTAAAGCACTCCGCATGCTTCCCATGGTTGTCAAATGAAGGAAGGGGCAGCGTTTCATGGATGAACCGGCGTGCATACTGCTTGCGTTGAACATCCACTCAATGTCAATGTGTCAACACCATGTGTTTTATTCCTTTTTGCTTCACAATCTGGAATTTGCTCTTTTTTTGTTGCTACTAACCTGTTTTGTATTATGGCTATCACAATTTAATAAGGATTTTTTTTTCTATCAAATGTGACCGGGCATTTGTTTCTATTTGTGAGCCAGCTGCGTTAGTGTTTTAACCTTATTTTTGTGTACACTACAGCAAGACAAGGGCCGAAATGCACATATCAAGGTTACACTGGATGGCTGTTACACAAACGGGTTATTAGAAAGAAGATATTCAAGGGACAAAATACACAAATACTTTTACTCGTGCTATTGTTGGAGAATAGTTGCTCTATGCGTTCTTGGCTCCATTGAGCTCCCGCTCAACTCATTTTGGCGCCTCAGTTGTGACATGTGAGCATGATGTGATTGATATAGATGGGTGATTTTAAACTCTGGCCAGCCAACCAGCAGTTTCGCCTTGTATAATGTGACTACATTTACATAAAGTGAAGGTGAACAGAGGCGCCAAAACGGCTTTTATTTTTTTCCCCAATAGACTGACGCAATTTCAAACGTCATCAGCAACATTTTTTCTTCAGGTCAGACAGCCTGCTGGTTGACAAATTGAATCTGATGACTTTTGAGATTTCTTTTTTTGTTATTATTCTCTTTCATTTTTTGGGGAGATGTTTTGCATTCCTTATATTATTTGCCAGAGCATATATTTTCCATCCGTGGAGCGAATTTGTAGCGTTCTCATACTTTGGAGTGTCTATTTATTGTTTGCAATGTACATATTAGTTTGCAGTTCTTTGCACATTCTAACAAAAAAACATTCAACTAACTGATCAAAATCTGCACGGTTTAGTTGCTCTTGAACCAAATGATGTGGCATGGCAGAGGAATGTTCTGTGAAGATGTTTGTATTTCTAGAGTATTTGTAAGGGGGGGGAAAAGAAACCAAATGAAGTTCATAGTTTCCTATTGGAGACAGTTGGTTGCATTGATGCTCCCTTTTTTCCCATTAGAAAGGGATTCCAGTAGAAACCTGCCTGTGATTGCAAACATATTCACGTTCTACTCGTATGAGCCAGACATTCTAAACATATTAGGTTTTTATTTTATCTTATATCAGGGATTATAATATGAAATACTTTATGATATCTAAGATTACATAAATTACTGTTTGTGCTTCTGTCGTCACCTTGACACATTTCCGTTGATGCCTTTTAGACGGAACAAGATTTCCCTCTGACAATTATCAGTTAACTCTTTGGAGTCACCAAGTCATCAAGTTTCAAATAGAAAAGGCAAACATTAACATTGTACATTATTTGTTTTGTTTTCATTTCCATACTTATTTTGTAAATATCTGTGTTGTATGGAGCTTGAATTAAAATGTAAATATGTTTACTGTATTTGTAATAATTATAATCCATTCGCTGTATAGCATAGCTGTGTCATGCAAATATCCTAATAACTGTGTCTGGTAAACCTGCACCATTGGTCTGTCTAGTGAACGAGGAAACAATAAAAGTGCAAACTAGCAACAAGTGAGGCCTGTTTGTCTGGTCCTGGGTGCTGAGTGCGTGCTTGTACTAATGGTTCTCAAGTTTGATTTGAAATTAATTACTGATATTTTATAATGTAATATTTATTACATACCCATGTACGGGAACTCCCACCTCCTTGCTTTAAATGACATCTGACACAACTCATGTCGAGTTAGTTGTACAGATAAGGCAAAGTGGACCTGGCAAAATATTTTCAGTTTGCAGAAACATACCTTGAGTCAAACAATTTGCATCAGTTTAAGATGTAGACGTGCAAAACACTTAACACAACCTTTAAGTCCTAATGCCAAGAGCAATGACTCATAAATGGGTTAGAGCAAGTCATTTTCCAGATCTTTTATTAAAAAGGGGTTAAAGTGTGTGAAATCTCAAGATGTATGAAGAAAAACAAGATATTTTGTTTGATTTAAACTGCGTTCCCCAGGACATAATTTCGGCCTCAAACTCCTACCAGTCATCACGGGGTGCATCTTTCCAGGTTGTTCCCCTATTAAGTTTTTCACTGTGAATGTTTTGGAATTGTAAGTAACAACTTATGATGAAGGTCGGCTATTATGCTCAAACAAAGATGTGTATTGACTCAATTGAATGCCACACTTGCGTAACTCTTCTGGGTTTTTCTTGGAGGGGGGTGTTGAATTGCTACTAAAAATACATGAACGGCGTACACAACGACACGATAGTATATCGTAAATAAACCTGGCAAAACAAATACGGCTACCTTAAAATAAAATAAAATAAAAATCATCCGTATCACCAAAAATTTAATTTCTCAACTCTTCGTTTACGCAATGAATGACGCAAGGAGTGACGGCAGATTGGACCAATAGCACACTAGATATCTCTGCCCAGCATTCAGGACCAATCATAATTTTCTTTTGTCGTCACTCGAGTGATTTTAGTTCTTGATTGGCTAATAGTCGGAGTGGGGTGGAGCCGTCAAACTGAGGCGAGAACGAGGAAGCAGTCCGCCAGTCATTTCGAAAATTTACGGTAACAACGCGACGAAGCAAAATGCCTGAGTAAGTTCTCTACCGTCCTCTAGTAGTCAGAGAGTCATGCTGTAGTGATATTCATATATATATTCATATTGCTTTCTAGGCTTTTGCATTTTACTTAAAATAATGACTGTCTGAAGCTTAGCTTGTTTGCTAGTAAGTGTCGGAGTAGTATATGTAAGATGTGCTTTAGGAGATCCACTTCCTTCTAATAATTGCCACCACACATTTCTTTGAGCGAACATTTTATTACTCTGCTTTGGTTGCAATGCGAGTCAACCAATAATGATTATCTTTTCATTTTGTCATGTTTTCCCAAGAAATATTATCTTTTCATTTTAGCCGATGTAACGTTTTCCCATTCTTCTCACAGAGCAGACATCGCACTGATTGGTTTGGCTGTCATGGGCCAAAACCTCATCATGAACATGAATGACCATGGCTTCGTCGTAAGTTATCAAGTCTTTCTTAACGTACAGTAGATGCCTACTACTTAAGGATGAAATACATTAGCAGAGGTAGCAAAAGTGTTCACACTCATTTAGTAGTAGTACAGATATTTAAAAAAAAAAAAAAAAAAAAAGGTTCTGGTAAATTTAGAAGCACTGATGTACCTACTTTAATTAAGTAACAATCAAAAGTTACGGACTCTGAAATATTCATAAGTACAAAAGTAATACACAATACTTGTTTTGATAACCTGGCTCAAAGAAAAAAAAAACCCTAAAGAGTCCATATGCATAGAAGTAATAGAAACCACAGATATCTCAGTTCAAATGTTGGCACTAAATGTAAAATATTATTAGGAAAATAAATACTCCAGTAAAGTACAGAGACTTGAAAAATCTACCTAAGTAGAGCAACAAATACTTCCCACCATTGGAAATAATGTATCCTGATGTCTGTTCAATAGGTGTGTGCCTACAACCGCACTGTGTCCAAGGTGCATGACTTCCTGCAGAACGAGGCAAAGGGCTCCAAGGTGATTGGCGCAGAGTCACTCGAAGACATGGTGTCCAAGCTGAAGAAGCCCAGGAGGATCGTCCTGCTGGTCAAGGCCGGGCAGGCCGTGGACGACTTCATCGACAAGCTGGTTGGTTTCTGCAATATTACAAATGCCTGAATTCGACTTATTGCTGATTTTGTTGTATTTCTGTACTCCTTCAGGTTCCCCTCCTTGAGGCCGGGGATATCATTATCGACGGCGGCAATTCTGAATATACAGACACGACTGTAAGAAGGACACAACATGTCATAGAGATTCATCTTAGAATTTTCTCTGACCGCCTCTTTGCTTTTGTATCACACAGCGGCGCTGTAAGAGTCTGAAAGAGAAGAACTTGCTGTTTGTGGGCAGCGGAGTCAGCGGGGGCGAGGAGGGGGCGCGCTACGGACCCTCACTCATGCCGGGAGGACATCCAGAGGCCTGGTGAGACATAGTATAACAAACAGCAGAAGAATTAGACAATGACACAGTGATGACAGAAATTGTCCACCAATGAGAGACTAATGGTTGGTTTACGTCACACATTTTCAGTTCTAAGACATTGAGGTTTGTGTCGCAGTTCAAGGTGACGTAAACGGCCAAATCATGGAGCAGTCTCATGCTGTATTGAAGTCATAATTTCAGTCAATACTTTCATTCAAAATACTTCGACAGTGGGCCAGGGAAGAAAAAAATGTCACATTTGAGTTTGAAATGTTTGAATCCGGAATTGAACTGGAACACTTGACAATTTGATACATTACAATGAATTTTTGCTTCTTCCATCCTCACTTTTGCTACGCTTCCTTTTTAAAGGCCTCACATTAAAGACATCTTTCAGAGCATCGCTGCCAAAGTGGGAACAGGAGAGCCCTGCTGTGATTGGGTGAGCGGCTCCTCTTGACTTTTGGAATGTGGCGTGTGTGGCCGCCTTCGCCATGATGCGAGACTCCTTCCCTGTGTAGGTGGGAGACGAGGGCGCGGGTCATTTTGTCAAAATGGTTCACAATGGTATCGAGTACGGCGACATGCAGCTGATTTGTGAGGCCTATCACCTGATGAAGGACGTGCTCGGCCTGGACCACGACCAGATGGCCAAGGTGAGTTTTCGCATATGACCGCATCACTTCTGATCACCGCTGGTGGACCGTAGCTGCCCGTTTTGCTTTTCAACCCCTCAGACTTTCGATGACTGGAACAAGACTGAGTTGGACTCGTTCCTGATCGAGATCACCGCTAACATTTTCAAGTATCGAGATGCCGACGGCAAGCATTTGTTGCCCAAGATCCGCGACAGTGCGGGACAGAAAGGCACGGGCAAGTGGACTGCTATATCAGCCCTGGAATACGGCACTCCGGTGACTTTGATCGGTAAGGAAGTAGTTTGTTTCCTTTTTCGTGTACCTGCCAAATCATTGCCAAATGTGTCATGTCACACCGGTGGGGGAAAAAAAGAAATCAGGAAGTGGGAAGGTTAAGCCACCCGCAAACAGTGATGTAACAAGACTGAACTAGAAATTCATGAATCATTAGCAATGACATTATAAATATAGGTGAGGATTTAAAAGGACAATATGTTAAAAAAAAAAACACTATATTGACAGAAGAAGATAGCATGATATTCATAAAAAAAATGCAGCCACTAAATGTTCACCATTCATTTGCGATTCGGCAACCCATGAAAAGTAGTTGCAGACTTGCGGCGTGACTGGCTTTAGAGGAGGTTAGTGAGCCATTTCCAGGGAACGTGCTTGATTTGTGTCCGCCCTTAAGAAGCTTTTCCTGCAGTCTGCTCATCTCAGGTGACATAAGGGGGATTTGTCAGCCGGCCATCTGACTCATGGCGTCTTTCATAAACAACCAAGGTTGTACCTAGGGTTGCCTATAGAAATAAAAGTACGCTTCCTGTGTTGAGTTGTAAAGGGACACACTTTGTCCCATAATATCCCGTAATATTGTGAGAGTCAGAGCTACTTCAATCGTAAGAAGCAATTTGAACAACGGTGTAGCAGCACACTTTTTTCTTTCATACCACGCTTCCTCAATAACCTGTTTTGCAAGTTAACGGGAAATACAAACAACTTCCTTGTCCCGGCTCCTCCTCGCGTGTGCCGAGTCGTGCATGCGGGCTTGATTAGCTATCTCGTCTTCTCAGGAGAGGCCGTCTTCGCCCGGTGTCTGTCCTCCCTCAAAGACGAGAGGGTGGAGGCCAGCCAGAGGCTCACGGGGCCGGTGGGAGTCACGTTCACCGGTGACAAGGTTGCCTTCTTGGAGGACATCAGGAAGGTACAACCAAGTACTAAGCACACGTGCTGTTCTGCCATCCATAACTCAAAGCAAACTAACGTACTACAGGACAAGAAGTTTCGCCATTTGAAATGGTACGGTCATCGTTAATTTTTAATTTTCCACAGCACACGCAATCTCTGAGGAAACACATACCAATACATGACTTGATCATCGCGGGTTCACAAGCAGTCAAGTCCAATCAAGTTGTGTTTTTGCAGGCCCTGTATGCCTCCAAGATCATCTCCTACGCGCAGGGTTTCATGCTGCTGCGCCAGGCTGCCAAAGAATTCGGCTGGTCCCTCAACTACGGCGCCATTGCTCTAATGTGGAGAGGAGGCTGCATTATCCGCAGGTACACTTCAACACGCACACACAATTTGAAATGATGGCAACGGTGACAAGGAACGTGCTTGACCAGGCTTCACTTTATTTGTTCCTCATTCCTCAGTGGTGTGTTTGCTTCCCTTCAGCGTGTTCCTTGGCAAAATCAAGGAGGCCTTTGACAGGGACGCGGAGTTGCAGAGCTTGTTGTTGGACTCTTTCTTCAGTGATGCTGTGCAGCAGTGTCAGGTATGAGGAAGTGCCACATGTTGACAAAGACCCGCTTGGCACTAGAGCAATTTCCGCTTTTGCGTCAAGATTGCGGTGAAGCAACTCTGACATTGTGGCTCTAGTGACTATTGCAATCTTTCAAAATCAAAAAGCCTGTTTGATTTGTGACTCATTTGATTGGGGATTGAATTATCAAAACAAAATGCGCCCCGAATACTCCCGAGCCTAACATCAGTGACGTCTTTTCTGGCCAACAATCTCACACATTAATACATTTAGCACGGCCTGTGCCAATTCTTGTATAAAGAAACAAACAAGCAAGAAAGAAAGGAAAAAAAGAAGCATTTTTATTAATATGATTAAGAAATAAATCGATGAATTTAGTTGGCTGGCTCCTCAGATAGGAAATTGCTCTTGATTGAAGAGATGTTCTTCAGCAGGCATGGTTACCAGTCACAGCAAGATTTCTCACTTGATTTTTAGGTGTCGTGGCGTCGAGCGGTCAGCACAGGCGTCCAGCACGGCATCCCCATGCCTTGCTTCACTACCGCTCTGTCTTTCTACGACGGTTACAGGCACAACATGCTGCCTGCCAACCTCCTCCAGGTAATACCTCAACTCCACTGGGGTGGACCACATTGATTCTGTTTTTTATGTGCAACTCAAAAAAGCTGGGTACTCTAGCTTCCAATTTCATGTATGTTGGGTTCTTTGAAGACTCGCCTGTAGGTTTGAATGTGTCCAAATGTGCCCCACAATTGGCTGAGCCACTGGTTCGGAATGTACCGTCCCTCTTGTCATGCTTCAGCACACTCATCCCCAATGAGGAGAAGCCTGATAGAAATTCTATGGATGGGTTCATCAGAGTTGAAAAGCCCTGGTGTGAGTGTACCTTTTGTCAGTGCTGTTTTGTTGTTGTGTTCAGGCTCAGAGAGATTACTTTGGGGCTCATACGTATGAGCTGCTGACCGAGCCGGGCCGCTTTATCCACACCAACTGGACAGGACACGGTGGAAACGTTTCGTCTTCCTCCTACAATGCGTAGCGAGAAGAACAGCGGCGTACACGTCAAAGAATAACATGGCAAACACACTGAGTGCAAAAGAGGACATGTCACACATTCCACCAGTATAACCACAGCAATTTTAACTCCTTAACTCGTATCAGCAACGTGTTGTGCACCTTTTATCTTTCCAGCCATAGAATGTGTTGCTACATTATCAAACTTAGGCTGGGGTCCGCAGTGTTAACACTGGATTTAAGGTGAAGCTTTGCACTCTACTGTACTAGGCTAAATAAAGATTTCAATCCCTTTATAATTAGCTTGTTTGCTTCTTACTCACAGGATTTCCAAGTGTTTGTGTGTAGTTCTAAATGAGGGGACGATTAACAGAACAGACTACTCAATTCCTAGTAACCTGCTACATTGCAGTGCACTTCTACCAGACTGGACTCAAAATACTTTACATGGTTATTAATTGTAAAAAAAATAATATAATAAAAAAGAATAGGGCACGCACTGGTTAGCATTTCCGCCTCACATTTCAAGTTGAAGGGTTCGATTCCGGCTTCCTGTGTGGCGTTATATTCTTGAGGACAGAAGACCACCACGGGATTCCAACCAAAGTACTTCCAGACAAATCTAATGGTGCATTTAAAAATAAAACTCTTCTCAATTGCGCAATTTTGACCATTACATCAGATATAATAAATTCATTAAAATTTTGTTATCCTGTTACCAGAGGGTACAGTAGACCCCTCAAGTATCGAAACAAAACACGTTCACACAAATCTGATGTTGCAATTCAATTTATTTTTTTATTTTTTTTGTATGGCGCGGCTGAGTGGCAGCCTCCCAGCAGTGTTCTATCTTTTTCTCTTTATTCCATTCTTTTCTCCTTTTCCTTTCTTTCTATTTGTCCATTCGGCGATGCTGGTGCCTTCTTCCGCACCTCGGCGTGTGCAGATCGCTTCGGATCGGATATTTTTTGTCCCTGGGACCGGGATGTCAAGTTGCTCCCATGTTATCTTACTCCCCGTCTCGAGTAACGACTGTTATGGTAAGGCGAGTTGCGCAGTTTTGTGTTTCGCGACTGCAGATTCGTCACAAGCGACTTGGAACTTCCCTAATTGCAAAACTGTTCAAATTCTCAATAAAAACACTGAACGAAACGTCTCGTTTGCATTTCCGACCGGCTGCAAAAAATAGCAAACACTAAAAAAAAAGAAATTAAAAAAAAAGTCATCATCGTAATTTGAACCCGTGACGCAAAGAAATATGAAGTGTTTACACGTCAAAGTCTTAACCGCTGTACTATTGTGACACTCAGCAATCCTGTCGGATAATGTTCAATATAGCCAACAACACGCGAGGATACGCGATCTGACCCGCCCATGTTAAATGAGGAGGGGGGGCTAATGCTACTTGCCTGATGGGAGCTCAGCATCAGCTGTCATGCGATAGTGTTGGCTCGTGAGTGAACGATTCGTTCAAAAGAACGAATCCTTTCAGTGAACGAGAGTGAACGAATAACTTCCTAAAGTGATTCGTTCTTTTTTTTTCAATTCATATGACTTAAACCAGTAGGTGTCGGTAATGTGCATTGAAGCTGGTGCCACCTCGCCCTAAAACAAAACGAAGAAGAAAATGACGCAGCTTCCCGTTCACGAACGAGTAGTGAATTGCATTTCCCGTTCACCCACTGAACGGATCTGTGAGTGAACGAATCAGTGAGTGATTTGCATTTGCAGTTCATCGCGAGAACGGATCAGTGAGGGAACGAATCCGGGCTTTCCTGTTCGCGAACGAGTCAATGGGTCAACTGCCTTCCTTCCCGTGCATCAACGGATCAGTCAGTGAACGTGTTGCGTCTCCCTCCTGGCGTGAACTATGTAAGCCAGAATGTAGATTTACATTTGCCAAGGAAAGAAAGAACCACTCACTGAAACACCACTTCTTTTATGCACGTTTTTTCCAAGCTAACGGCTAACTTAATTGCATGAAGGGATGCGCCGTTATGCAAAAACGGGGAGATTATGCTTCTCTTCGGGCAATCTTTATTTTATAACACTTATAGTAGTTTTTAAATAACGTGTATGCATATATACGCCTAAATATTGTTATCCAATATATCTACTGCAATTTCACATTAGATTGCTGGTTTGAAATGTACTTTTATTATTATTTTAATAAACATTAAAACCTGTTAAAACTTGTCTGGTGTTTTATTCCTTGTTTTTATTTTTTTGGGCATGAAAACAAAAATCTGACATTTGGTAAACTGCTTTATATGACAATATGTATATATTTTACGTTGTGTAATATGTGTTGGTGTCCCCCAAAATAAAGAGCAAGTAGTCAAATACACATTCTTGACACGTACAAAAAAATGCATAAAGTTATTAGGTACACCTAAAAATGGTGGTATACCTAATGGAGCCTAATGAAGTGGCCTGTTATTAGGTACACCTGAAAATGGCGGCGTACCTAAAGGAGTGTCCGTGTGATGTCACAGATCAAACAACAAATCAGAAAGTGGGGGTGAGGGTGGGTGTGGCACTTTTCACTTTCAGTTAAGCTTTGGCCATGATTTTTCCCTAATGAACTGGCCTGTTATTAGGTACACTTGAAAATGGCGGTGTACCTAATGGAGTGTCCAATTGACGTCACAGATCAAACAGCCAATCAGAAAGTGAGGATGAGGGCGGGTGTGGCACTTTTCACTTAAAACAGGGGTGTCGACCTCCAGTCCTTGAGGGGCCGCGTTCCAATATGTTTTCCAAGTTACCCTCGTTAAACACACCTGCGTGAAAAGATTTTGTTCATTTTCACGTTCTGCAGGAGCTAAAACTTTTCACGCAGGTGCACTTAACGAGGGAATCCTGGAAAACATGTTGGAACGCGGCCCCGAGGACTAGAGCTTGACACCTGTGACCTTTGACCATGATATTTCCCGAATAAAGTGGCCTGTTATTAGGCACACTTGAAAATGGCGGTGTACCTAATGGAATGTCCGTGTGATTCCCTCGTTAAGCGCACCTGCGTGAAAAGTTTTAGCTCCTGCAGAACGTGAAAGTGACCAAAAACTTTTCACGCAGGTGCGCTTAACGAGGGTCACTTGGAAAACATGTTGGAACGCGGCCCCGAGGACTAGAGCTTGACGCCTGTGACCTTTGACCATGATATTTCCCTAATAAAGTGGCCTGTTATTAGGCACATTTGAAAATGGCGGTGTACCTAATGGAGTGTCTGTGTGATTCTCTCGTTAAGCGCACCTGCGTGAAAAGTTTTAGCTCCTGCAGAACGTGAAAGTGACCAAAAACTTTTCACGCAGGTGCGCTTAACGAGGGTCACTTGGAAAACATGTTGGAACGCGGCCCCGAGGACTAGAGCTTGACGCCTGTGACCTTTGACCAGGATATTTCCCTAATAAAGTGGCCTGTTATTAGGTACACTTGAAAATGGCGGTGTACCTAATGGAGTGTCCGTGTGATTCCCTCGTTAAGCGCACCTGCGTGAAAAGTTTTAGCTACTGCAGAACGTGAAAGTGACCAAAAACTTTTCACGCAGGTGCGCTTAACGAGGGTCACTTGGAAAACATGTTGGAACGCGGCCCCGAGGACTAGAGCTTGACGCCTGTGACCTTTGACCATGATATTTCCCGAATAAAGTGGCCTGTTATTAGGCACACTTGAAAATGGCGGTGTACCTAATGGAGTGTCCGTGTGATTCTCTCGTTAAGCGCACCTGCGTGAAAAGTTTTAGCTCCTGCAGAACGTGAAAGTGACCAAAAACTTTTCACGCAGGTGCGCTTAACGAGGGTCACTTGGAAAACATGTTGGAACGCGGCCCCGAGGACTAGAGCTTGACGCCTGTGACCTTTGACCATGATATTTCCCTAATAAAGTGGCCTGTTATTAGGTACACTTGAAAATGGCGGTGTACCTAATGGAGTGTCCGTGTGATTCCCTCGTTAAGCGCACCTGCGTGAAAAGTTTTAGCTCCTGCAGAACGTGAAAGTGACCAAAAACTTTTCACGCAGGTGCGCTTAACGAGGGTCACTTGGAAAACATGTTGGAACGCGGCCCCGAGGACTAGAGCTTGACGCCTGTGACCTTTGACCAGGATATTTCCCTAATAAAGTGGCCTGTTATTAGGTACACTTGAAAATGGCGGTGTACCTAATGGAGTGTCCGTGTGATTCCCTCGTTAAGCGCACCTGCGTGAAAAGTTTTAGCTACTGCAGAACGTGAAAGTGACCAAAAACTTTTCACGCAGGTGCGCTTAACGAGGGTCACTTGGAAAACATGTTGGAACGCGGCCCCGAGGACTAGAGCTTGACGCCTGTGACCTTTGACCATGATATTTCCCGAATAAAGTGGCCTGTTATTAGGCACACTTGAAAATGGCGGTGTACCTAATGGAGTGTCCGTGTGATTCTCTCGTTAAGCGCACCTGCGTGAAAAGTTTTAGCTCCTGCAGAACGTGAAAGTGACCAAAAACTTTTCACGCAGGTGCGCTTAACGAGGGTCACTTGGAAAACATGTTGGAACGCGGCCCCGAGGACTAGAGCTTGACGCCTGTGACCTTTGACCATGATATTTCCCTAATAAAGTGGCCTGTTATTAGGTACACTTGAAAATGGCGGTGTACCTAATGGAGTGTCCGTGTGATTCCCTCGTTAAGCGCACCTGCGTGAAAAGTTTTAGCTCCTGCAGAACGTGAAAGTGACCAAAAACTTTTCACGCAGGTGCGCTTAACGAGGGTCACTTGGAAAACATGTTGGAACGCGGCCCCGAGGACTAGAGCTTGACGCCTGTGACCTTTGACCATGATATTTCCCGAATAAAGTGGCCTGTTATTAGGCACACTTGAAAATGGCGGTGTACCTAATGGAGTGTCCGTGTGATTCCCTCGTTAAGCGCACCTGCGTGAAAAGTTTTAGCTCCTGCAGAACGTGAAAGTGACCAAAAACTTTTCACGCAGGTGCGCTTAACGAGGGTCACGTGGAAAACATGTTGGAACGCGGCCCCGAGGACTAGAGCTTGACGCCTGTGACCTTTGACCAGGATATTTCCCTAATAAAGTGGCCTGTTATTAGGTACACTTGAAAATGGCGGTGTACCTAATGGAGTGTCCATGTGATTCCCTCGTTAAGCGCACCTGCGTGAAAAGTTTTAGCTCCTGCAGAACGTGAAAGTGACCAAAAACTTTTCACGCAGGTGCGCTTAACGAGAGTCACTTGGAAAACATGTTCGAACGCGGCCCCGAGGACCAGAGCTTGACGCCTGTGACCTTTGACCATGATATTTCCCTAATAAAGTGGCCTGTTATTAGGTACACTAGCCCTAACCCTAGCCCCAACCCTAGCCCTAAACCTAACTACAGCACTAACCCTAATCCCTGACCCTAGCTCTAACCCCAACCCTAGCTCTAACCCTGTGTTGCAAATTTTTCCATGATAAAATGTTTTGTAGGTCCCACCGGGATGTGAACTCCGGTCGCTGGGGTGAGAGTCCAGAGCATTAACCACTACACTATGGACTTCTCGCTTGTGTGGTATGGAACGTACGTACACTTAATGGAACAGCTCGAGTGAATCGCCCAGAGATTTGTTGAACTCAAAGTCATCAGCATTAACTCTGCTACACTCGCGACATGGTTTTTCATTTTGGATGCGTTTGCAGTTCAATTCCTCACCATACTGATGGAATAAAATCGAGAGGTTATTTGAATTCTACGCTCCTCACGTCTGCATGTATAGTATGGTCGTCTAGTGTTGGCTCGTGAGTGAACGATTCGTTCAAAAGAACGAATCTTTTCAGTGAACTGAATCTTTAGAATGCTGATGACTGAGTTCAACAAATCTCTGGTCTAGTCACGTGAGCTGCTCCATTAAACCATATAGTGTACGTACCTTCCATGCCACACAGGCGAGAAGTCCATAGTGTAGTGGTTAATGCTCTGGACTCTCACCCCAGCGACCCTAGTTCACATACCGGTGGGACCTACAAAATATTTTATCATGGAAAAATTTGCAACACAGGGTTAGAGCTAGGGTTGGGGTTAGAGCTCGGGCTAACTCCAGCCCCAATCAATGGATCGATCGATCAATCAATCAATTCATAATAAAACTTCCTCTGAATTCAGCAATTTTAACAGTTACCTGGTTATTTTTTTATTATTAAAAATCAAATTTGCTATGCTAGTGCTTGAGCACAGTAGAGGTATCCAACCTAAGTATTTTGACACAAAGCTGATGCAGCATTTGCGAATAAATGACGATTTTATTTTAATGAATTATTTTAATCTGGTGTTAAGGTCGAAATTACAAGCTTTGTAGTATTCTCACTTTAAAATTCAACATCAGATTTGCCGCATTGGACTATTTTTTTTTTTTTTTACTTCAAGCTTATTGAGATATTGTTCATTTTTCTTTAACGTATACGTACTGTACAGGTAGACACCCATAAAATTGTTTATTGAAACAGGTGCACAGAGAAGTTTCGCGATTGTCCAATAGATGTCGCCAATGCTACGAACTCCACCCCCTCCAACCCTTTCTCATTTGGCTTGTCTGGATTTAAATCAACATGTGACAGTACATTCACTGAAGTGGTTAATATCAAGTCACTTAAGGATGCACTCCAATTAAGCGTGACAGAACAAATACAGCGAGTATAGGTTTAAATTTTAATCTCCTTGAAGGGAACATTTCCATCTTGAATCTTTCGTTTTCGCAAACACTTAATTTAAAATAAAATTGACATGGAAATTTACAAGGCAGTCAGAATCGGGTGCACTAAATCTCACTAAAGACACCGAATCACCAGCAAATGGAACGCGGTGCTATCAAAATAAACAATGATGCTATGAAGGCGGTCAGACATGGGCTCACAATAAAGAGCTCAAAGTGGAGTACAAATAAATCTGCTTTTCATCTCCAATGACAGACATGTGAACAACTCAAACGCATTTATTTTTCCACATTACTAAATTATGTCCTTTGTCCATAATATCGTTTCATATGCTCAACTTGTGTGCACCAAATGTACTTCACAACGAAACAAAACAAGAAAAACAGGCGGCTTCCTGTATGTTAGATTAGACTGGGAAGGTTTTGGAAGATGTCAGTGGGACTTGGGGCCACTTAAACATGAGGGGGTCCAAGGTTTCTCGCGGGGCGGGATTGAAGATCCTTTTTCTGGATTTAAGGCATTCGTGTAGAAATTCCATTGTGGTTTCTCCCGCGGTCTTCAACTCCCCCCGTGAGTGACTCCTGGTTCCGACGATCCGTGTCCGAGGGCCCCTATACGTGTGAATTAAAGCGTTGGCAGTTCAATTAATGGACTGGAGGAAAAGAAGTCACCGTGAAGAGTGCATAAAACCTAGTCAAATTCTCCTTTTATTTCAGTTTCAAATCACAAAACATAACGGGGGGTGGGGAGAAAACCCTCATTCAAAACTCAAACTTTCAATAGGCCCATATCAAACATTTGCCATGTCAGCACACTTCCAAACGCTCAAACAGCAGCAGTCGAATTTCCACACACGGATGTCGCCAGGTAATAACACAGAAAAGATAAGCACACAAGCAGACACACAATTCACATTGAATTGGACATCAAGAGGAAACTTGGAAGGATACAAATAAGTCTTAGCACTTGCATTCTAAAAACTACTTGGGCTGGGAAACGATGTCCTTGGGATGACACATGCGCACACTCGTACAAAGCCACAGCTTCTTCAAACCCTCGCAGGCATTTGTCCCTTCCAAAAAAGAAAAATCCAACAAAAAACAGGCAGTCTCTGCTCACTCGTGCTTCGTTCACGTAGCACTCGTTCGTTCGCTCGCTCGCTCGCTCCACATCAAATCCCACTCATCGATCTCAGACAAGAAGTCCACGACAAAGGGAGAGGAATGAGAAGGTGACACCCACCGTGGAGCACAGTAAATGCAGAGTGAAGCTTGTGTGGTGTTGATGGCAAAGCGTTTACACGTGATACTGAGATCTGTAGAACATTGCCGCCAGTGAGGCGCTTCCTCCCGGGAGCGTGCGAAACAGTTGGTTAACTGCAGGAGAGACGGTCGGCAAGGCGTTTCCATCAGATCAGAAAAAAAAAGTAGAAGTGCACTGCATACACAACACAAGGATATCAAGCCCTCTTGAGAGGGCCTGGCGGTCTGGTGGTACTCTCGCACGTTTACAAACAACGCCGCATGCACATGGTTTTCTGAAAAGCAGCTAACTAAACCCACTCATGACTAGTGTCACTCACACACATTCTGACTTAACAAAAAAGGCAGTGTTTTTTTTTTTTTTTATGTTTTTTTTTTTATAGTACTTACCGGAGGAGCCTAGACCAAGGACTCGAAAATTTTGGTACAGTCTCAAAGGGCCACGCTAAACTGACAAACACCTCAAACTAAACGCTTTTCCTAATTTGACGGCGGGCCCTGAGCCCTGGCCTAGGATACCGACACAACTGCCGCCTACTTATCTACATGCCCCAGTTGGAGGACTTGGTCTCCATGGAGGTGCCGAAGCCCGAGCTGAAGCCGCTGCCTGAGGCAGAGTTAGTGCCTGCCGGCCAGCCCAGGCTGGCCGTGGTGGGGCTGCTGTAACTGGTGCTGGTGGAGCCGTACGTCTGATCGCGGGTGGTGGCGGCCGTGCCGCCGGCCGCCGTGCTCATCCCCTGCTGGTTGGCCAGCATGCCCATCATGCCCCAGCTGCTCTGCAATGCCGCCTGGGCGGCCGCCACCATAGCCGGGTTGAGGCCCAGGGCACTGAAGTTTACCCCGCCCTTGCCCCCTCCGCCCGCACCCAGCCCGCCGCGACTAGCGCCGTACGCCTGACTGAAGCCGCCAGCCCCAAAGCGCCCTCGTTCCATCATTTGCCTACTATTGTTGTGTTTGGGCTCAGCGTTGGAGATGTGCACGCTGACGCCTTTGATGATCAGGTCCTCTCCGCACAGGGCCTGAGCCACCTGAGGACACAAAACCAGTGGCTGTGTCACGACGGCCTTTCAAAAAAGACGGACGGATAGACGGCCCGTTCGGTCACACCTGGTCGTCAGCAAACGTAACAAAGGCGAACGCCCGGAAGGGCTTGGGGATAAAGACATCAGTGACTTCTCCATATTGCATGAAGTACTGCCGCAGCTCATCGGGGGTCATGTCCTCCGTGCAGCGGCCCACAAAGATCTTACGACTCCGCATGGGCTCGTCAGGGAAGGCCTGGTCGCCAAATACACAAACGTCACTCATGCGCTCCATTCAGTCACACAAAGTAAAACAAACACCTGTCCATCCATTCACAGACTTACACCGCAAACATCTGCCTGCCCATCCACATACGACCACACATTAGTAGAGAGCAGTCCATTTGTTGATGTGTTTTTTTTGAGAAGTGCAAACAATACCTTTGAATTGGGGAGCTTGCAGTCACACCATCGTCCATCTATCATGTGCCTCTGAGAAATCACTTTCACCTGGGTTTCATATTCAGTGAAACGCACAAAGCCAAATCCTTTGGAGTTGCCTGTGTTTGCATCCCTCTTGATCTGGAAAGGATAGTTGCTGATTGGTAATAGTTTTTCTCAACCACATTTGCCATTTCCACCCCAACAATAGTACAAGCTGACACAAAGCAAAGTCTGGCTCCGATGTATCTATCACAGAGGCGAAGGCTTCCAAGTGTTTGTTAAGGTAGCCAACAGAGATGGACATTCCGTGTCGGTGACGACAACAGACGTTTAACAGACAGCTACAAGTTATGCCGGTAGTGCTTTTAAAATAATGACGACAGGCGATTATAATATGATTAACGACGAACTAGAGATGCACCGATCCGATATCTGGATCGGATATCGGCCCCGATATCAACAAAATTGATGGATCGGGTATCGGAAAATGCAGCCGATCTGTGAGCCGATCCTTTCCTTAATCTATTGGGACGCGGGCTACGTCATACGTCAGCAGCACGTGTGCCGCGGGACGCGGTTACGTCATACGTCAGCAGCACGTGTGCCGCATCCACGAGAGTTTTCTAAACAAACGCAAACATGGAGCGAACGAAAGAGTCAGCTGTGTGGAGGTACTTTAAACTGAACACGCCAACTAGCTCGACGGCAGTTTGTAATGTCCGCAAAGCTAATGTTGCCAGGGGTGGTGGTAGTACTGCCAGTTATAGTACTAGTACTAAGCGGAGCTTGTTTTCAGGGAGCACTTCTCATTGCTGCTTAAATGAGCATTTAGACTCTAAATTTTAGAGCATCAACAGGTCATGAGTGATGTGGAACGGCACCTAATGTTTACATGTTTACTATTTATTTTAATATTTGGTTACTGTGTGCTTGATCACCCTTTCTATATTTGCCCAGTGCAGTTTCAGCTGCAACATTTGTATTTTTTTTTTTTAAGAAGTTTGTATCCTAATTTACTTGAATTTAAATGCTGATACACTTTATTGCTGCTGTTGCACAATTTTTGTTACAAATAAATAGTTCATTGCATGAATCTGCTTTATCTTGTTACATTTTGTCTTAGGAATGAACTGTGTAGTCATGCCTGATGCCATTGCCTTTAGTCTTTTCTGTTCCACATGTAGAGGTATGTAGCTTGTTAAGTCAACCATAATATCGGATCGGTATCGGGTATCGACCGATACGCAAAGCCACGGCATCGGTATCGGTATCGAAACTGAAAAAGTCGGATCGGTGCATCTCTACGACGAACGCACGATGACGGAAGGTCCTAGACCGCAGACGTATCTTGATCTACATGAAATATTTGTTTGAAAGAAAAAAAAAAAAAAACTTGCCATTATGCGTGTTTTATACAGCGTGCAGTCGCCTGCGACCACAAAGCAGCAGATAAACCAAACGAAGCAGCAACTACACTAACAAAGACGTGTCCGCATTGCGTACACGAGAGGAAGGTGCCGTGTAATTTTGTTCAAATAATTGATCAATGGAGCCAGTACAACTCTTGCAGTATGAAGATATTGTGCATACTAAACACCTCCGGATGGTTACATGGTTTAGCAGCACGGGACTTTCCCATTTTCGACATACTATATGGGTGGCGTTAGCCTCGTATTAACAAGCTTCTCCATCAATTCAGAAGTTTTATTCATCTAAAGTTTAAATACTAAAAGCCACTGTTGCCGGTCCACATAAATTACCGCATGCACTTACGTACACGTCCGATGTCCGTGCTTTAACTGAGCTAATAGGTGACAAGATGGGGAAAACTTTGTAGCATCAGACTTTTGCACAGTGCTGCACATATGTGACATAAAAAGCGACGGGCTGCACTACCTGTACCATGATGACCTCGCCAAAGGTGGAGAAATATTCCTTCAAGTCTTGCTCTGTGGTTTTCCACGGCAGGCCGAGGACAATAAGGTCTGATGTCTTCTGGTAACCCCTTTTGACTTTCACAGCTGAGGCGGCATCTATTTCCTCCATCTTTCTTTTGTTATCTGTGGAAGAAGGAAAACGCATTGCTTTGAGGATGACCAAACATGAAGTAGTTGGCTTTCCATCCAAAATGCACCCATTTGCCTGATGAGCAGCCTAAACATCATTGACAAGCACATTGACATTGGCTTAGAGAAAAATTAATATGAAAAATATCTATTTTGGAGTGCGCAGACACATGCTAATCACTTTTAACCTTTTATCCTCCCCCCAATAAAAAGAAAAGAAATAAGTAAACTAGGCAGTGCATGGGCACCTTTGGGGTGAGGGAAGATTCCGCAAGTAATTGTTGGAGTAATCGCCAGGATATAGGAGTTTAAAAAGATTTGTTTGCGACAGCCCTACCACACAGAATGAGCATGATGGTCATTTTGTCCCTTAACCACATCTTGATTGATATTTGGGGTGATCCTGTAGCCCAAAAACATAGGCTTGAGTGCCTCAAAACTCTAAATCAGGGAGAGGGAACCCTCTGGCGATGAGCTGATCATCAGATTCTTTCATTTGACATCATAAGGCGCCAATCATTTTAAGAGGCATTCCAGCGGAGATTCTAGGAGGGGTGTGTGAATGGACATGGAATGATGCCCTATCAAATTAGAAAGTGTGCTAATGTAGCTGGAATAGGGCTGCACAATATAAAGAAAAAAATATTGATATTGCGGCATCGACGTACCCTATGGGCCTATTGCAAAGATCAGTCACTTTCTCGTTTCGTGGAATTGTTTGCTTTTATCTGAATTTGAGAAGTCGAATGCAAACTGAAGTGCACATAGCCATCTAACAGTTGAACATTATCTAGGGGAAATTACATTTAGCTAATACCTAGCTTATTTTATTGCATGAAAAAATGTACTTCATTTGATGAAAATGTTATTTCTTTAGATACATTAAATATCACTGACGATATCGCTATATTCAATATTATATATTCATAATCCATATGGCATATCACATTTTTTTCCAATATCGCGCAGCTTTAAAGAACAGTGACTCCTAACCAGTACGCTGTGCTGCTCCAAAAATATTTTCATTTAGTCAGATTATTATTATTATTTTTTAATTATGCCTCTTTAGTCCTCTATCAAAGTCAGTTATGTATAGTAACAAGCACAACATTTTACATGCTCTTCTACTAGATGGCAGAAAGTACAACTAAGTTGCATATTGGATTTGCACTTTCATGTGTATTTTCAGAATTAGGATAGGAATAGATACATTTGCCATCAATTGACACCCAGACACTTCCAAAATTGTAACCGCCCTTAAATGCCCTAAAATGGAAGCAAAGCCCATTTTTTTTATCAGTCAAAGCTGAGCCAAGCTCAATTAAACGCTTCCCCTCAGTTTGACATACTTCCTTGGCGTCAAAGGAACATTCAATGTTTTCTTTTAGCATTTATGAGTGTTTATAAAGGGTTTAACTTTGATTAATTGTATCATACGCAGGCCTTTGTTAAATTCTCATTAAATCCACTACTTGGGCTTACCTTTGGGGTAGTTGACCACGTAGACCAGGTTCCCCCAGTCGCTCTCTGGCGCATGCAGGACACCCTCCACAAGCCGAACTCCACGCATGCACTGGGACTCCGGATTTCTATAGCGAAGCCCGCACGCCCCTGGAAACTGGGCCGCAACCGACGACAGCAGAACCGTGCCGTCGTCCTCCGAGGGGATCTCCATCGGCTCTTCGTTCTCATCCTCGGCCACCCGAATGTACAACTCGGACATGTTCTCTGAAAGGCCGGTAGCCAGCTTGAAGCCTCTTGGTGCTACCTCGCTACGAGGAAGCTATACACGCAAAAGAATGCGCTTGAGTTCGTTACTCGAATTTGCTCCGCCCAGAAGCAAATAGAAACACGAAAAAAATATCGAACGTTGACACCCACACAACTGTAGATACTCGAACGTTTGATTTTACTGAGCTGAGAGGGCGCACGAAATGCGTCACTTATCTCCTTTGTCGACGACAAACAAGTTAGCTAGCTTGCCACCGAAGCTAGCAAACTCGAGAGGGCTTGAGAAATGAATGACCGTCCAGTCTAGATGTGGACTCGCAGTCAACAAATACAAACGTAATCTCCTTACCTACGGTCTTATGGTCAAACCAGATTGGAGTAAAATAAAAATTCGAAATACGACGGTGGAATTGAAATACAAGCTTTGCTACGCACAATGCACGCAATTATACCACACGCGCCAGCGGCTACCTCTGAGTTAGCTAACAAAATGGCTGCTGGGGCTGACGTCACCCTAATGAGAACGCTGGAATTTTACAAGGATACAAGCTAGATGCTTTCCGCATCTTTGAAGAATTATGCTGCGTCGTAGTTGCCATGTTGGATGTGGCTTGATAAGTCGCGTAAAAGCGAAGATTCCTCGTTACTCGGAAATCCAGTCGTGATGGTCCATTTTCACTCACAAGTTTAGTTTATGTATTTTGGGGAAAAAATTAAAGAGCATTTTTATTTCACCCATTCAACTTGGAGAAATAATGAAATAACTAACGCCTTGAAAAACGTTCACTTTCAAGGAGTTATATGGCCACGCCCACTTCCGTTCTTTCATGTCTTGGTGACTTGGTGATCATATGCCATTCAAAATCATTGTAAATACATCGCTAATAATGTCGAAATATCAATTAAGATCAATTAGCGCCAAAATGTATGTGGACATCTCTATTTAGGCCCACTCTGAAACCTCTAAAAAGACCCCAAAATGATGATCCGATCATCTGTCCGTCCAACCCTCTGAAAAACACAGGACTATCTTTAGACATTGGATAAACTTCTCAACGTCACTGCAATAACAGAAACTTGGATCAAACGGGAATAAAAGAAAATACAGTCAACGAGTTTCCACCTCGACGAGTATAAATAAGTTCACAGATAAAGAAGTAACAAAACAGGTGGTGGAGTCTGAAGAGGGAGCAACAGCAATGTGTACATACTCTTATTAGTTTATACAAACTTGTGTACTTTATCATATCAATCAATATGTAAATACTCTTATTAATTTATACAAACATAGTTGCTCCATCAGAGCACAGACACGGCACACAGAGCTTCGTAACTTTTCCATTACACATAAGGCACAACTCATTAACTTCATGACACATAGATACAAAACATTCAGTAGATAACAAGACGTTCAGGTGATAACGGAACAAATAACTGCCTTATGTTTTTCCTTCTTTCCCCCTCCCTTTTCTTCTCTTCTGTATTCCTGCTAGTGGACACTATAAAGCCTTCTGACCGGAACTATGAGGTTGTTGTGTCATCTGCTGAAGTGCATTGTGTACTGACTGCCGTAAAACAACCCAAGATCTTGCAAATAAAGAATCAACTATTACTCCACATCTTTGTTTTCCTTGCTCAAAAACGGACATCTTGAACAAAACGCAACAAGCCGAAATCTATATTGAAAATATTGTTTTTGAAACACTACTCAGTATGTCAATGGTGATTGCAAATGCATGTGAATTTGTGACAATCGAAATCAGTCTTTTTCTATCTGTGACTATTAAAACAAATGCCACACGCACCCTACAGAAGTTCGATTTTAAAGAAGAAAAATGAAAATGCCGATATGGGTACATATGCACCCCAACAAACTAGATCTATTCAAACTGAGACAAAATAACCTTGGGCACAGAGGACTGTTGCTATTTGAACACTTGCTACCAGGTAATAGAAATCGCTTGTATTATGTCTACAATACAGGCTGGTGCCTGTGCTGCTGAAGTGTACAAATGTTGTTACAAAAAGTCTTGAACACTGTTGTCAACGCTGATACCAGAATACATAAACAATATTGTGGAATGTGGAGTAATACATAAATGAGAGGGAGTTGCAGTCTTGAGAGCACACCAGGAGCAGATCTCCTAGCGGCAGGAACAGGCACTTCCCCAACTGTATGATAAGCTATGGCTCTCCTAAGCTGGATTTTCAGTGAAATCAACCATCTCCACTCTACGTTGACCCTCATGAGGTTGCACTTCCACCTACAAAATAAGCTGAAAGGAACGAAGGCTGGCGTCCTTGGAAGCGAGGGACTTCCAGCCTTGGAAAGCAACCTGAGGGCCGAGAGTAGAGAGGCCAGAGATAATGGCCTTGAGATGTCTGAACTTCATAAGAAAATGGCTACAGGCCAGTGGGAAGCTACAGGAGGCCAGTGGGAAACGATTAGCTGTGATCGGTGGGTGCAAGTACCGCCTGTTGTTGGGGACAGTGCCCGGGGTGCCCTGAAAGATTGTGACTCCAACTCTCTTGAAATTGATTAAACTGTCACTGTTGTATTCAAATCAAACTGTTAAAACATATTATAACTAAATCAACTTGGCATTGCAGTATTCAAAACAAATTGATATAAATTAATTGATTAGTTATGCAAACTTCCAGTTTTATGCTCTATTCAAATCATATTCAAACCTCCAGTTTATTTGTTTTTGTTGTATCCAAATAATTGCTGTATCCAAATCACATTCAAACTTCCACTTTGTTTGTTATTGCCATATTCAATAATATGTTATCCTGGTCACATTTCTTTTTTCTTTTGTTTCTCTCTTTTCATGATTATGGTAGTACTGTAGTAATGTAGATTGTGTGTCTGGCAGTGAAACCCTTGGTTGTAATCGGGACGGGGCTGGATAAACAGAACTGCTTCAACCCGCTTCCCTTTTTTGACAAGTCATGTAAAACAAAATGTGAAATGTAGTTGTGATAAGTGTGTTGTACTTGCCGAAATAAACTAAATCAAATCAATGTGATGTTTCACTGCCACCCTCACCGTGGCCCTGCTGCAGTATACTAAAGTAACTACAGATGGCAGTATTGTATTTGTTTTCAGAAACCTGGATTGGTCCGTCGGAGTCGGAGCGATCCGCTTCAAGCTTTTTTTCCCCCAGTACCCACTTAACCATTTAAACACATTTTCTCTTAAAGACTTCACTCACTGATTGACCTCACATTTCATGATAACAATAACATTATTGGGTAAAAATAAAAAATACAGTCGAGAGGACTATTCTCCCGACTCAGTTTTTCAAATTAAGCAATAAGTTGATTTGCATTTTCTTATAAATATATATATATCTTTGTAAAGAAAGATATCATGCACATGATGTCAGGAATTAATGCCAGGATGGTGGAAGCTCTGTCCTTGTGAGGCCCTTTCCCCCATTGTTGTTGTGACCTCCTGGTGTGCACTCAAGCATCTGTAAATGATAACACTGCAGTGTTACGCACTTACATGCATCATATACAATGGGCCGTGGGGCAGAAAATCTAAACTTCCTTGTGTCTTTGGTCCCCATCTGCTCGGTGAACTTATGAGCAGGAAATAGGAATAAGAAGTTCAAAAAGCACAGCAACATCCGCGCCTCTTTCATGTGGCGTCTTCTCGGCCATCACCCTATCTGTAGAGACTGCTAACTTTCTTTACAAAGTTAAAAATCCCTTTCATGTTCCACTGTTCCTATTTTGTTTTAATTTCAGTCACAACATATGGTTTGCACATCTGGGAGATGCTAAGCTTGGTGGCACCCCCCCAACACATGCACGCACACACGCGCGCGCACACATATCCTCACACTGCTTCTGCGAAGTGATCCATATATGGTCCTCATTGTCAATGCTGATAATTACTCATCATTACAAACAACTCCTTTTTGAGTGTCCACTTTGAAGTTACGATAGAAGGATCCTTAATCGTTCAGAATTTCCAACACACGCGCGCACCACATGCGCACACGCGCGCGCGCATACACACACACACACAAACACACACACACACACACACACCACACACACACACACACACACACACACACGCACACACACACACACACACACACACACACACACACACACACACACACGCACACACGCACACACACACACGCACACACGCGCACGCACGCACGCGCACGCACGCACGCACACACACACACACACACACACACACACACACACACACACACACACACACACACTACTTTTTTATTTGGTGAATTTTATCTGGATCTGGATACTAAACAGATTCAATGAGATTGTGCTAGCAATATTAATGAAAAAAACTGCCATTTTCAGTTTTTGATTTCCAAAATGATGACAATTCTTTTTCAAAACTGGAATTTTTGGTGTCTAATAAATTGACATAAATACCTAACTAAATATCACCGATTAAAAATAAATGATGTAAAAAAAAAAAACACAAAATTGTCAGATAACATCAGAGCTATGAATTACTTTCCAAATGTAAAAAGAAAAAAGCGAAAATAACTCAATCTTTTTTCACGTGACATTACTTAGCACCCTCATACTGGACAGTGGCAACTTGAGTCATGTTCACATAAGCTGCAACGACAAGAAGTTAAACTTCTTGTGGCGCCTTTGCTTGTGATGGTAGCTCTTCTCTCCCTCTTTTGCGAAATTCACTTCATGCGTTTCGAGACAGTCGGCAGCATAGGTACTTTGACAGTTTGGCCTGAAGACACAAAGGAGGCGCTGCAGAAACATTTAAACATCCCGGATTTATCTAGTTTTTAAAGAGGTCTATTTTTAATGACTGTATAATAATAATAATAATAATAATAATAATAATATTAACAATCCTCCTCCTCCTCCTCCTCCTCATCATCATCATCATTATTATATAAGTTGATATTTCTATTTGATGTTTATTTACAGCACTTTGTATCAGCTGCGGTAGTTTTTTAAAGTTCTCTATAAATTAAGTTGAGTTGAATACTGTTGTGTCTAATTTAAATGCCCCTGCAAAGCCGCAGACAGCACATTGCAACTACAAACACTGAATATAATCGAACAAGTTCTTATCTTCGCTCATTCCAAATCAAAGGCAATTAAGCAGCTATTGACTAAAATGACAGCAAAATACAGTCAGTTGCTGCTGAGGATGAGTTCAGCCCCGTCCAGTCTCTTCTGCTCTCCAGCTCGTGTCTGTCTCTCTTTTGGCTTTTGGCTCGGTAGACAGCGCTTCACGCCACTGGAGGGCCGCAGCGAGGAAGAGGGGGAGTAAAGCTATGTGTGGCTTTGAGTGGTTGCTAGGCCTCTTCATCTCACTTGGTGGGTAATTACAGAATTATGGGTCAACCACGCATGTAACCGCAGTTACGTTGCACAGTAGCAGATGTGCTCGTGACATTATCCAGCAGTAGAGCAAAAGGTAAATAAAAACATCTGCAGCTGTTGCTACGGACCTTTGCCAAACTTGCCTCCAAGCCTAATTGTTCCCACATGGGCCCGCTCAGCCGGAGTAGTAAAAGGGGCGGGTAGGTCCTCCGTTTCAGAAATACCCTTGGAGAAATTTATGAATGGGACAACAAGCGTCTGATGGCGCTTGTGGCAGTGTGTGTTTCTACGCACGTTGATGTGTGACTCGGCGCTATCAAGACTATCGTTGAAAAAGCAACATCGTTAAAAACAACTTTTTTTTTCTTTCCTTTTTCTCATGTGGCTGTCCCGCCGAAGCATCTTCTCAAAAGTCCTCCTGGTCGCAGTGTTCCTCTGCTAAACATTGGATGTGTGTGCGTGACAATGTCAGGGAGGTCTCTGTTTGGATTTGAGCCAGGCCTGCTGTAGCCCACATGAAACAAAAAAAAAAAAAAAAAATAAGGAAGAGGCCCAATTTTAGAGATATCCTGTCTATGCTTGACTTTGGACGATTGTACGTGGCCTGTCATTGTGTGCTTCCATGTGAAACCACACTCACACATGTGGGGCAATTCCCTGGAGCATCCTACACTTACTGCTACTGTGACGAGTTAGATGCAGATGTCCCATTTTGTGGCAATTAATGATCAGTATTATAAGCAGCTTTATTCAACAAGTATTAAAGATACAAAGGAGAAGTTTCTGGCAGTTGCAAACATTATACTGTACAATCTAATGAGACCCAATACAGGGAGCAAAATGATGTCCTAACAAAGGATTTTTTTATGTTAAGGCAGGCACTTTTATTCATTTATACAGAAAATTTCATACATAAGGCAACTTTGAAGTGGTTCACACAGACAAAAGCACAACACCTAAAAACATTTACAAATAAACAGCCGAATGACATTCAAAAGCAAAAAGAACAAACGTACCTTAAGAATGATGAAAAAAAATCTAAAAGTATTTAATCTTGGGACTAACTTCACTTATGCTGGCAGTGTATTTCACTTGTGTACAGCATAACAACGAAATGCCGCTTCACCATGTTTGCATTGAAACCTGGGTTCCACCAATTGACCCAAGTCCACAGACCTCAGAGCCCTTCTGGGTTTAAATTCAAATTGGCATTTCTTTAATATATTCAGAACCCAACCACACAGTGATTTTTTTCAGAATCCGAATTTTGAAATCTATTCTACAGCTGCCTGGGAGCCAGTGTAAAGCCTTTTGATTGTAAAGGTATTTGTTGAATAGGAACATCATGTTTATTAACCTGGTTGTAGTAAGCAGGACTGAACGGCAACAACATCAGTCAGTAGATTGCAAGACTACCAGTCCACGGAATTGAACTTAAGTTTCTTCCCTCACAGGTCATTCACAGATGCATCGCATGTGTTGCGTGCTTGGGCAGCCAGATTCACAGCAAGACCAAAGTGAGTATGTGTGCGTGGTTTCTTGCGGAACAAACATTGTCATTCAGGCAATGTACTGTGTAGTCTTCCAAAGTCTGGCAAAGACAGGATGTTTCTAAAACTGAGACTTCCTTCAGCCTTCAGAGGGCTCTCATTGGAATATACCATCATGATAATTGGTCAAGAAAATTGATTTAGGGACGAATGGATTGAAAACAATGATAAACCCAGATAATATTTTTCTTGTGGGCAATTATTCTCTTTTTTGTTTCTGTCGACATCTTATTTCACCAACTGGCATGGTTCTACTGACTTATGCCAAGGTCTGCGATGTCTTTAAATTTAAAAGATCACATGACCTGCATGACTACACCCCACGGGAATATATTCTATGTTTTGAATTGAGTGTATTTGTACACATGCACATGAGAGGTCTCAGCATGGTACCCAATCCACAATAGTGTCCGAGAGGCAGATTCATATTCTTGATGAATACAATCATGTCGTGTAGATGATCATGACAAAGGTGTGTGTATTTGTGTGAAACAAACAAATCACTTTTGTTGAACAACCTATAATGATAATATTGTACATCCTGTATACAGTATCATAATCAATGAAAAGTGGCTCGGTGGGATACGATGTTGTCGACGACCAGCGAGAATTTCAACATGATGTGTTTCGCTTTTGAATACAACAGATTTTGGAAACTCGGGAACGAATATGCATAAAGCTCGTGTATTATAAATAGAAAGGCAGGCACAGAGAGACATTTGACAGAGGCGGACAGATAGAGATGATGTGGTATGTTTTGGATCATAACTGTTGATCATACCTATCAATAATATGACAAAATGGACAAAATAAATAGTGCAGAACACAACGCATACACATTACAATAACACACACACACACGCACACACACACACACGCACACACGCACGCACGCACGCACGCACGCACGCACGCACGCACGCACGCACGCACGCACGCACGCACGCACGCACGCACGCACGCACGCACGCACACACACACACACACACACACACACACACACTTGTGTGTTGTGCTGAGAAGCTGGCTGCCAACAGCATGTGCCTCCTCTCCCTCTCTCATTAACCGCAACTGTCAGATACTCTAGATGAGGAGCAATTAAACTCCATAATAAACCCTCGCCATCAATTCCTGTTTGTTGATGTTGTTGTTGATGGTGATGATGTCGACAAGTTCTGTGCTAACTAGTACTTCAGTGGTAGCACCCTTGCAGCGAGGAGACTCCTTAGGCCTCTCTACACGCCATGCCACACACAGATTGCCCAAAAAACTGAAACAAAAATCAGTTGATTGTTGGAAATTGGATGTTGACACGTGCAACTTTTGGTAGCAACTCTTTTTTATACCAGCTTCACCAAAAAGTGGCGCAAACTGTCAAGATAAAGCGCAACTTGTGATTGGAGCTGTCTTTGGCTGTAAAAAGACTCCCCATGTTTGCTCTTGTTCGCCGACGATAATGCCACGACTTGTCCTCACTGCTGATGAGGCTTGTCTTCCCTGACGTGCAGCAGCGGCGTTGGAGTAACAAGTTTTCTTGCACTGATAAAAACCTGAAGCTTCTTTTTTTATTTTTATTTAATCCATCCCTTTTTATGTTAATGCACACATGTATGATATTAAACCTTAATGACATTTTGAACCCATAGTTCTTGTAATCAGCTGAACCTTTGGTGACCTCATGAATTAGGCAAAGGTACATGTTCGCTTCAATAATGCAGCCTGATATAAAAGACCGGGATGGATTTTCACTTAATTTTCAAGGCCGGACAAAGCATTCCTTGGAATTTAAATACAATAGCCTTTCTTTGGGAGGCTATAAAAACATGTATACAGCTGTACAAGGAGTTTCCTGAGCCTAAGGCAAAATATGGTGTCAGTTATTCCTATTATCACGCCAGGCACTGGAAAATAGTGAGAAACACGTCCTGTTCAGAGAGACAAAAAGCTCACATTTCATGTTCTCATTGGAAAAAAAGACACTTGTTTTGCAGGCACATTTTCCTTTAAAAAAAAAGAAAAGAAAAGAAAGAAACCTCAAAACCAAACAAGAGTGACAGTGTTGGATTTATTGTTTTCAGCTCTTTTGTCTTAAGTGGTCAGTGTTTGTGCCTTTGCCATGGAAACAGCAGGCTTATTTATCTTTACGGCCCTTTTACAATAACGCCCTGTTTTCCTGACCAAACAACAGAGGAAATATCAGGTCAAACCTCCTTCCCCTCGCTAATGATCAGGTCAAATCAGCCTCACCATTCAAACAGCTTCTTTCCATACACACTTATTGTATTAGTCAGAAATGAAGATTTATGTCCCTACTGTGTGCATGTTTTTAAAGACCTTTTTGTTCTTCAAGTGGCCTTAATGTTAAAGGAAAAGGGAAGCGATGTTTTTGTGGTTATTCTCAGCATGCATGAAAAGGAAACGCAAGATGGCGTCAGAAAATGGACTCATCTCACATACTGTATGAGAATAGTTTGCGTTATTTACAGGTCACCCCCCCCCTGTTTCTTCTGCTGTAATTTGTGCTAAGGCTTGCTTTTGACTTTTGATTTGCTGGAAGATATGAGTTGCTTCCTCACAGGATTAATCTGTTAAATCCATATATACTTGTCCTCAGTGTTATCATTTGCAAACATCCTAGTGTCTATTCTGTCAAAGAACCAACTTTCCAGCCTGCCTGTGTGCCCCACCTCCGAGAGCAATTTTTATTCCTTTTTCAAAGCGCTTCTCTACTGCCATTGGTCCTCGTAGTGTAACTGTTTCTTCCCATAGAAGAAAGTGTCACTTTCGATGACAAGAAATCTGCATAAAAGCACAAGGTGTGTGGTAAGTGCATGTCACAATTAAATTACTTAATGGCTGACAGTCCTACGATATATCACATGTAATTTACATCAAGCGTCAGGGTAATAAAGACTTTGTAAAACTTACATTGAAATTCAATTAGAGTGTTGAATGCATAACCAAAGCCGTGAAAAATGAACTCATTGGGGGTCCCTTTTCATTACTGCCCCGAGGCAAAAGAGACCATTAATTTAATACATTCCCTGTTTTTTCACTTGAGCATTTTTAACTTGGTGCACATTTCCATACTAATGCTTCTAATACAATGAGAGATCATGTACAAGACAGTACAAGAAGCCCCCCTATACTCACAGACAAACCCTCTGCAGTTGTTACCTTGAGTAGTAGGACCACTTTCAATCAGTCATGCTTGAAAAATGGCCATATGTACGTATATGTGTATGTCTATATGGATTCAGATACATATCTGTTTTCTAGTCACTATTGATTTACTGCAGGCACCATTCCTGGCATAGGTTGGTGGGGTGGGGTGGGTTATAAACAATACTGCAACAGCATGTCTTAATTAGGATTATTCCATTTTACCTCACAACACTGGATGTGCACCCTTCAGTCAACCACAAAGCCAAAACATAACCGGGACCCCTTCATCTTCAGTGCCACCCTCAGGAGGAGCGCTAATTAAAATACAATTTCATGAACTGTTCCAGCTTGGTAAATGTAGGTTTACTAGGGTTCAATAGACTTTACAACGCCTCATGGTTAGGAACACGTTTATGATTTAAAGGGACTCATGAAGAATGGGTCAGAAAAGAACAAACTTGTTTGTTGGCGCAGTGATGACCCAGTGTGTCGGTCTTGGTTAACAGAGTGAGGAGGGAAGGTCATGTTAGTGGCTGTCAACATGATGCTATCAACAGTTTATCAACCTCCTTTGCACTTTTTTTGCAGGAAATGCAATCACAAGCAAGCATGTGAAACTGCATGTTGCTTTCCTTTCATAAAATTTCTTTAGAACTCTTGCAAAACAAAACAAATGGTGGCTTGAGATACGAGATAGTTTATTTCGAGATGCTAGGTGTTGTTTAGTCGATTATTTTCTTTAATTTACGATTACAAAACTGAGATAGGAGCACTTCCAGGGGGCAGTAAAATCAACTCGTTGCAACAAGCCGCAGTTTGGCAGCTTTTTGCAGAAAATTTCAGAAGCCGATAAAGCCAACCTATTCTATCCATCTCAGGGGGCTGCCGTTTTGTCCTTTACTGCCATCTGCTGTCACCTGAAATTGACATCACAGTGCCCACAGGCTCAGCTTGCCAGTGTCATGTGACCAAACCCAGAAAACACTTGATCCGTGACAAAAAGTAAACTTTTTAAACTTTTGAATGGGTCAATTTGACTCACAATATGAACGGAGATTTTATTATTTTAGTACAGTGGGTGACATAAAAAGGAGATTATTTTTTTAAAAATTTGTATTCTTACAAAATCTGCTTTTGCTCATTCAAGACTTTTTTGTATGCCGGTTTTTTCCCAGCATTGTACACGAACAATGCTAATAAAATCAGTTCATTGAACAGTGAGCGGATGCGAACAGCAGTGGTGCATGTTAAAAGTCATAAACACATAAAAACACAAGTGACACCGGCACCCTTCTGAAAGAGTCCTGGCAAAGGAGGGAAATTCATGTGTTATTCATGGGAAAGCTGCGAATGTTAGTGCTTTTTCTCCTTGTTTCAGCACGCATTTCTTCCATTTGTCTTGTGATGCTAAATTTTTAACGTTTTCCCCTCCACATCGCATTGATGTTGCATATAATTAGGGAGTTTACAGCAAAATTGTTTCTGACACCGCAGTGTTCACAAATTAGAATACTTCAGATAGGAAAAATTCAGCTGGGAATTGTGGCGCTTGGATGTCTGAAAGTCGACTAAATATTATATGCTATGGCCTGCAAATGTGACAAAATCATTTGAATTAACAGAAAAGACGTGAACACTAATTGAAAACTCTTGGTTTATTTATATATGCTAAGGAAGCTGCTTGTGTTTTCGAGAGCAGGACGCTTCCGACGCCTTCCACAAACACGACACCATATCCCGCGCAGAAAAAGAGCAGGAAAGGCTGAAGTGCATGTGTGATTTATTTATTTTCACCCAGACGGATACTCAGAGGTTTATACAGATTTTGCCATTTGGAGGTTGAAATAATGGATGGAGTGCTCATCCATATTTAATTCCACCATGTTGTGCGAAGGGTAAACATGTTGTTTGAGATGTCTTTTCTCTGTTGAACTGTGTTTTCTCATTATGAGACTTGTGTGTTGGGAGCAAAAACTAGTTACGAAAGTGCTTAAAATGTATTGTAGCAAGTCTTGTGATTATTCCTGAAACTTGCTTAAAAATGGTCCACAGTGCACTCCGTCTTTCGTCGGAGGTCAGCTGAGATAGACTGGAGCTGAAGAGAATAAGTGGATGGCTGGAGCTTCCCCAAAAGCACCCCCTGTGGTAAATAAAAACATAAGCACACAAGTCTAATGATTGACACTATCACTCCCAAAATAAAATGTGATTGTTCAACAACAAGGGTCTTTCTTGTTCTCTAAAGAAAGCCATGCCACTAACACAAAGCTCTATCTGGACGTAGACACAAGTCTAGAGATTCGCTGATAATTTTCCTTTTTAATAAGTCATAATTACGCAGAGGGTCTGGCTGTGCTGTGCAGCCCTTGAAAATGAAATATGTTACATTGGGGCCTGATGGTAAAGGATATTGCTTGCCGTTCATACATAATTGAGCAATCTTGAATGTCAAACCAGTGGGAGAAAATCCAACAGAAGCAACAGAACACCTCACCACAAATCTACTCGGCCTCTTCTGCTCTCCCAGGCTGTCAGAAGGGAGTAACATGTGTTATGTGGTGTACCAATGGGCCCACAGGAGGTGTATAGTGACAGTTTTAAAGAGGAGGTCTCCTAAACTCATACTTTTACCATCACCATTTACCAACCTCTACAATTACTACTGCTACTATGGCATGGGGGTGTTCTGGTTGACCCGCCTCTGCCACATCACATGGACATCGGGGAAAATACCTCTGAATTGGCAAACCGGGGTAGTGGTCCCAGATGGTTTGTTCCAACTGCAGGGGAGCACTCTTCACAGGAAGTCCAATGGCAGATTAAGGTGGAGTAATATGCTTTTTGTCCTGGCTGCAGAACAATGGAGCAGCTCTCCACCTTCAGCAGGGTTCAGAAGTTCGGATGGGAGTTCATCCAGCCAATCTAAATGTGCTTTGTGGATTTGGTAAATGCATTCAACTGTTTCCCTTAGGGAGTTCTGTGGAGAGTGGTTCCTGAGTATGGGGTGCCAGACCCTACAGGTTATTCAGCATTGCCATTAGTTTCCGGTGATGGTTGGACACCACCAAGGCTGCCCTTTGTCAGAGTTTCTGTTAATTACCTTTATGGACAGAATTTGTAGTAGCACCTAAGGAGGTTCCAGTTAAGAGATGGAGTAAATCACAGTGTTCTCTAAAAGTCAGGGATGAGATGTTGCTCCAAGTGGAAGAGTTCAGTTTCCTTGGGACGAATCGGGCAGGCGATCAACATAGTGAAGAAGAAACTGAGCCGAAAGGCAAAGCTCTCAATTCACCGGTCTATCTATCTCCCCACACTAACCTATGATCATGAAATGTGAGTCGTGATCAAAAGAATAAGGTTGCGGATACATGCCGTCAAAATTTGTTTTCTCTGCAGGGTGTTCGGCCTCTGCCTTAGAACTCAGTCATCCATGAGGGGCTCAGACCCGAGCCGCTGTGGCACCACTTCAAGAGGAGTCAGATAACGTGGCTTGAGCATTTGATTTGGATGCCTTGTAAGGTGTTCTGGGCATGTCCACCTGGAGGAGATGCTGGAAAGATCACGTTTCCCAGTAGTTCAGGCAATGCCCCAGGATTGCCCCAGAAGAGTTGAACCAAGTAGCTGGGGACTGGGAATTCGGCACTTCCCTGATTGAGCTGCTGCCTCCACGACCTGACCCTGTCTGAGGTGAAGAAAATGGATGGGATGGATACTTTCTATGTAGCAGGGCATATAAAGTATAAAGACAGAACACCATTCACGTAGCTCTATGTTTTCAGTCAGGCAATGCACCACTACACAATCAGTGACTCCCGAATCTCGCTCTGTCCGAGTCATGTCGTTGTGTTCTTGGGCAGGACACTTTACACACCTTGCCTCCTGTGCCACTCACATTGGTGTGTGCCTGCGTGTGAATGTTTAATGGTGGTTGGAAGGGCTGTTGGCGCACACTGGTAGCCACGCCTACATCAGCCTGCCCCAGGGCAACTATGGCTACTTACGTAGTTTACCACTACCAGAGTGTGAGTGTGAATGTGTGAGCGCATGAATTATGTATATAATGTATCTGTCTGCGGCACAGCTATGGGCATAGGGGCATGAGGTATCACACATGTACATGAATGATCGAGGTGGAAGTTGGTCTTCAAGTGTCCCCTTCACAGCAGCGGTCTATGATTGCCTTGGTCGATTTCCTGCATTGACTCAAATGAGTCACATATTGCTTTTGCCATGTGCTGAATTTAAAAGGAATAAGAGGAGCCACTTTCATTGGCCGAGAAGCAAGTGCTCACACCCACAATGGTGCAAACAAACACTTGTAACTGGATGCATCTGCAAAGATGTACCAAAGTGATGTCTTCTTTTGTTGGATCTAACAGCTGCTCGTTTTAATAACCATCATGTGGGCATTGGTGGTAGCGCATATTTTTAGATTGCATTTGACTGGCAGAACTTCTTGTTTTCGTCTTGGTTGATCTGATTCCCACATTTCCCCACTGTCGTATGGTCTTCCAGGGCCTCTGCTGTTTTCATTCTATCGGCTGCCCTTGGGTTCCATCTAAAAAAACATGGTATTTCCTTCCACTACTCTGCAGATGGCTGTCAGATCTATGTCTTGTTGGGCAAAAAAGACTTTGGGGCCACTTTTGCCCTGTCTGGGGGAAATCAGGGCCTCAGCGGCACTGAATTTCAATGAAAACAAAAAAAGAAGCGATGGTGTTTGGACCCCCTGGATGGTGGTTGTTTTAAAGTGGAATATAAGTAAAGCTTATTTGAGTTGAGTCCTAAAAGCAAGTACAATCATACATATTGTCGCTTCAAACAAAATCGGGGACGTGTGTGTGTGAGTGTGTGTGTGTCTGGCAAGAGGAAAAGCCTTGTCTGTAAGCAGATATTACAATTTTGCTATTGTAGATAAAATACACATTGCTCGGGGATGGATGCTTTTTATTTTCTCCTCACAGATGAATGAGCGTCTGCTTTCCCGGCAAAGTGCAAGCTTTATATTTTGACGTTTTTGTGTTTAATGCATTGTAAATGTTTTATATAGCTTATCTTCATGCTCTTCCTTTTTGCGTGTTCCTATCCAGCTCAGTTATTGATGCCTCTGCCTCTAGCTGCACATTATGCCTCTCCTGCAAGTGGGTATTTTTGCATATTGACAGTAACAAGAAATGTATGTGTGTGCATGTATGGAAATTGACTTATTTGTGTTACACTTTGCTCACTCAGCTCTTCTTCATATACTAATGTATGTAATGTAAGACTGTAAAAGACTGCCGTCTTGAGGGAGGTGAAAGAAAAACAATGCACAGCTTCCGCTTTCAACGACTTTTATTTCATCTTAACGTTAGCGAAATGACAAATTGTGTCTCTTTCTAAAGCTTTTAAGCGATGTTTCAAAGGCCCCTGAAGGGGGGCCAGGGGAGACACAAGGGGACGAAGGGTGATATTGATAAGAATGGAAGGTGTTGAGAAATGTACTCCAGTGTAATGTGCCTTTACGATGGCCTTTTTCATTTAGGCTGACCGTCTTTTATGATTCAATTTCTCAAGTGGAGCAGTGGAGTGAAATAGAACTGAGGCTGGGAAATGAAAAGATGTAACACCAGCTTAACACAAAACCCTCAAGACTCTCAGAAATGACAAAATCTTTGGTCGCGAAATTTAAGTGTTTCCCTGAGAACAACGTGCTGAGCTGATGATAAACTGCCACCTTCGCTCTGACATATTTCCTCCTCACTAACAATTTGCACATTTTGGGTTTGAGCGCTATACTTGTTAGCTTCCTACCACATTGCATTTGTCTGCGATTGCTGCAATGAAAAACAGTAGGATTTTTGTCAAAGCATTAAATTGGACACAGGGAGCTCTTAATTAAACCGTTTAGCACCATTTTTCCCACTACCCCGTGACAATAATAACGCTGTCATTCCAACTGAACATTCTGAATCTTCTTTGGCACTTCTTTAGTACATTTTAATAGGTTTTAACTGTATCTGAATGTACACTAAATCTCATAGCATGATGTTGGCAATTACTTTAAAACTAACTAAGCATGTTTTTAATCTTTTTAAATGACAAAATAATGATCTTGTTTTTTTTTTAAAACCTTAAACAGCATCCTTATCCATAATACATAGGCTAGTCACAACATAATGTACACTTAATACACTAACGATATCCATTACAGGGCTTTTTCAAATATAACAAATTTAACGAACAAGAGGAGTCCAACTGCCTTCTATCAACCTTTGTGCATTAACATGACCTGGATGACCCCCTAACCATATTTACACAGATAAAGAGAAAACACACTTTTAGAATGCACATCTGTATTTTTGTTGATATTGTGACTAAAGGTAAGAATGACATGGGCAATTATGCAATTGTTTAATATATAAATAATGATCTTGTTTTTTTTTGTAAAAACCTTAAACAGCATCCTTATCCATAATACATAGGCTAGTTTGTATTAGCACTAGCCGGGTTAAATCAACACTTGTCAGGCAGTGTAATTATTCTTTAATGTTGGACATCATTATGTTGTGCAAGTAGTCATCACATTTAATCATTTTGCTAATCATGTTATTTTCTCACTTTTTATATTGACAAAGAACTTGACTTTGGTGACTTTATTTTGAGATTCAAATCCTACAAAGCGGCAATAACAACACCTTGGGCAGAGATAAATAAACATATAAAACGAGAACAAATTCTGGCAACTTCAGTTCGTATTTAAAAGACCCTCGCACCTCACTAAAAGGGAGTGGACCCAAATCACTGCCACTGAGCCAATCAGTGAACAAAATTCATGATGAAATAATAACTCTTTTGATGAACTATTACAGATTTTTTATTATCGATAGATGTCAGATTTTGATGCCAATGACTATCAATGTATGAATGAGCCATCATTCAGTTTGCAAAATGGCAAAGTGATTGTATTTTTTAGGTCTTTACTGTCACAACAGCTGTGCCTATAAAAGCTTATAATAGAGTCAGAGGATGATGTATCTGTTTTCAAAATACATCTGTTTCTTTTTCTTTTCTTACTTGGTTGCAAGTGAACTTGCCTTCTTATCGTCTCCTTTTGTCTCAGTTGAGTTTCCTTTTCCTCCACACGTGTTTGCCAGCACTTTGTCTTCACACTCGATAAGTTTTTCTTTTTCAACAGGTCATCTGTTGCAGTATGTCACAATGGTTCTTTTAAAGTCATGTTTTGCATTGATTGAGTTGATTTCTTTCTTGATCAGTCATCATTATTTAGAGCACATGGTCATAGATATTCTTTTGTTGGTTCAAAATTGATACAGTGTTTGTCTGGAAGCCTAAAACCTCAAACAAGTTTAGATTACATCTGAGGAAAAAAAAGGTCTAACATTCATGTTCAAGTTTATAGCAAATGGAACTTGAAATGAGCAAGTTACCGACACTTTGACGTGAACTATTGTTGCAACTAAAATGTCCTGCTACGATACTTTATATATTTGGATTGGTATTAAGTGGATTCCCAAAAGTCTAACCAGAAATGCTTTTTTTTTGTCAGCCTCATGACTATTTCTACAGATTAATGGAATATTAATAATGATGTATACTATGAAAATTACCAACCGATAGTTATAACTGATAATTTCCTGCTTTACATGGCTGATACGATCCCCCTTTGTAATGTTCTGGCGTCGGCGGATAATATACTAGAATAGTGGTCAGCATGTTTTGTTATATTCTGAACTCTAAGGATCTGCTTTGACTGGCCATGACTGAAATTGGCTGTGAGCATTGAGCACTCTCTTAGCGGCGCGGCCCTCCCTCTTGGAGATCCACTAGCCTGTGCTCGTGTGTGAAATTACCAACATTGTGTCTAACCTGCCTCTTCACAGATAAGCCACGCGACCTTCAGGATCTCTGCCGGTCGAGAAGATCAAGCCCTTAGTGTCATAGTAACACTTTGTTACGAAGAAGTCATGTTATCAATGAAGCAGCCTATAAGTTTGTTTATGGTGCACGTCTTGTGCATGTAAATGAGGGCTGTGACTTTGGTCAGAAGCCCCAGGGTGATGAGGGAGTAGTGAAGAGAGGTTACATCAAATCTTGCTAGCAGTTTTAAAGCAGCAAACGCCACTCTTTAATAATGTTAAAATGTTGCTTAAAACATTGTGCAGTTAATAAAGGTTTTATGATGGTGACAGTTTGACCCAGGAACAGTGTTATTCCGTTTCAGTCTTTTATATATACTCGGTAGCTGAATTGCACTTAAGTCTACTTAATAAAATTAAATATCATGGTCATCATTTTCCTTGATTTTCATCAGAGCAGCTCAAATGTTTCCGAACAAGAAAACAATAAAACTGCTGTAAGTCAGATGAGATAAAGTCCTATAAATTATTTTGGCCTGAAAGTGAACACACCTCACTGATGAAATGGAGACTTGAAAATGTGTTTATAAAATATATAAGAGACTGTTGTCATTCTGTTGCAGTGATCTGCGCCATGTGATGCTGACAGTGATACACTCAAAGGCCTCACATCCCGCATACACAGCGTCATTTTTCTGTCTCCCAATAAGCTTTTGTGGATTTATCCTCAGGCACATAAAAGGTTTTATAAGGGTGCTTACAGAGAGACTCTGGCAGAATTGGGCTTTTTGGATCTGTTTAAATAATTTTAAAGGGAGGGCTGAAGGCTATGATTTTTCTGATTTATTGCCTCCCCCTCTTAGTTCAGATTGATTTGTTGTTTTGTGTCTATGTGTGTGTTTCCTCCCTCAATGACTTCCTGCTTTTATAGCATCATCTTGTGTCCAGAGATGCGGCTTCCCCAATAAAGAGCCTTTTAACTTTGCTCATATTTCGATAAAAAAGGCAAAACAGGAAAAGGATGAGAAACGGATTTGAAAAAGGGGGGCAAGTGTGATGCCGGTTTGGATTTTTTTGGTTTCATTGTAAAAGTATCGTTATTATTGCATGTTACTTAGCTGCGCATGCATTAAGACTCACAAGGAGAAAACACTGTTCCGCAGTGTCCTCGCGTCACAAGTGTCGCGCGGGGTCGTCGTCTGAACAAAGACGCTGGCCGGCATCCTCGAGGAGCGAGGAGGACAGGTTGGGCACAAGGAGAGACATCCATTTTAATTAAATGCTACACCATCCCACTCGGAGGCCTTAATACAAGTGGGCTTACTGCAAAGATCTCATTTAGGACAAACAAGATGACTGCATCTTTCTCTCACTATCAGCCACCGTCCTCGCTGGGATGCAGGCCTGTAAAATGACTGATGTTTGTAAAAAGCGACAGTTGTGCCTACTAAGCACTTCTGCAGGACCGCTCGTGACTTTTTATGCGCCGGTTCATAAACTCCCAGACTAATGCACTTTGACACTCTTATTTTGATATCATTACGCCCTTGTACTCATCCCTTTTTTAAGGGAAAAAAATGCAAGTACTTTGAAAGTCGAAATTCATAAATACATTTATGTCAAACTGCACTTAATATTGATTTTGTTAGTGTACAGATTCAATAATAAGGTACAGAGTGCATGAATATTTAAATATAATCTTCATTTCTGCATCTCCTAATGGCCTTTTCTCCTCTACACTCAATTTAAACACAATTTGAAAACTATAATGTATTGAAAATGACTGGAATTCAGCAATAAATCATTGCCAGGTCTTTTTTTAAGATAGTCCGGTATAGTCTCCAAGGGGATGTGCACAATTAGATTTTGTTGTGCAATTATCCTTTCAACTATGTGTTGTCTGTCTTTTTTCAAAGCCCATGCACAAATGGAGAAAAGCCTAAATGGACTGCATGACAAAGAGGCTGGCCAGACATGTCACAGGTCAAACGATTCCCCGCAGTGTAACTTTTTTTTTTTGCATCCTCCATGAAGTCCGTTATTGTTAGTAGCTAATGGCTTAAAGTACAAGCAAGAATGATGTGTAGCTCAAGCTGGCGCAAATGAATGAACATACGTGTAATAGGCATGCGGAGCCTCAGCGTGCGATCCATATGATGGCCATCAATAATTCATTCCTGACTTTGGTCTTTTGGGAGGCATTAAGGTAATATGAAGAGCAGCCGGGCCAAATGCTTTGCAAATCCTTTTTAAGCAGGATATATGCTATCATTTAGTCCATTGTACTTTACTGTGAATCTAACCAGTTTGGATTTATTTTACTTTCTGCGATTACAATCAATTGCGTGGCTAACATGTTTGGAAATATAGTTTTGTTTTTTTATTTTATTTCATTAACGTTACTACATAGAACAAAACATGCCTCCCTTGGGGTTGACCCTGCGGCACATTAACAGCTGCTCATAGTTTGTTGTACTTCCTCTCAGAGCATCTTTGCCACAGCCTCACTTCCAATTTGGTGATGAGACCGTTTGATTTGTCCCCACATTTAGATTGTCCATATGGCTGCGGTTTGTTTGGAAAATTGTTTTCATATGATAACTTAAAAAAAAAAAAAGGTTGTTTCTAGGTTAGAACAAGCCACAGTTTTATGTGCATCCCCTCTTATGTGTATTGTGTATATGGACTGGAGTCTTTCGGCAGTTTGACTCCTCAGCCCTGTGATTAGTCCAGCCCATAATATGTAAAGTTGGCCCGGCGGTGGCGGCTAATAGCTTCCCTGTCCGTATAAGTTATGGATGTAGCCTTTTGTGCTGCAGGGTCGCACATAAAGGTCCCCCTTTTTAATTCCCACTCACCCATGGTCAGGCTAAATGGCTGATGGTGGAATTGAAGGCCCACATTTATTCCAGTACACAAACACTTTGTTTAAAAAAAACTACCTTTTGTCAAGAGCTTTTCCTCACTGTTTTCTGCACAAAAATATTTCCACAAAAAAAATCTTCTTTCAATAGAAGGGATTTATTCAACAACAGCAACAACAGATCCATGCTTGTAATATTACAATTTTAATCTTGTGAAAATTTTCAATATTTTGTCAAATAAATTGTCTTGAAATGTTACATATTTATTCTATTAAAATTCCCATTTTCTCTTAACATTTTAAATGTTTTATTCTAAAGCTGATTAATGCATTTAAAAAATAAAAAAAAATTACAATTCAAAACAATTCTCAGGTGTCTGTCCGTGACATTGTATCATCAAAAAATGTCTGAGTATGAGGAAAACCACCACACAAATTTATTATAAATGAATGATTTATTGTTAAAACCGCCTTTATATATCAAGATTTACGGCACGCTTCACACAACCTACTCTTGCTGAGAGTAGCCTGTTTTGAAGCGACAGTCTGGTCCCTTGCAAGTGAACCAGCCGTAATGCCGCCCAGATACTGCTGGGCCAATGGCAAGTATGGATTCTGTTACCATCACGACGAGGGGTGCTATTACGGTTGCTGCCCATTGCGCCCTGAAGAAAAAAATAGTGACGCCAATCTGTAAAGTATTCGCCCTTGTTGAGGCAGCACTTCATGACCTGGTCACGATTCACACTTAGAAGTTAGTGTGCTGATCCACGTATGTGGTACATGCAGTGGGTACGTATAACCATTTAAATAGGCCCCTTATGACTACTATAGGACAATGGGGAAGAAGAGTGTTGTTTCCATCCAACAAGAAAAAAAAGCTTGGCAATACATGTATGACAGTAACCTGGTGGCTGTTCACATTTTAATATGCGTAGGATCATTTTGCAGTTCAACACTATTTTTTTCAAAATGTCTTAGTCAATTCTGAGCATTTCAGAGTAGCACTTATTTTCTTGTTTCTGGAGTAGATGATTAAAAATTGATAATTCTTTGTAATAGAGTCATTTCTGTCGCTTTTCATATTTTAATCCAGTTTCAGGGAAAACATGGTACATTAATCAAATATGACAGAACATACTCTTAATGGGTGATATGAATTGCAAATGTCTCACTAAATGAGCCGGTATCCCAACACACACACGTACATGTATTTCCATTAATGTTACAAAATAAAATAATCATGACCATTCCCTCTTTCTTTCGTTTTCTTCATTTTTCATAAATCAACGACTTGCAAATGTGTGGGGATGTTTTAGATTTGGGTTTGTGTGAAAAGCGGAAATGCTGAAGCTTCACATTACATCGCATGGAGACTCGAGTCAAAAGTTGGTTGATGTTTCTTTCTCTATGCCCCATTTTCTGTTCTGAACAAGGATTATTCATAGTTCTGTTGAAACGGCCCCCTTGTTGACTTGATCGACAGCTTGAAGCTTTAGAAGCATTTCAGACATCACATCAGTTGTGATGCACCTTCGAGAAATTTAAAAAGAAAAAGAGTCAACTTCCTCGAAAATGAATGTTCTCTAATGACATCCTGCAATAAATATAATCCATTATGAACGAACAGATGCTATTAGATGCGCGCACGGTTGCATTTACGGACGAAAATATCTCATCAGCATTGGAAAGTTTTCCTTAAAGAGACTGGGAATGAGCATTCTGCAGACATTGGCTTGAAATAGAGAGGCACCTTTCAAAACAAGTCAATATCCAGCACAGAAGAAAGAGGTCCTAATTAGATTCATTTGCTCCTTGGATCAATGTTTTCCTAGGGATGTGAGTTATAAAGTCAGAGTGGAGCATAAATAATCAAAAACAAATAAAGATGTGTGTTTGGAGAAATATGGCTGATAGTGCTCATAAAATCTCCGCCCAGTGAGCAAATGCAAAATGAATATTTAAAGAGGAGGAAGAAAATAGCTCAGGAAGATGGAAAAAAGGAAAAGGTGCAGGTTTCTAAAAAAAGGGGCTGACCTTGGCCGGCAAAGTGGAGGAATCCTTTAGAGGGCACCTTGGCCATACTTAGTGAAAAGTAGATAATTTGTTAATGTCACATACTTGTTGGAAATGGCAGATAAATGGATTCCAGCCATTATTTTCCCACCTAAGTGAAGTGAAGTGAAGGAGGAAACATTGCAGCGAGGACAAACCCAGTTATGACTGATAAGTGTCTAAAAGCTAATGAAGGCTGCCCAGGCCAAGGTCAATGGCTGAGAGTGAGATGCTATGTGCTGCGGCATTGTCCCGCCGCTTAAATATAGAGGAAATATACATTGAGCTTTTAACACTTTGAAACATAGGAGAGAGTTGTATATGAAATATGGCCATGTAATGGCTTTTTAATGATGGCCTCCAAGCCCACTATTCTGGCCTGAGATTGGAAATCGGAGGTGAACCTTGATATCACTGCGCTAAGTGCTTGTAATGCACCGTAACTTCTGGCCGGCCCGTTGAGGGAGACAGTTCAGGGCGGCAGATAAATGCCCCTCCAGTGGACAGGGCCTCGGCTGGCAGGAGGACATGGCACTCGCCATGACTTCTTCTGTGACTGGACACTCGCTGATTTGTGGATTTACCCACGGGCATCCTGATATATCAGGACGAAAGTCTCTTACTGTTTGCCTGTGCGAATGCAGTCGGACCCTCTTGTTTATCAACACGGTGGATCCCCAAGAGAAATATACTATTTTGGGATTTGAACAAATTTTGGATAAAGTGCAGCCCCCAATTTTCAGCCAACATCAAAGGATAAAGTCTGCATGTGTGTTTTAAGAGACGAAGTTAAAGAAGAGGGCGTGCACACATGATATCATTTGTTTCGTTTTACCTTCCATCTTCTTTTTTTCCAACTGAGTTTACCAGTTATAAATAGGTCACATTAAAAGTGAAAAGGGTTTGGAATTTTTCATCTTGTGTCTGGTGTTATTATTTTTTTAACATCACAGAAACCTTGCATTTGTAGTGGGGTGTGTAAACAATTTATAACGACTGTGCTTCAAATTACCCCGAAACACTTCAATATAATTTCAAACTCATTTCACAATGTGACCCTGAAAAATTACACCTAAGAACGCTGGCACAGTTTGTCGCTTTGCAGCCAATAAACAATTACTACTTTTCGCTGCTCAACAGTATTACAATTTATTGCATTTCTGATTTCGTGATACAAAGACACTCTCCACACTAAGTGTCCTCTAATTTGGCACTTCAAAGGAGCAGGGTGGCGTTTTTGTGAATTCAAGAGAGCGCAAAATAGGCAGAGAAGCGTGGATAAGACAGTTTTTCAGTGATCGTGTTCTACAGAAAAAAATGCAAATAGATGAGCTCACAAATGTTAATTAGTAAATTGGCAGGGTTTACCATCCAACATTGACGGTCTAGCAACTTATACCATTGCCATGGTGAAATATATGGCACCTTCACCACAACGCAATCTAGCACAGTGCTTGAGTGACCAGAGATGTTGGAAAATAGTCCAGTTTCAACAAAAATATACTGCACATGTAGTATCTAACGTCTTAATATTTCCTACAACATCTGTAAGAAGGTGTTGAGGAATGAGTGTGACTGGAATGAGGGACTGTAGGTCACGTATTTCTTCCGCCATTTGGGTACAAGCAGACCTTTGGCTGGACTTTCAGTTTTGACTTCCATAATCCAATCACCGAGTGAATAATCACAAAATAATAACAATCCTCTTGGCTCCATCCACGAGTATGGCTTCCCCCGCCACTTGTGTGCTTAATGTCCTCTAAAGACCCATATTACACCCCAATTAGATGGCACTCTTGTTTCCTTACATCAAGGGCTTGACTCGACTGCCTTGTCACCCTCCCTTGGCCTAATCAATTTCATTACTCTAGTTACAGCCCCAGCCTTGGAAAGCGGTGCCCTTAAACTTCAGCTCCCGCCTTAATCGATCAATAGTCCACGTCCCTGCCAAGGTTCCATTTAAAGTTCATTTATTTTAAGCCATCATATAAAACAAGACAGCGCATCGATGCAGCCCCACTTTGTTTTATTTGAACGAGGGTTTCCACTGCGACACTCAAATCCACTCTTTTTTTGTCGCGCTGCTGTTCTGGGAAGACCCATTACTGTAGGTCACACTCTTGGTGTTGATTTAGTACAGGTAAGTAAAATCAGAGTGTATGATACACGCAGCAGAAATATAAAAGCAATATTCCTGTATCTGATTGCTCCCCTTGAGGTAAAAGATACAAACAATTTATGCAAGGCAAGAAAAGTTTGCTTTATTTATACAGCATATTTTTTGTTCCTTTTTCACATCGTTGTCCACCTTTAGTTAAATAAAACATTTTTGCAATTGGATGGAGACTGCTCTGGGATTCTGTTCCCTGACATCGTCATTTTTTAAAATTTTATTAATGTCGATGCGAATGGTTGTCTGTCTACATATGTGCCCCGTTATTGACTGGTGACAAATTAGTCAGGCCAAAATGAGTATTTCTTTGTGTTACCATGACGACCATTGATTGTGCATTTTGGAATAAACATGGCTGCCTGCCAGAGAAAGTAGAGCAGTGTTTGAAACGGTGTTGGGCCCACTTCCAAACTTGTAGAGACACTGACGAATAGACGAATATATTACCAAATGGTTAATATTACCTATTACTTTGTCACTTCATGTTTTTTCATGTTGGTAAGTAGATAAGGTAAAGTTTTATGTGCATTTATGTGTTGGGTATCGGACTACAACACTAATAATGCTGTTCAACCAATAGGTGGCAAAAGTTGGTGGGAATCATTTAAATAATTTTGCACCTGACTTCAGGCAGGCAGGCAACGCAAATATTAATGTAATGTTTAAAGTCACTTTTCTATTCTATGTTCCCTTAAAGACAAATGGCCACAATAGCAGACATTGTAATGAACTCTAGCATTAACCAGGTTGAGCAGTTTTCTGCTATATTACCATCAAGCTTCCATTAGGCCGCAAAAGTAAACACAAAGAGACAAGAACAAAATCTACACGCATTCGTGAGTTTTATTATGAATCCCTCATCTATCTTAAGTTTCACAGAAGCCACCTTTCCTCCTTCGCATTCCCGATGCGGCTCTTGCTAGTGCAACATCCTATATTATCACCAGATAATTATTTTCAATGATTAATGAAATATACCTGGGTCTGTCTCTTCCATTCCATTTTTTTTTTTGCTTGTGAGGTCTATTGGGGGACCAAGATTTGGTGCACAATTATATACAGAATTCAAATGATTCAATATTCATAAGGGTTCTATAGAAGATGATTGTGATTGTGCATTTACCCCAGAAAACTTCATTATCATTCACAGCTTGACAAATGCCTGGCATGTATTTGGAAAGCCAACGAAGATAATTGGCTTTGAATATCGCCAATGAGGTCCCCAATTTACATGAACGTGCCCCCTCTCTCACTGCCACTTTTCATCTGACATGGGAGGGCCTTATTATTTCGTCTGTGTTTCATGTTGAAGACAATGACTGTAAGTTCACACTTGAGTAGCCACACAGGCTGCTCGCGTCTCAGGTTGCATGACAGGTGTCAAGACAACCACCGAGTGACTTCTGGGTACTTTGTTCATTTGTGCTGCTGGTGACTCAGCGCGTGACAGCTCGACCACAACGGCAGGCAGGCAGGCACCTCAGATGTCCACTCACATGAGCACGAATGCATAACCTGTCACGGGACATTTTGTCTCACTATTTTCCTCTTGTACGTTGATCATCACTTCACTGGACAAAGCTGGATGCAATTAAACACTTCAAATAAAATACTGCTACTTCCTCTCTTTTGTTGTCATTTTTGTCATGTCTGACGTTTATTTTGTTCTCATTTTTGTCATGTCTGACGTTTATTTTGTCCATCTGTTTGTTTCTATCTATCTATCTATCTATCTATCTATCTATCTATCTATCTATCTATCTATCTATCTATCTATCTATCTATCTATCTATCTATCTATCTATCTATCTATCTATCTATCTATCTATCTATCTGTCTATCTGTCTGTCTGTCTGTCTGTCTGTCTGTCTGTCTGTCTGTCTGTCTGTCTGTCTGTCTGTCTATCTATCTATCTATCTATCTATCTATCTATCTATCTAGCGATCTGTGTCTCCTTTAAGAACTGGCACCCACATGTGAACTCTATTTTCACATAGTATTTGAAAATATGAGCAATGGTTTTATAAAACACACCTTTCATTCCTCGACAGTTGACAAGCACATTTCAAAATGGATATTTTATGAGTTTTTAATACCCACTATGTTAGTTTTGAGGATGATGCTGTGCGAGTGGAACTCCACTTTGATGCAAAAGGCTTGATTCAGTTATATGTTCAAAGGCAATAAAATCCTCTTTGGTACAATGAGCATGTCAGCATTGCCACATATGACAGAGGCTGCTTGCAGTGGCGCTTTGGCAGCCAGAGGCCCATCTCTGCGAGTGATTTCTTCCAAAGCTGGCCCAAATGACAGCATCTTGTTTTAATCAGGGATTTTGGCTGTGATAACTGCAGCGAGCGCTGCAAGGACTTGGCAGCCGCTCGCAACGCTAACCGTGGCACTCGTACAAAATACACAAATATTTCCACAGTAATTATGTGTCAAGTCAAACAAGCAATTGAGGGCTCGGGGTGAATGTGTTGGGAAGTAGCTGAGAGCAAAAAGAGCATGGTGAGTTACTTGGACGCACGAGCGGGACCCCAACAAGACAAATTAGGCCATTGGGTTTTTAAAAGCTGCAGGAGATTTTTTTGGCCCTGGTAAATGCAACAAACTGCACCGTGCTTGTGAATGCTACATTGAACAGCGTCATGTAGCATTGCCAGGTCTTGTTCCAATGGAGGAACTCTCTTACAGCTCACAAGAAGGAGTTCAAAGACTCAGTGGCTGGCCAAAGGGACTAAGCCATTGTGAGATCATTGACTTGGGCTTTTTTTGTGGTTCATAAAGGCTGATTTACGGAGCAATCTGGCGTCGTCACTTGAAAATAAATCACTGTCACGCAGTGTGGTTCAAACGCTGCTGGAAAAAGGCAAGATTTCAAAAGAATTCACATTTCTACCAAACCTATAAACACAAACTGCTTAGACCATGATGTAATGCTCATGTCATTCTAAAAAAATATAGAGTATTTTTAAAAACAGTATTACAGAAATGGAAATTACATCTCTTGACGGTTTTAATAGAGTATAATAAATCAAAATAAAACATTATACTACATTGTATATATGTATATATTTTTAATTCAAATCACTACGTTCTTAATTGCCCTATCAAAAACCTCCATCAAGAAACAAACAAATAAACAAACAAACAAACAAATGAGTCAAGGAGAATTAGGATGATTTCTGAATCCAAATAGGTGACTGGTTTTGTGTCGAGCTGAGCCGGATAGATAAAAATATTGCAAAAAGGAACGGGAAGTGGGGAATTGAGGAATGTGATAAAGGGGACACGAGGCCTCAAGAAACAAAAATGTACAGTGAAATGAAACACGAAAAACAAACAAAAAACCCCCAAAGGTTTCAACCTGGATAGGAGCATTTGCGGCAATCTGCATATGTACTAGATTAAGTTACGTACATGTGCCACTTTTTTCTTCATCTATGTTAACTTGATCAATACATTAATAACGTTACATTTAACCTATAGACCTAACCTTGAGGTCAGATCTTACATGCTCTCAGTGGGATTTTCAAATTCTGCCACGTCAACCAAGTTTCAGCTGAAATTCAGTGAAAAAGAATTGTTTAACCAAAAAGACCGCACGAGTTAGTCGAACCTACGTGTCATCCACAATACAGGAGCAGTTTATTTCTCACATCACTTTAGCCCGTTCACAAAGCTATTGTGTGACCTTCAAGCTCCAAGTATCAGCGCACCTGATTTAAAGCTTGCTTATCCAAACAGGACACCAAGCACTTGTCTATTCAGCAAAAACAATATCCCCACACATACACGCACGCATGCACACACACGCACACGCACACACACACACACACCCTCACACACACACATTCCAGTGTCTTTCAAAAGAGGCTTACAGAGGATCAGGCACTTGAAAAGTGGCCTGCAGAAATGTGTACCTATAGGTCAAGTCACATTTGTATTTTTTTTCTTCATTTGGTTGATGGACCACTGGCAGGAATCACATGCAAGTCAGAGCCTCTATATTTAGCTCATTGATGGCATTGTTTTAATTTGGAGAAGTGATGCACTGACAGACTCAAGCAACAGTGAAGATTTAAACTGTATTTTTACAGACTGCCCACATTTGCTCCAATGTTGCAGTCAAAAATAATGAATAGAAAATATCGTCATAAATCAATACAATAGGGGAAGCAGTCTTTTCTGTGTATTTTAAACAGTTTCACAGTTTGACTGGAAATGCGTTTCCTTTCTCCCCATCAACGGCCTGCTACTCTTGACGCCTGGGTGACCCGTGGCCCCGACAGAACACACGTTCAAGGCCATCTGGTCTCAGTTTTCATTTCAATATTATTTGTGTTCCTTTCATACATAATATGGGAATTGAAGTGTGCTCGGATTCCATTTCTTATTTAAATGCTCATTGTCTGTTCCAAAAAAACTTGATTTCCCTCCTCACTCTGCTTCACAAAGCTCAACTTCCCAGGTGCCTACTGCAGATGGCATTAAAACATATTCCCTTTTTGAAGATGTTGTCTTGCGTTGTGGTGTAAATTCATTATGAGGGATATCCTTGGCTGGCTCTTTTATTATTGTCGTCTTTTTGGATGAAAACTTCATGATTAGCAGTGGAGTGAAGGATGAAGGTGCGGGCCCCTGGATAGTTCATCTGTGCAACTGTGCAAAATCAAAAAAAGGGTTAATGAAATGTGTGACAAGAATCAGAACAGTACAAAAGTCTTGCAGTTTTCATCATTGTCTTTCAGTGATGCACTTTTAACCAGAGAGAGGGAATAGCTGGAGAATCATCTGTCGTTAAATGTGGCTTGGTATAAGGAAAACAAATATTTTCAGTTAAAAAAAAAAGCCCAAAGCAAAAATGGTTGTTTTACTTGTTGTCCTACCATCTTCATTGCACACAAAAATGCAGCAAAAGTGTTTTCCCTTTTTTTTTTAATCAATAGTATACGCCATATTCAAATCCCACTGGGGCCACTGAAAGTCCAGAGTCCAGTGGGCGTCTAATAGGGCAGAAATGGCACCTTAGAGCATGATGCACTCAATAATCAATTATTACAACGCATGCACTCTTTTGAAAGAAATTAAACTTGAACAGGCTATTTTTACATGCAGACTATAATGATCATTCTTTTTGTATTTTTTGTATTTTTACCTATAACCTCCAACCGCCCAAGCTCTCCTTTTATTTTCTATCATTTGAAAAGCACCGACAAGTCATTGTTGAAGGATTTGGAGACGCATGCACTCGCTCATGAAGTTAGCCAGTGGGGGGCGCTTTAGCAGTGTTGTATCTTAAACCTGTGTGTCAAAGTGTAAAAACTTTCTCAACATGCGTTTCTTTAATTTTGCGTCTACAATATTTTCAGACGGATAATAAAAATGACCACAGTTGTAGTTACAGATGCAGTCACAGGATTTGGGTGACAGAGCGGCATAATAACATAACTGTATCGTGTGTTTATTTTATTTATAGTGCACAACTGCTCTGCATTGTATGGCGAGATGTTTTTTTAATATTCTGTCATGTTGCTAAGTATCCAAAATAATGTAAACAGCTCTCAGAATGAAAGTGCTGGAATACACCACAATGCTATAAACTGAAGACCTCTGACGAAGCTGAGCTTTTATAAAGGCAGAATTGTGGATACAACTGTGTATATGAATAGGTGTGCCTAATTGTGGCCAGTGGTCCTCTGGAGGCAATACATTGATTACAGTAATAAAATAATAACAATACAAGAACAAAAGGTAGTTGTCATCAGTGTTGATACCATTTGTAAAGTCAGAGCTTCTTGTTGAGGGTCAAAATGTCTTTTCTCAGATTTCAGTTCATTTGCGCCAGGACAGCACGACGCCTCCAACCAGTGCCAGTCAATATCTGCGATACAAAGCGAGCACACTCACAGAAAAGGAGACTCCAAAGGATTCTAGCCATGGAGAACTTGAGTTTTATTTCAGAGGAATGTGCTGCAAACACGTGAGGATACAATATAGTATAATATATGCAATATAGCTTATTGTGGTGTATTAAACTCAATTGCTTTATACAAAACGAAATCTCTCAAAGGTTGCCATAAAAGAGCAGAGTCTATCTGTCTTTTTGTTCTATTCTAACAAGACAATGGTATCCAAACAACACTGGGATAATGCATTTAAATATGAACCCTATTTTCTTTTATTGTTATCTTGTATTTTCTCATTCCGGGCTTTGCATCTTTGCGTACCAGATGTGCCTCCACGTTGAAGAATTATTCCTCCTCCCCTGAGTCAAATAAATGCAATCAATATTGCTCTCAGGCCTTGAAATATTACATTAATGTTCCATGTGGTGACATTTTAGCTGGAATTTTCAAATACATCACGCAGGCCCAAATTAATATTTATTAGCAAGAGGCTTTTATGCTGTGCAAAACGGTATTAGCGTGAACTCCAATAATCTTGTCCTCTTAGCAGAGGAATGGTGTCAGTAGATGCTGGAACATTTTGGTGGTTATAAACGCACCAGATGTCTTAATGTGGTCACACTTGAATTAGATTCTCCCACGCACAAAAAACAAAAAAGGCAATTTTGTGTTTATCCTTTACTAAACATTGCATCTTTTCTCTGGCTCTGTAAATCGTTTTAACATTTCACGCTCTTTACATTTACAGCTTATCCATCCCTCAAGGTGGTGAGGCTCTCATTTGTCTTGAGTGGGGTGAAGGGGGGGGGGGGTCTTAGCATTGATATTATTATTTATTCAGCTATGTTAAACAATTTGCCCTTCCTATCCTTGCTGATCAGAGCAGAAATTGCTAAGAAATTCACAAAAGATCAATACCTCAATATGTACTTGAACTCGCCAGATAAAGACACAATGTTGAAAAAGGACAAGATACGTTTATGCGCATGCATGCTTAAGTCAATGTTGTATGACCCCTTCATTTTTTCCCCAACACAAGCAAATCTTTCCAAAGCTCATCCTGCCAATCCAGTGAATTGTTATGCATCTGTGACCATAGGGAATAGCGTTCTATCGTTTATAGATCTGTTTTAAATTATTCCTGTCATTGAGCCTCAAATTTATGCTGCCATTGATCCAGCAAGGAAAATATGAAACGAATTGGGGTTGCTATTTGAGGACCTGCAGGTCAAGGAGATTTTAACATTGCTATTATTGAGCGTGGCATCTGTCGTTTTTCACCCAGGCTGCTGCCCTCCTCACTTTCACTGCTCTTCACTGCCAAACAGGGAGCATAAATGCTCCCAATCTCATGACTACAAGGTGAAACACAAAAATGCATACAAATAGAGCGCAACGTAAATTGGTAGAAATTTAAACAGAAGTTGTCATGCTTTGAGATTTATTTTCCAACTTTTATTTGTCAAGATTATGCACATGGCTAGTTCTCCGAAAGTAGAGTCCAGTTCTAGGCCCATATATCCATGCATTAAAAAAAAAAAAATTCACTATGAAATCATGGATGTTGTATGGCGCTGTATTAAAGCACAACTGCAGAACAAACAAAAGTGTTTTATTTAAAAATTCTCATTTTACCAATTTGACCTGATTTTTCAAATACCTTTTCAGATTTCCCAAACCTTTAACTCACTTTTAGCATAGGTTACCCCTGACCAACCTTTGTGAAAGGATATTAGCCATAAACCATTATGACAGCAATGTTTAAAGCAGCAGGCCACAATTGCAGTAAGTTACCGTTATGCTACAAAACAATAAGTCACGATGTTAGAATTAGACATCACAGTGATTATGACACTGTTATGTTGCTGATATAATTTACTTTCTTACAATTCATTCAAGTGCCTAATTTCTTTTAAACCTTTCTTGTGTTCTAAATGAAGCATATTTTCATTTGACTCACTGACACTGTCCACAAAGGTTAAGGGAAGGTATTATAAAGGTTAAGCGATTCGACTTTCTGGAAAAAACAAAAAAACAAAACAAAACCCAGTGCTCCTCCCAACTACTCTGACAGCGCAATCCTAAATAGAAAAGAGTTTGGATGTTGCTCCATCCTATGAGCAATGAGCATCTATTATGTGTCTGACTGGTAGAGCGTGGCAGAGCATTGCACCCTTTGCTTGGGAGCTCCGAGTGGAAACGAGCCAGGTGTTGCGGTAACAGACTTCCCCTGTGGCCCACTGATGAAGAACATCTGGAGTGCTTCTGTTCCGCCACTTCTTTCCTGTCCCCAATATGACCAGGCGATGTAGCTAACAGTGCGACGCTTGTCGACACATGGCTCCAAGGTCTCCCGATAGAGGCGGAGACGCTCCGATACTCCTTCAGTGACAAGTCTGCCCCGTCCACACGTGCGTTGCACTCTTTCCATATGTGTGACTGGTGATGGGTGCAAAGGGTGGCGAGTCCGGTCAAGAGGGTTTAGACACTTTCAGGCTTGCTGAAAGATGGCCTTGCATAGCCCGAACCTGACAGACCGAATCAAGTTGTCCTAAACATACAATCTACTGTATATAGTATTATGTCACATGTTATATACAAAGTATTATGTATTCTAATCCTTTTTCCACAGTGTTTTTCCTTTCCATTCTTCTTATCACAGTATGATGTTATGTTCACAATATCATGAACCCAATCCTACAAGATCCAATATGAGAGCAACACTACAGTGAAAATTTGTGGACTGACACTGTCAGAGATGTAGTAAACCCATATTTTAAGTAGGACTCCCGAAATTCTCTTTTAAATGCAGCTTTCGTTTTCATAGAAGTCGTAGCCTCTTCTTCCGTCTCCTCATTGGGCTTTTTTCCCTTTCCGAAGAAGCTTTCCAAACATCTCTGTTTCTTGCTCATTTTTGCTTGCTTCACGGGCTCGACTGAGGTGACATGTCACGTGACCGAGACGAGCATCTTGACCTGAACCGACGGATGTAATTAGGAGAGAATCGCCAATTTTTTAAATATTTTTCAAAATAAATTCTTACTCATTTTTGTTAGCTTTACGGGCTCGACTGGGGCAACTTGTCACGTGACCGGGACGAGCGTCTTGACCTGAATTAATTGATAACTAACCCCAACCCTAACCCTAGGCCCAACCCTAACCCTAACCCCAGCCCTAACCCTAGCTCTAATCCTTAACCCCAGCCCTAACCCTAGCCCTAACTCCAACCCTAACCCTAGCTCTAACCCTAACCCCAGCCTTAACCCTAACACTAGCTCTAAACCTAACCCTAACCCCAGCCCTAACCTTAGCTGTAACCCTAACCCCAGCCGTAACCCTAACCCAATCCCTAGCTCTAACCCTAACCCAACCCAGCCCTAACCCTAGCTCTAACCCTAACCCCAGCCCTAACCCTAGCTCTAACCCGAACCCCAGCCCTAACCCTAGCTCTAACCCTAACCCCAGCCCTAAGCCTAGCTCTAACCCTAACCCTAACTCCAGCCCTAACCCTAACCTTTAGGGAGGTGTATGGTTTTATGGGGCAGCACACGTGCAACTGTGTTGCAAATTTTTCCATGATATATTTTTGGTCCCATTTTTGGGGATTTAAACTCGGGTCACTGGGGTGAGAGTCCAGAGCACTAACCACTACACTATGGAACCCTCGCTTGTATTGCATGGAAGGTACGTATATGGTTTCATGGAGCAGCTCACAAGTGAATAGTATCAATCAGTGGTCCCCACCCGTTTTTGCGCCACGTGTTGTTACGTGTCAGAAATATTTTCGCGGACCGGCCTTTATTTAAATAAATAATACATTTATATAAATAAATAATACATTTATAATAAATATTTAAATACGATGAAATAAAATGATACGACTGGCATAAAAATAAGTATAAACGACATAATTTTTGTAAGATTTATTTATTTATTTATTTAACGGTCCGCGGCCCGGTGGTTGGGGACCTCTGCTCTAATATACAATAATAAAAAAACATATACACGCGTATAGAGAACAATTGAGCTAGTATTGCTTTTTTGTCCTTCGGAGGCCATGGAGGAGTTAAATCTGCTGGAAGCCTGCTCTGCTGGCCAAATGAAGGGTAAGCACAGTGATCCAAAACACCCTCTGCAGAAATAAAACAATATATAGAAATGTGCAACACTGAGATTTAATTTTCCCACCACCATCCATTTATATAATACATGAAATGAACCTCAAATTAATTTGCACCGAGGCTCTAAAGTAACAATGTAATCTCAGCGTTATAGCACAGTTGCAAATGGATTTCTGTCTCTAGTAATTTTATAAGAAGCACTCCAGAGGTCACCTTAAAAGATGTCGCTATTTTTTAAAAGCGCAAACTACCCCGTGGCCTGTCAGCAAAAGGGAATCTCGGCAAGGCAATCTGTTTTGTGCCATCGATTTGTCTGCCGTTGCACCTTGTCACATGGTTTGCCTGTTAGCTTTGCTCCTATTGGCAGAGGTGACTAATATTAAACCCGCACGTTTGTAATAGAGTGAGGTTTCTCTGTTTACTTGTGTGCAATCTGCTCCTTCCTGACCACTGCGCAATGAGTGGAACATGTGAAATGTTTAAAGGCCCAAGCTGATGTTACATAGCACAACAAGAAGACATTGGAAAGAAATTCCTTATTTTCACAGAAATGTTACAATGACGTTTTCTTTCTATGTTGGTAAATATTTGTACATGCTGTATGACTGGACCGCACCAACATAAAAAACTACAACACATATTTAAAAATCAGTTCTAGGCCATAAAACACTTTAAAAGAACAACAGCCTTGAAATATTTTAGGTTTTTGTAAACCGATGAGCCCATGTGTTCTTATTATTTAGCTATCTGTTGATGATATCTCGCTAGCAATCCAGCTATTTGATTTCATTGTGCTTATTAAGTAGGTGAGCGCCACCAAGGCAAAACTGCTGTTAAAAGGGTCAGGGTTCAGGGTAGAAAATGAAGAGACAGATGGAAATCTGAATAATCTGGGGTTTGGACACTGGAACATGCATAATCCACAACATTTTGAGAAAATAGGCTTTGTACCTTTTAACTGAATCAGTCTTACTATTTACACTTTTGAGGCACTATTTTCGTGCCGAGGGCGAGTTGAGCTAGCACAAAGTATGGTCTAAATGTGTTTTGTGTTTTTCTTCGCAGATGGGCGCAAACAAACATTCGTGCTGTTGTGGGCGTAAACACAGCCAACTTGCTTCCTGACCAATGAAAGCAGCATCTCGCATTCCCTTTAAAGTCATTGCAGGAGGCATGGCAGAAGCAGCAGATGACTCACTGGAGTCCATACAGGGGATCGACACGTGCAAAATACGTTTATAAGGGATTGCGAGCAGACCTTCATGGTTGGATGACGTAACTTGTCCAGGCGATCAGAGATCACTGCTGTGAAGTGAGCACTTGGAGGCGGCCTTCCACCCCAATTGGTTGTTTTCGTGTGTTATTCCTTCAATGTGGTGAATTTTTCTGAAAATATCGGAGAATAGGTTTTCCGCAAAAATCTGTGAGTTAATGTGTTTACTCACATTTGAATCCATTATAATTTACTGGCAGATGTATCATTTACGCGCATAGACCATTATGTAATTTCTGGTGTAAAACATATAAGTAGGAAATTGTAGCATGTGTATACTCCATTCCAATAAAGAGTGAGAGAAAAAAAGAATGGTCACAAGGACTGAAAAGCCATTAAAGTGGCGTCTTTTCCATTTTAAAAGGGCAAATATCTGACATATGTCGAGCAGCAGCTGTCAGGCAATCAGTCAATGCAGCCAGAATGTCCTCTTGCACTTCAAATCCACTCAGCATTTACAAAACTTTTTCATACGTCATATGAGCCCACCCGGATAACTCCTCAGCCATAACTCAGTACCTAAATTTAGGCTATATATTAAAGCTCCCCCAGGCTGGACGTGATCTGACTTTTGCCTTTTTTGGGGGGTGCTAAAAAGGCAGGCGGATGGAAGGCTGCCCTTGTGCAGTGTTTAGTTTTCAAATTACCACCCAGACTGTGTGAAGGTCGCTCGCAATACACAGTGTGACATGATTCGACAAAAGAAATAGAAAGGCTTTCACAACTGCATTGCTTGGGAACGACCCAATAAGACACCACCATTGCTTAAAAAGACAATGTGGACAACATCAATGCTGTATAATTTTATTGATTGAAGCGTCTTTCCTCACAGTAATGTCACAAGACAGACAATAAATGACTCACTGTGATTGGATATGACTTTGTGTGTTGCTTGTCCTTCAGTCACTCCCAAAGCAAGCTTGATCAGGTGGCTTGTAAATTTCCTCATTTCAGTAGTTTATGGATTGTCCAGTTGTTGTTGTGTTCATACGCGAGCATTTCATCTGACCCCCACCCCCACTCTTTGTGTCTCAGTGTTTTCTCTGAAGGAGGAATTTAGGGTTCAGAAAGTTTATAAATAAGCCTTCTATCAAGTTCCACAACAGGTGTGACCTCTGTGTCCTAAAACTGAATACTTTCAGTGAGTGCTGTTCACTGAAGCAATCGCCAAGGGAGGGAAGGGTATTAACTAAGCGTTAGCTTTATCATAGTAAAACCATTTGTTGCTAGGCAATAATGTGGCTAAAATCTAAAAAATATACCCGATCACACTTTTCCATTAATGGTAAACAACACCCGTTGGACTTATAGCAAAGCAGCTGCTGTGAGGACAGACAAGTCACACTCTGTCTCTGCCAGCAGAGACATGCGGGCCCGGACAACTTGGAGTTCTACCAATGTGTTTGGAAAAAATAGACCTCAAAAACACCATCATGGGTAATCAAATCATCTTAGTCCAACACTTTGTGCCAACAAAGGTGTAGCGTTGTGTCGGGAATGCGGTCACTACTTGCAAAAGTAAAAAGTGAGTGTCCACAAAGCATCAATTTTTTTTCTATCCATTTTCTAAAGAGTTCAGGGTCATAGGAGGTCAGAGGCGTAGCCAAGCCGGGGCGAGCCGGGGCGGCGCCCCGGTTAGGACTCCCTGCGCCCCGGTTGAAAAAAATCGAGCTTTTTCGATTCTTCATTTTCATGCCGTTTTTTTCTTTCGGTCTTGCGCGAATGTGCTTGCGCTATTCTATGTGCGCGATGTTATCCATTCACCGTTTGCCTCCCGGACCCGGATGTTGTTTTAGCGATCAGCGAACGGCGTGGGTGATGTTCGATTTTTTTTCCTGTGGGCGTGCGCCCCTACTGGAAAAATTCCTGGCTACGCCTCTGTAGGGGGTGCTATCCCAACTGACAATAGGCGAAAGGCAGACTACATTCTGAACTGGTCACCAACCAGTTGCAGGGCACATATAGAGACAACCAATCACACCCACATACACACAGCCACTGAGTGAGAATCGATCCCACGCTGCCCCCGCGCAAGTCAGCAACTTCAATTTTTGTTCTCAATTCAATGTCTGACAGTGATAAGCACACAAAAGAGGTTTGCACAAGTTGATGTACACTGTACCCACTTAAAAGTAAAGAATATTTTCATTGATTTTCCATTCAAGACAGGGTCTGTTGTTGTGTACATGCCCGGTCAAGTGTGTCTCGTGGCTGTTTGGGCTGCTCTGATAGCCCATTGGCAGTGGATGTTAGGACTTTTTAACAAATAAAAGATAAATAAAAGAACCAGCCACCACTGTCATTCTCACCTACTGTTTATTTATTTTTCTTCACATTTCCCACAATCTGATGGGATGAACTGTGATGAGACTTAAAGGGATAGTTCATTGACCTGAGCATTGGCATTTATATAATCGGTCTATATGTAAAGCCAATGTCAGCACTAAAATTCACACCACTAAAAGAATCTGTAGTGATAAGTGGCCCGTCAACTTTTGGAGGTCGGCTTCCTGTTTTTTTTTTCCCATCTCAACCTGTCTACGTCACAGGAGAGAGGCAAGTGTTGTAATGCGTATTGTTTCCTGGCTTATTTTGTCAACCTCCTGTTGTCATTAAGTGTCTGAAATGGTGATTAATTGCCACCAACGTTCATAGGCACAGTTCTACTAACTCCTGTGGCTTGTCGTGGCAGAATTAGCTTTCAATGGCTAAGAAGCCCGCCCTGACCGCATTAGCCAGCCCTCGCCGGTAAGGCAGCCAGGAGCACCTTATTCACCAAAGCTCTCAGTCACGGTCGCCCACCGTCCATGCTGCCATGGCAGGAATTGCACTGGCGTCGCTCTGTGTGCGTTACGCCTTATTTTGTTTAAAGCGACGTCAAACATGGATAGACTGTTAGCAACAAATGTCTACGTATGTGGTAAACATGGAAGTTACAACATTCATTGATTAATTATACTTTTAAGCCAAAAGCTTTGTGTCAACCAATTTTGCTTGTTAACTGATCCAGCACTAGTGAATAGCACCACCTGCTTTGGTGCTCTGCAATATTTGTAGAGCAGCCATAATACCGCCCCTGCTGTGCTAGCAATAGTGCCAATATTATTCAGTAGATTAGGACATGTGAATTGAATGGAATCATAATATATTGTACTACGTATCTTTTAGTTTTGTTTTTCACAGTGGCTTCAATGCAAATTCCACCCCCACCTGTAGGGGGACCATTGAAATCAAAAAACAACAACAGAAAAACAATCTATTCCTTGGCTAGAATTCTCAAATGCAAGAGAGGGCCTCAGGTGTGCATGTTCACATCTGTCAATAACACGGAGTAACTTGTGAGTGATTGCCACCGAGATGAAATGTTTTCAATGTTTGGAGCTAAAGAAGAAGAGGGAAAAAAACAGAATCCCTTCCATGCATTTTAATACATGCCATACATTACGCCCTGCTAAGAATAGGAGTAGGAAAGTTGAAAAATTAAACTGCAAGGAGCAGTTGGCCCTGAGGGAATAATTATGGTCAATCATAAAACTTTATCACAGTGTGTGACAAACAGAGTGACAGAGACGGAGCTGATTGCTCAAATACGGGCTAAACAAAGACAGTCAGCCATGCATGACTAATGTGCTCCACTCTTCAGTCGTCTTAAAGTGATGATTTGAAAGCTACAGAGTCATCATTCTACATGAGTCAGAAATGAGGGGTCCATTTGTGTCTCATTTGTGTCTTGGGCTAGTAATCAGTTTATATCTTTTCCGGTGCTAAAAGGGTACAGTGGAAACTTAAAGGTCAAACATGATCCATTTTGGAACCGTTCTAGCCAAACTCCAAATTGTTCATTTTCTAGAACAAATCCCATTTTCCCCATAGGATTTAATGGAAAAAATCATACAAACTTTTAACTCATTTTCAAAGCAACTTTAATGGTCCCACATGCGCAAAAATAATAACAAGTTGTAAAAGTAATCAAGTCAAAACTTTAATGATGAAGACCCCTCCAAACTCAATCGTGATGGCGACAAAAGTGGAGAGACAGTCACTCTGCCTCTCGAGATGTCTGACTGCTCGCCTGCACCGAGTACATGATGATTCGGACTGCAGTTGCATTGTAAAAATTCTGATACGTATTGAATCTAGAACTGCATATAAAAGTGGCTCTGGTCGGATTTGAACAAATCAGAACTGAGCTGATCACAGTGTCTTAAAAAAAATCAGATAAAGGTTGCTCATGGGCAAAGAAATCAGAATTGAGCTGCTGTGTGAAGTAAGCTATAATAAATATGTATATATATATATATATACACACATACATATTTATATATATATATATGTATATATATATATATATATATATATATAGATACACATACATATTTATATACATATATTTACATACATATTATATATATATATATATATATATATTATATATTTGTACTTTTACTGATGAATCTCTTTCGGGTAATTCACACAAGACTACAAAAGTTGACAATTACAGTAATTACTTACCTTTTTTTTTAACAACACTGACAGGTATGTGCTCAAGCTGTAATTTTTTTTAGCTGTACAGTACATGAATACACAACGTGTCAAACCTCAAGTAAAAGTGAAACATTGTTAAGCTACTCTTGCAGAAACACTGCTGAAACTGGTTAACCAACATTTCCACCTCCAGTAGACGAACATGCTGTGCCAATAATAATTTTTGATGTTAGTTCAATGTACACACCCTACAAGGAGGGTACAGTATGTTTTTTTTCAAACCGTTTCTACTTGCCTTTACCTGCCCACTGTGCAAAATGTAAATGGTAGGAAATTGGAGATGTTGGGTAATGGTGGGTTAAATGCATCGCTCCATGTCACTCTGTTGTCCTCAAATGTCCTTATTGTCGCCTGTCAGCTGAGTGCAGTGGGTGCAGATAAGACAAGAATGAAAGCTGGTTGGATTACTTTACATTACTCCAATCAATTATTCAAATGTACCCTCTGTCTTGGTGGTGACTTGACGGGGCATGCCATGTTCTCACAATAAGGGCAAAACATTCATTTTCTGGGAATTGGCAGTGGAAATATGTCTGTGTCAGGTTTTGGCCTGCGTCAGGCCATGACACCTGCTTCACATATATGGTGGGAAAATAAAATTGTGGACAAACGAGTGGCACAGCCTTTGTCCCAGAGCGTGACTTTTCAGTTTTCAGGGTGTGAAAAGATAATAAATATTTTAGAATTAGGTGTGTGTCAGAGGCAGGCCGACTCCATCAGGCGTCTGCTTGGCTTACTCTCCCAGGGAAACAGGTGCAGCCACATGAAGGAGAATTTCATTTCCAAAATAGCATTTAGCATTTTGCTCCTGCTGCTGGAGGCCTTCTCTGAGAGAAATTCTCATGTAATCATACACCGTGGTTACGGAAAACGTCTGAAGTTGATCCACAGAGACATATGGCGTCCTAGTGGAGGGGAGGAATCACGGGGGCTTGAGGGACCCAAATAGGATTTAAATGTTTATTTTGTGATTATCTGCAAAGGGCATATTGCTGTGATAATGACGGGAAAGTGCCTGGCTGCTTCATAGTAAAAATGAAGTAAAATGAATACATACAACTAAACAATGAATATACAAAACATTTGAATCTGGATATGTAAATGTATATTATGCATATTTGTATTCAATTACACTAGATATTTCTCCATTAATCTCTTTAAAAAAAGCTCATTAAAACAATAATTACAATTTAAATACAATTTAATGAAAGAAAAGTTGTGGTACAGTATATCAGTATCAAAGATAAAAAATGTACTTTGGAAAGTAATGCAAATAAATTAACAACATAAAATGCTGAGTTCCCAATAATTTGTATGGGGGAACGTTATCAAGATAAAGATAAACATCTCATCTGTTCATTTTCCATAGCACTTGTCTTCATTAGGGTTGAGGGTGAGCTGAGGCCTATCCCAATTAATTTTGTGTACTCTTGAATGGATTTTCTAGAGCAACCAAAGGTTAAAATTTCCATCCATCCACTTTTTGTGTTATCTAGTGTCGCAATCATGTTTACTTTGGAGACACAAATAATGAGATAGCAAGCATGGACTGTATACACTATTTACATTTGAGCACTTGAGAACTAAAAAAAGACCCTCCAATATAATGAACTTCTTTAATGAAAACTCTTTCTATTTCAGTCAACACCAACATTATTTTTCTGTGCTAGCAAATGTGTTCAGCGCTGTACAAAGGGCCTGTTGTTGCTACTCACACAATCATACGTACGTACGTATGTGAATTTCATTTAGAAGGACTGGTAGATAGGAACACATTGTATACTTCACTTGACCTTCATCACACTAAAATGACTTTAGTTGCACTTTTTTGTAAGAGTGGGATTGTGTTGAGTGCCTCTTTATAACCTGCAGGCTGACAGCCATGAGGAGAGCCGCACACTTTTGAGTGTTTCCAATCGTGTCGTCAAATGTCGCCTGCTACATAATGAGAGATGTGGCAATTAATTTTCTTTTCATCAAGGTTGAAATTAAGTAAATTGCTGCAGCTGGGCGAGTCCTCATTTTCTATTTTTGCAGCGATGCAAAACAAATACGATAAAATGATGGCCCTCCTCACCTCCGTAATTAGAAAGCGTGAATGTTGCGAGGGAGATGATATGTATAGTGGCTCTGACTGCGTCTCTCCCCTTGGAGATCAGATTTCAGCTCTTTTGAAACAGATGAGAGTGTTTTCTTGACCACGCCTCCCTTATTTGCCTCTTCTTGTTTCTCTTCTGCCGCAGTTGAAGACAGCAAGAGCAGCTCAACATGACATTGACTGCAGTGTTGTTTAATGCCTCTCAAATCTTATTAAAGACCACAGCTGTGACAGACCTTGCTGAGTCTTCACATTCCTATTAACCGTATTATTTCAGAAACCTTGTGAGCTGATTAGGAATGTATTAAAATTACCTGGGCCTTGTATTGACAATGTATGCTAAGAGCACAGTTCTGAAGATTGCTTTGTTTTTCATTTTTGCCATGTGACGAGCATACTGGCTTGTATGTTACATATCAAGCCTCATTATAAATTTCCAAAACAGATTTGGGTTAAAAGACAATCCTCTTAGAATACACCATTTCTCTTGAGAGAAAAGTTAAGATTGTGGCGATACTACGGTCTTCTCGGAGAACCGTAATTTCCTGTTGGTGGTGATTGAGGAAGTACCCACCTGCCTCTTATTGTCTGCTGCTTTAAACATGTAAACATGGAGGCAGGCCACATGTTGACAGAGGTTGTAATCACCACATTTGATGTATTTGAAACATTTATATTTGTTTTCAATAATTGAAACTGAACCACAATGTGTTTTCATATACTGTATTCATTGGACACAACTTTACATAAATGTTTATAAAACTTTTTCTCAATTAGATATCAGTTAGTTATCAGTAGTCGCGTTTTTCACAGTGATCGTTAGCATAATACTCAATTCATAATTCATATTGGATTAGTTTTATGTGTGGCATCCATTACCATTCAAGTTTATGTGACCAAATATGTTTTCTTTTCTAAAAGGAGCTGCCAAACTACAGAATATGATACTCTGTTGAAAGAACAGATTTGTTCCTTTGTCAACTCAGTTTAACTTAGCTCCGAGCGAGTGCCACACAAGAAAGCCCACCTCAAACGGCGCCACTCCTTGCTGAATGCAGAAGGGATGCCAATGAGGTGGTGGGCTTCGTGCCTTGTCAAAATATTCCGCATCCCATCAATTTACCCTGTCTTCTTTACGTGAAACCAGTCTGTGATACAAATATGCCCAAGAGAACCAAATCAGTTATTCGCATGGTCCCATATTGTAAGTGTTTCGTTTCAGAGCCCTAGGAAGAAAAGAAATAGCAGGAAAAAAAAGAGTGAATGGAGGAAAAAAATGTTTTGCTCCTTTTTGTTTGATCATCAGATGTTGCAACACAAAGTCACTCCCATGTTTTGTTTGACAAACTTTATAGTTTAAAATTGTGTATCATTATCTTTTAAATCAGAGACAATATTAGTATTTAAATGGATTTGGCGGCATACAAAGTCTCGCCAATATGGCAACACATTAACCAGACCCTGCCTTACATATACGTACGTATATGCTTTTGGAAGGAACATGAATCTAAAATGTGCTTTTATTATAAAAACCTCCTTCTGATGACTTTTAAGATATGCCGTGTACATGCGGATGAATATTGATTCTATTATAAAAGAAATACATTTATAAAGCGAACAACTGCAGATACTTGAATTTGGTCAAACAGCAACAATATTGATATTGAATGCTTTTGTAGCACCCCTATGGTGCAGTCAGTTTGTTATTGCCCTTTTATATATGAGGCATCAAGACATTTTTCTGTGAAGCTTCTGCTGCTCAAAATGCCTCTGGGTGGCTGGCTGCACCAGTGTTGAAATGCAGAGGAAAATCTAAATATGTTAAGCCTTGATTGAGTACAAACTTGTAGTTGGCACAGTAAAGCCGGTACGACACTAGCCCTTTAATGTTCAGTACAATCTCACCAAAGACACCACCGCCATGTAAAAAAAAAAAAAAAATCTATGTTTACCATACACCTGCCACCAACGTTAACTTCTATAAGACAGCCACCTGGTAAGAGACATTTGTACATGTCCTTATTCAATTAAAGTGAACGTCACTTCATTGGCTCGTTCATGCAATTTGACTCAGAATAAATCGACTTTGATCAAGCTCCTGCCAGTGGAGGTATGTGGAAGCAATGTGTCTTCTGCATTGATCAAAATCTCAGCTTTGTAAAAAAGTTTCCTACAACTCAAATATTCAACCAACATGCATATATGCGTGCGCACCCAAACTCGTACAATGTCATGCATGGTACATATTTTATATGTGCAGACACACATTCCACAGAAACATGTCTTGGCAATCTTAAGCCCTTTCCTCATAGGTGTCCACAAAACTCTCACTTATCTTGGGGTGATATTTGACATTGTTGATGATCATAAAAACTTAAAATTAATTACAAAGGTCTTTGTCTACCAGTTTTTGTCATTTAGGTTCTCAGAACTTTTATGTCCAAGTTTTTCATCGTGTATTCCACCGTGTCTGTCTACCAAACAAATATGAGCAACTCGCAAACACAGAACATGCAGTATAAGCGAGACGTGATTGGATATGTATGTCACATGGCAGTGTGACAATGAGGTCAACACTCAGTACAGTTGCGCTTATTAGTTATTTCTTGGTTAGCGCGGGGCCAACAGTACTGCGAAAAGGGCTAACTGGAAAAACAGGTCTGTGTGATAAAACATGCAGTTCCTATGGAAAATACCCAATTAATATTTGTATAAAAGATAGCTATGTGAATTAATGCAAAAATTACAAGCAATTTCTCATTTCGGTCCATCTGAAAAGTCTGACTCACTATCAAGTGGAATTTATTTTGTATATTCCTAGTATGAGTAAAAAAAAATATTACTGTGAACTGAAAAAGAAATGTTTAGTTATTGACGTTTCCATTTTGTGTACCAGTATTGTTGTTTATCTATTATGTTGTGTTTCTATGTTTATTTATTGTTGTGTACTGTTGTTGAATGCAGATTTTCTATTCTATTCTATTCTATTCTATTCTATTCTATTCTATTCTATTCTATTGACCAGGCTACTCGTCTAAACGCATGGAGAAAATATATTACAAAACCATAAAAAGGTTACAACACAGTAATTATATCAGTGTTGGTCATAATCGGTATTATGTCATTCTGACATAAATATAGCTTTACCTTATGTAAAAACAATCAAATATGTGTGTTTTTTGTTGAGATGATACAAAGCAAACAATGTGTCTTTTGTAACCTTGCTCCGACCTGTGATTAGCTTTTACTGTTTTACAATTAGTGCGACTGGTGAAGGCGTCAGCAGGGCAGAGGTGGGATGGCTACGCCCTTGAGATTAGGACTTATGATTGGCAATAAATGGAGCGAATCATTCTGAATCAAGTGATCTGCAGAATAATCTATTGATTTTCTGGTCTTTCGTACTTCTTTATTATTCTGTATCACCAGTATTGCAACATCAGGAGGAACCCACTGATGGATGGGATGCCTGTGCTGGGACTGTGGGGGCAGGCGGGCTGCTGTTTGCTAACACAGCCAAGGGTACTGCCTGGACACAGAATGAACTATTTTTAAGAGATTTTCATCTCTGACAGTCTTAACTATGGGATGAATCATATTTTAATGACTATGTTAATATTTTGTTTGTTAAAGTTGGTACAAGGCTTCAGTGAACAGACTGTGCAACAACACAGATAAGAGCAGATGGAGAATGAGAAATGAAAAAAGTCCTTAACTCATATAGAAATACACATTTTTAGATGAATAAAGGTAGATATAAGTCTAAATCAATTTGCTCTTAAAATTATAGGAAGGTCAACAATACTACAGCCAAATCTTGACTTTCCCTTTTTTAGTCTATCCAGTAGAAAGCTTTCAAAAATAATGTCTACTTTCTTTTTTATGTTTTGCATTGACAAAAGTTTTTATGAGAATATAATGGAGCACAACATCTGGTGAATCTGTGCACATTAGTTGCCATTACGATTGACCCTTTTGATTCTTATTATGTGCAACAGGATGTGTCACAAAACTGCTAATTGGCAATAATCGGTGTGTCAATAGATGGCGAGAGTGCAGAATTTAGATCAGGAATAATTTCAAATACAACCTACGTCAATCTGCCTTGCTTCAAGGAGCTTCATGCTTAGAATAATTTCCAGGAACGTATTGATGTATGGCGAGCTTTAGGAAAGGTGAGGGAAAACCCAAAGAGGAGGTGACGCTTGTGTTTCAGGTGTGAAGGTAAACAGGGTGTTGGAAGCATTGAATGCGACGCATTTGACATATTTGTTTCAAATGACAACATTTTTTGCTTTCAATTGAAAACATTCAGCAGTCATCCGTCAAGCCCATTTACAGTCAGCCACCCCTCTAGGATTTCAATAATAAAAACTCGGTCAAGTTTTGACAATGTGTCCACTGCATGCACCAACTGCACAAATTCACACTGAAATTTTAGTGCAATTTAGCAGCTTGCTGATTGACTACGAGGAGAATGAGAATGATTATAATTTAGGTGTTCTTCATTCAATGTGTTAAAAACTCTCTCTAAATATTCTGAAAACTTGTTTGCATGCCAATGCTGCTTACTATCCAGTAAAATGTCCATAGTGGACGGTCAGCGTGGGTGGAGTTCAGTTTGCCAAAGCTGACATGTTCTTCAGAACACATTCATGCTGAGAGGAAATCAACAGCGCCTCTGCTGCTTGCAGCCAAGTTGCGTGATTTAGTAGCATTTTTGCCTCAATTACTAAGATCTTAATCGATTATCATGCTCATCACTCACAAATGAATGAAAATTATTATTTCTCATTATTTGTACACAACGAATTAAAGTAATTTGATCTTTTCTTGTCTCATTTCCACACAGATTATGGTTTGATGATGCCAAATGAACCACATCTTCTGCAAAAAGCAGAGGTAATACTGAAGCCGTCAGACGGGAACCTCTCATGACCCCGAAAATCAGTATGTAAACATTATGAACCGAATCAGAGATATGTAGACTGGTTGGGTGAAGTCTCATCCACAATGTTCCAAAGCCAGGCCTTACTTGTACAGTATATCAAAAGCCATAAAAACACAAATTGATGCAAAAAGAGGATTATGTTGCAAATGCCAGGGGGGTGCAAGAGAATTTTTGCATGTTAAAATCATGTACGACCGCGCAAATCATTTAACCAAATTATTGGATTATTGTGAATAATTTTGCAAAGTTTCATTAGTAAACAAATAAAGAAGTCGTGCAAACTGTCGACATAAAATCATGTGCCATACAAGGTAGCCTGTCCTTAGTGAGATACTTCAACAGGTATGTTTGCAAAGAAACAATTTAGGATCAATGGTAACATTTTAGCCAAAAACGTCATGAAAAAAAACTGAGCGTGACACAACTTACTGTTGTGAAAGTCTTGCAATTCATGAATGTTCTAATTATACCGTGAAATGGCCTGATAAAAAAAAAGAAATACATAGTATTATATTGTTTTTCTGTCAGATCACTGTTGACAAAAATCACACCGTTAGTCTAAATTAGCGAAGCACTGTTTGCCAAAAATAAAATGCTACTTGATGCTCGACCTACTTGAGAGTTGATGCCAAGAAACTAACATGTTGCCAAATCTAACTCACCATGGACCTTTAAAAATTGTGCGTTGGAAACAACCGATCCAATTTTTGCACAAAACAACCGAACAAATTATGTTTTTTTTTTTGCAAAACAACCCAAATTCGGGTCAAATTTACACAATTTCCCAGGTAGGTCCAATTTTTAACCCAACAGTTTGAAGGGTACGTGCGCCATTAATCTACCTAATCATCAAGGCCAAAAACTAACCACATTGCGGTTAGCCGAGAGAGTTAATGACTTGTTAAAAATGAAGTGACTCAACATCTGGAAAATTGCTGGCTGTACTGGTAAACAGTTCCACACTTCTCACTCTGGTTTACAAATCCTAACCAAATTTCCAATCATTTTATTGCATTTATTTGGTTCGACACCTTGCATAAAGAATTACAAATACTTTTTATCAATACTTGAGGAAGTGCATGGCAGTTATTTTCTATTTCTGTGACATATTCTGATGTTCCAGTTGTTGTTGAGTTAGAATTGCAAACTATATATTGAGCAATATTTGACCATCACCAAGTTAAAATGAAAGAACAGCTTCCACTTTTTTGGAGACTTTCTTTGTGGGAAATTTAGCCCATTTATCCAGAAGAATATGACTAATATTACTAATATTTGACTTTGCATTTCAAATTTTTACATGCCACTGCTGGAGTGCAGTGAAAAATGTCACTAACGCACTTTATGAAAGGTGACAATCAGTAAAAAACACAGACTCAAAATGAAAACTGCAAGGATGGAGAAGTTGCTAAGGCTAGAGTAGACTATCCGTGTGACTGCGGCTCCTGACGTCACACGATTCACTTGACCGCACTTGAAGAGTGTGCGTGTGCGTGCGCGTGTGTGCTTGCAGCGAGTGTGTGGGGGCGTGTGTGTGCGCGAGAAAGAGAGAGAGAAAGAGGGAGCGAGACGTTTGGTTTAATTGCACTTTCTGAAGGCGGTTAACGTCTTTATTTTGTATGTTTTTATTATGTTGTTCTGTTTGTACTTTACTACACGGTGTTTTGTGTTTTCTTGAACAAAAACGTGATGGAAATTGTAGTGATTTTCTCATGCTGGAAAGGAAGTATGGCATTTCAATTCATTGTATTGAGGAAGACATAATTCTATACATGAATAAATTGAGTGATATTTGAACTAGGAAGTGCACAGAGTTATGAATTTGTTGCACATGCTGTTGACATGTTCATCTTACTTTCTTAGGGTGCTCTGGATGACACTGACGACATAAGAATAGTAGTGATATTTGCGAATATTAAGTAAATATGATTTGAAAGGCAAATTTTCATCCTTTTATTTTCTCATCGTTCTCAACTTCTACAGCGCAAAAGTGGGTAGCAAATCAACGAAATTGGAAAACCGTGCAGTCGTCAAAGTCAGAGAGAGTCCAGACCACTTTTTCCAAGTCACACCTTTGAAGCGACAAACTCAATTAAGGACTCCTCTTCCCACTTGGTTGGTCCCAGGGCATATCTTCCGAGCGACTCGCCTTAAACGAAATTAGAAAATACCAAAAATAAAACATTAAAACACCCCCCACCCCATTAATAATAGTAGTGATGATGCAAATAATAATAATATGACTATACTCCAGAAAAGGCGTCACTCACCGTCAAGGCACAAGGGTTGCTTGTAGTTTCAAGTGACGACAGGACGGCAAAGTCTACACAGGTAAGACTTTGGCTTTTCCTCCAACTCCTCTGCATGTTTCACCCCCCTCAGTGGAAGTACACGCTGAAGGCGACACGGGAGTAGACACTGCTTGGAAAGGAGGGAGGGGGGCTGTGTGGGACAGCTGAATTCAGACGCTTGACCGGGGGAGCCGCTTGCTTACCCTGCCAGCGGGGTTTCCAACGGCGACGGCGGCGACGACTGCAGCCGCGTGTGGAGGCTGCTGTCCTGCCTTCCCCCCTTCCTCTTTCCATTACCGATCTCAACACTCTTCCACCTCAAATTTACACGCTTTCATCCCAAACGAAAACTTCCAAAGCTGCAACGGCGTGCACAGGCTCGAGACACTCACTTCACATAAGTTGAGACGCTTATTGCAACTTTATTTGTTTTTGTTCGCTCTCAGCAGCATGAATTCAACTGACGCGGCATAATAAAAAATTCAAGTCAGCACAACGGCAATTATACTGGACATATTTTTTTAGGACGCAAAAAGTTTGCTTTTTTTGAGAAAAACTTACCATAAACAAGTACCAACCCTATCATTTACTGTAAATAGAGGAACTTCTATACATACGTAAGTGCATTAAGGGCTTGAAATGCGGAAGTTCTGCATTTTTTGTAATGAATTTTTTGTTGTTGTTGTTCCAAACAAACAGTGAGCATCGTCTTTTTTTTCTTCTGTAGTGTAATTATTCACTTTTGGTTAAATGGGATCGTCCCATCATTTATTGCCAATTAGGTCGGGAGTAAACACCTCTAAGAAACAGACTGTTTTTCATGAATGTTTACGCACCAGAGCACACACACTGTATCTGAAATGGTTATGATTTTCCGTGAGTTCCTGCTCTCAGTGGCTGACAGGCAGGTTTAATGACTTCCACCTCCTCTAAGACAAACAATCTGTTTAAAAACAGTGTGCATTACTCCTGCCTGTTTACTTAGTTGTTAGCGCTACATGATATGAGATTTAATTTCATACGCCTTTTTTTTGTTTGTTGCAAAAGGGTCACTGTTTGCTCAAACTGGCGTCTTGCCTGTGTTTGGTGCTATTCTCAAGTATGAAGATAAGCACAGGAATAGATGACTGGCACTTTAAACCCAGGTCTCTCATATTCTCGTCGGATCTTCCTCCTTTGCTAATTATTGTGTTGTTTTCAGAGCAAATATGTCATATCCATGGCGACCAGGCAGGTTTATTGTCTCTCTCATGCAATAGCTCACACAAGTAATTAATTATCCTTCCCCCCTCTCTCTTTTCCCTCCTGTCTTTGGTTAAACAGATCATTCATGGAAAGCCATCATCTTTATTAAAATGCCACAGCTAGTACAACACAAGGTAAACAATGAACGTTTTTCAATTTTACTATTTCAATGTCACTTGTTGTGCTTTGATTCTTTGTATACTGTACCCGATGTGTACTTTGGTGTGTATTTTCCCATCATGAGGCAGCTGTGCTGCATCCATTCATGCATGCAGAGCAAGCACAATTGCACACACACACATACACACACACACACACACACACACACACACACACACTGAAACAGGGCAACCTAAAACACATGTTTACGCAGGAAATCATCTAGAATTTTGTGTGAATTGCTTGCAAGCATAAACCAGATTAAAAGGTAAAATGACTTAGCTGGGGACCTCACGAGGTCACTGGCTGTAATGACCAGCTGCAGGTGAAAGTGACAAATACAAGTAGTCCACCTGCATTCTTTGCAGCTCGAGGGTTAGGTGTACCTTTGTCCCCCCCATTCCCCCCAATAAAAAAAGATATATATGATAAATTGCTCAGTGCTCCATCAGTGTGGAATGAGATGGCACGTGTGTTTTGCTGCATGGTCTGTCTTGAGCTGGACACCTTCCAGCCTTCACTGTCTGACTGGTGGCGCAGGTTCTCATTTCTCTTTAGCATTGATGTCACACAGCAATATCCATCTGTCAAACATACCGCCTCTTATTTTCCATCCTGTCTTTTGACCGCTCCCTGGCTCCCTTCCCTTATCCTTCCATGCCACTATTGGTGACATGACTTAAGCAAAGTACATCCATACTGATTTTGAACTTTTAATTTATTTTTAAATGTGTGAGACCCCACACTTGATGAGGAAAAACTTGGCAAGTGTGCGTTTTCTGCGTTTGTTTCTCATCGTTCTCAAAATGACCAATACAGATCACGCCGACAATTACGTCTCCTTACCCAAACAAGGTGTCTGTTGTAGTTTCAAGACTGGCCTGTGAGAGTTGAGAAGCCCTTCCTAGCTCATTTATTAATTACATTTTGTTTGCAAACTCCTCTCCTTAATATTTGTATTATGGGGAATAACTGTGGTGACCGCTCGACACGACCAATTGCTCCTCTATTCGCTTCCAAATTAGCTATCGTTCCCTTTCATATCACAATCAAGGAGTCCGTGGCTCAGCTGAACTCAGTGATCACACATTCAATTGCAGCAATTGTGCTAACTGTGAACAGGTTTAACTGTTGTGATTGCACAACAGTCTTTCGAGTTGTCGGGGGGAAAAGAATACATCTTATCACACAGCATACTTGCTCAGGATAATGCAAAGGCATCCAACAATTGGGCTGACTTTGATCGCAGGAGTTGAAAATAATTTGATCCGACTGTTGGTACGTATGTGTTTATAGCTGTTGTTCTGTGTGGCTATAAAATGTAACAAAAAGAAGTGTGTAGCTGTGGATGCTCCAATTGTTGTGCGATGCATTCATATTTCCCGTAGCCCTCTCAATCAGCGAGATGCCTCATGTCTCATAAGTACCCATCTGCGTGTAGGGGTGTGTAGAATTAAACCGTTGTGTATTGTGCCACTGTTTGACCTTGGCAGTGGACCCCTGTTTTTTTTAATGTCAAATAAGCATCAGCAATCCCATAGACCACTTGACAGGCTTCGGGAGTCATTAGTTTTCTTTCCCAGCTTATAAGCTTCATCAATTGCTCCTTTGTGTAATGATTTTGTATACAAATTCACACAAGCAAATTGTTTGGCCTTGTAAAAATATACTGCCATCAAGATATGCTAGCTTATGCACACATTTTTTTAAATCATCGCAATTGTTTTTATTTTAGTATAGAAGAAATTTGCTTTCTGCATGCTTGATTAGACAGTAGAAAAATCCAATATAATTGAGGTTCAAGGTGAATTGTTATCCCTCATTTGTGACTGAAGAAAAAGTCCTCAGCTAAATAAACAAAACACGGACAAACAGCAACAAGGACTCGAAATATAAATATTGATTACGCTCCGAAGATCACGGCTGGAAGTTTTTCTTGTCCATTTGTTGTCTGCCTTTTCAATACATTTGAGAGCAGGGGGAGAGAAGGAATAGAACAACTGAGGAAGAAAGACGAGACATTTCACAGAGTTGAGAAAGGGACATACTGCCCCTTTCTTAGCTCATTATCATTCCTAATAAGTCTTAAGGAAAGAAAGAGCATTGAGTGTAAATGCACGGTAATCCTTCCACTGTCCAAGGTTAGTAGAGACGTCAGCACAGACGCACCATTCCCAGCTGGCCACTTTAGGACCAGAGGAGCACAGTTAAGGATAGCTGTTCAAGGAGAAAACGAGGGCATTTAGACACTGGGTTAAGGTTATGCCCAAGCTTCTCAATGGCAATGCACCAGCTGGCATGCAGTCAGGTCTTTAAAACACCCATTTTTGGACATATTAAGTCAAGCTACCACGTGAGATTTAAAAGACACGTTTAAGAGGCAAATGGGGGAGTTTTGTTTTAAGTGGAGTATTGAACTTAAAGGAACTTCCTCCCCCTGCACTTTTCATGTAGACCAGCAACAGGCAATAAGATGAATTGGCGGTACTAGACACCAATTAACCCATTTAGGAAATTGCCGCTCACTTGTAGCAGTTGTTCAACCATGTTGCTTTGACGGAAAGCCAATGCAGTCTTTATTTATACATTCCACATCACTCTTCTGAGCTCCAGTGTTCTGTCAATTTGTGTTTTCTACATAGGTTGGCTAATATTGCGTGGTATCCATGTGTATTAATCAACTTGGGTGTTAATCTTAATCCACATTGGTAAGAGGGTGATTTGTATGTGTAGTAGAACAGTGAGTGGTTTTGCTGTTACATGTCAAGATGTGTTTTTAAAGTTTAAAGTACAGTAATGTGAAAAAAATATTCACACATTTGTGAAAGAGTTGTCTTATATCCTCTGTAAGAATGGGACAGACGCTAAGGGTAAATAGAACTGGAGCTGGTAGTGTAAGTCGAGTTGGAGTTGCCGTTTGTCTTGCACAGTGCAATGCCAGCTGTGTGCCTTTCTGTCATGCAAGGAAGGATGAATTAGCCTCAGTCAGATGTTAATAGACCTTTGCTCACCATTTTGTTCTTTTTTTTTTTAGTACCTTTTAAAGGTTATTCCCTGCAACATTTCAGCATCGTTTGCTCACTCTCAGGTGTCACAGTGTCTGAATTATTGCCTTAGCTGCTCTCATGGATTTGACTCTACCAGGACCGTCTTCATCACCGTTTTCTTTATCAGTCTGCATTTTGGTTGCTGCTTATTTTGCTCCATTGCTGTCCTCTCCCCCAGTTAACTCTCCAAACACCTCCTGGGAGCCTTGGGTGGCAGAGAGCCATCACCATGGTGATCTGAACACAGATTCCCTGCACACCGGTCCATTGTGACGGCCGTGTGTTGAGGTGAGATGGAACAAAATGTCACAGCAACAGTTTTTTTTGGGTGTGTTTTTTGTTTGTGCCTGATTACTCAGTGGGATTGCGCTGGGATCCAAGGGCTGACAGACGACGAGTTAGAGAAACACGTTTTATTTTATATTCCCTCCCTCCTGTAAGAGAAGAATCTGCACAAATAAACACATTGTTATTTTTAGTAGGGAAAAGCAACTTTGATTTGATGTTTGAGTCAAATTATATATGTTGCAAAATATGATCAGGGTCATAACTTCACAAATGCAAAACTGTTTACCAATAGCAAAAGAAACTCAACCCGTTAATTGTCCTGCAGCACATGCATCAAGAAGCTATTGAATATTCCGGCTTTGCTCAATCACACGAAACCAAACAAAATCATGATAATGCCCACCACCCCCCAGTGTGTGAATTAAGGTAACGGGCCAGAACCATGCGCAAAAAAGCATAGAGTGTAACACTGTTCTTCCTTTGGCCCAAATGTTATTTCACCTGTGACTTGCCGCAGTTGTAAATAAGAACTTGTTCTTAATTGTTTGCCTGGGTAAATAAAGGCTAAATAAAAAAATAAATACAATTTTTTTTATTCAGGGTAATTACTACCCATTGTACATACACACAGTTTAACAATTGAGGATTGGGAGATATATAAAGTACAACAAAACACCAAGATGCGACTTTAATGAATGATAACAGCTGTTTTAATGCCATTCAAAGACTTGGGGTTAAAATATTTTGCACACAATTATTTTTAAAAACAAAATTAAATAAAATCATGTACAGTATATGCAGTTTTCCTTTAAACTGATTGTTATGGCAACTTAGCCTGGGGGTATATGAAAAAAAAACCCTACTATTTTCTATCAGCATCAGTCCTGATGAAATATATACAACAAACATTCTGCTGTTTTACAATGCGATCAGGTTGTAAGAGATGAAAACATTCCATCCATTTTCTATACTGCTTGTCCCAATGGGGGTCGCAGGTGTACTGGAGCCTATCCCAGCAGTAATCGGGCAGTAGGCGGGGGACACCCTGAACCGGTTGGCAGCCAGTCGCACGGCACACAGAGACGAACAACCATCCGCACTCGCACTCACACCTAGGGGCAATTTGGAGTGCTCAATTGGCCTACCATGCATGTTTTTAGGATGTGGGAGGACACCGGAGTGCCCGGAGATAACCCACACGGGCACGGGGAGAACATGCAAACTCCACACAGGGAGGGCCAGAGGTGGAATCGAGCCCGTACCCTCCTAACCGTGAGGCGGAAGTGCTAACCAGTGCCCACCGAACCGCTTGAAAACGTTTGAAAAATTCGTATTTTTAGAAAATCCATATTTGTACACTCCTAAATTTCTGTGGAAACAGTCTCTTATGCCTTGTCTGCAGGTAGCAATTCATAGCAAGCTCAGTTTTGTTCCTCTTGTTCAAAGTTGCTGCTGCTTCGGAGTTAGGATCAGTAAAATACATTGGGAACCCCTAAAGTAGAATGCCCCAAAGTCATACAAATTAGAATTCAAACAACTTGTCTGAAAAAAATGTCACATCTTGTGTGTTTTCAATTCAATGAGTAATAAAGAGGAAACGTTTGTTGATGAATGAATACATTTATTTGTTTCAAACATGCAAACTATACATCATCAATCAAATGAAGACAAATAAAATAACAAGCAAAAACAAGGTGAACGTCATTTAAATTATGACTTAAATGTATAAATACTAGGTACAAACATTATACAATCTACTGCGCAAATTGGTGACCTAAAGCAAGAAATGTATTTGTGCGGTCGCAAGTCTCAAGTCAACGCTTTAAGTTTAAAGCTACAGATTTCAAATGTACACTGGAATCTGGTCTTTTTCCAGACAAAAGTTGTTTCTCTGGCACAATTTTTATAGTGCTTCGCACACCCACAAATCCTTATTGGCACAGTATCTTGTGATATTTCTGCAGATAGCAGGTCATAGCAGACAAAGCCTTTTTTGCCCAGTTTAACTCTTGTCTATTGGCTCATGATGATCAGACAGTATTGCCCTTTGAGCTCTTGCTTGACACTGACTTTGACCTGTCGTGATCCAAACCGCGTGCCATTGGCTACTGATGTTAGAGTGGAAAAGGTTTGGATAGGTAATGTGGCATTGACGAGATGTAGCAGGTTATGCCCTCAACCCTGAAGAGGATGTTGGCTGTTATCATAACAGGTACAGAGTTGCCCTCAGTCCCTGGGGGCGGAAAGGAAGTTTGACCTGTAACAAAGGGCGCGGTATGGGATTCAAACACACCCGAACAAACCCTAACATCTGCCACAATGGCTGGGCATCTTGCTCTCTGAGGGCAGGAGATGCCCCATGACTTATGACATCAAGTGATCTTGGTAGCCTCATCAAAACTTTTGCGTCTAGCAGGATGCAATGTTTACTTTAGCAAGTGGTTTTATGCATCAAGTCTCATTAATGTTTGTTACTGCACAATAGCTGCCAAGTGTGTTCATGCCAAGTCTGTAAGAGTAATAAGCTCTTTCAGTCACATTCGATCCCCTAGTAGGTGCAAAGATGTCGTTCCTGAGAGATTCTTTTATGTTTGGAGACCTCGCTTGCTTCATTGATTGCGATCGCCACAGCAGCAACTTGTAGTCTCAGTTTGATCTCCACTGTTGCATGGCATCAGGCACACTCTTGGCAAAAGATGAAAATGTTTTTTTAGTGTTTATTATAATACAACTTGCCAGAAGGGACTCTTTGCTGTTCTCCTATTGCAGCTCCAGCAATTAGCAAATTGATTTGAAGAACTTGAACACACCTCCTTGGCTCGTATCTCCTCATTCTTGGACAATATTGCTGCGCCGTGGGACAATGTAAATATTTAAAGGGGAACCCTTGGTAAATCTCAATAAATGACTAACGGGCACAGCAGCTGTTTCTTGCGAACGGTCCAAGCCAATTTTCTAAACTATGATTAAAGAAAAGTTTTGGATGATTTAAATGTGCCATATCCTGTAGGCCTGCCACTTCCAAAGAAGACCACAGTGATTATTGAACCCTCCATGCCAGGCCTGCTCCCGTCCCTTTGGATCTATTAGTTTGAAATCATTTAGGCGATGACTCTTTGAAAGTGGCGGTCATTCTGGGATATCATGTTCAAAATGCCACAAAGACCTCTCTTTTATGCACAAACTCTAAGTAAAACTGGTTAACCTCCCCAGCCCCAAGCTGCACAGGGAAAGGCTTGGTAGCAATTTGGTGGATAATCAAATTGCATTTTAAATAGCGTTTAAAGATGACGGGGGTCTGCTCACAGTGGCGCAAATTGGGCTTGAATAAGATGCTCAGAGGAACAATGCAGGAAAACTCACATCAAAACACGCATGCTGGATTTACCGTTTTAAAGACTTCAAATAACTTTATTTAAAAAGACCATCAGATTTGTTGTCATGCATGCAGGAATACTGTTTTTCTTTTAATTATGCTCTTGCTAAGTGGCATTTTCTTTACAACGTGTCATTACAATCTCACCGGTTGAGGAAGAAATGCTAATGAGACATGGTTTGTTAACGGTTGTAGTACCTTGGAAACATTTTACTCTTAATTTCAGATTTTGGCTCTGACAGAAATGGCAAACTGGGTGGAAAATGTTGTCAACAGTGATTCTTGTCTGGAAAAATCTATGCTTCCAAGCTGTCCCCCCACATTTGATTTACACCATTAAGTTCTATTCAGCCAGTTAAATTGTCTATTCACATTTCACACAGCATTCCAGTGCATATTAGTGACATCCTGTTAGCAGAAAACAGCAAACTGACACCCCCCAAAAAATTGGAAAACAGGCCTGAATCGCTTTTCCCTAGAACAAGCAAGAAGCTCAATTCCTATGAAATGAGAGAATTGGATTAAACTTGAACTCCTCATGACCTTTTATCCACAATTTGTGTTCCTCATTCAACTGGATGCCTCAAATAGTTGTTTTCATCTCACTTGGACCATGTTTCATGTTGAATTTGACACTCAAACAGACCAATGCAGCCAAAAAAAGTACATATGCACGTTCATAGCATTAAAGGTGAAACAATGTAAGTATACAACAGAGGTGGCTAGCAACAGGCGACTAAGTTTGTTCTATTGCATCTACTTTTATCGTTTTGGCTGAATTGGATAAATTGTTCTTGTCAGACAAAACAGAACAAAAAAACAAAAATGTAGTAGAACAGGGGTGTCAAACTGTGGCCCGCGGGTATAGTGTAATTATATTAAATTCTGAATCGACTTTGTGTCAATACTAAAATTACTATACATTGTCTTCACGAATAGAGATGTTGCTAGAAAGTTTTATTACCATTCATCTTTTTAACAAACTGAACAGTTTTTACTCGTCTCTGATTTCAAAACTAGTTATTCATCAGTTTATTGTGTAGACCAGGGGTCACCAACCTTTCTTAAACCGAGAGCTACTTCCTGGGTACTGATTAAGGCAAAGGGCTACCAGTTTGACACACACTTCTGAAATAGCCAATTTGCTCAATTTGGCTTTCACTATGTGTTATTATTGTCATTTCCAGTTCACATGTAAGTGTGATTTTAACAAGAATAGCAAAAATACAGTCAAACCTTGGTTTTTGACCACAATCCGTTCCAGAAGGCGGTTCGAAAAGCGATTCGGTCGAATTCCGAATCTATTTTTCCCATTACAAATAATGGAATTTTTAAAAATCCGTTTCAAGACAAAAAAACCCCTGCCTTTATAAGCATTTTTTCATTTGCGCATATTTGTCCGATTGCGCAACTGCAGCGCACCGTCGAACGCGCAACGGTAGCGCTTCGCCCACCGCGCAATGCACCGCGCTGGTCGCATTATTGTGACAGAGCCGTCGCTAAAATTTAGAAAATGTTTTTAAAATCCTGATGTACTTTCCAAAATTTAAGTGGACCTCAGTGCGCAGGGAGCTTAATTTGGTTCGATTGCGCATTGCTTTAAGAGCGTCTTTGTGTTTTAGGATGGCTTTACTGCTCCCACTTGCTTTCTTTGGAGGCATGATTAGGGGTTAATATAATCCCCAAAGTAACGAAAATACAATAACAACGGAGTCAGTCGGCATCCGGGCCGCGCGGTCGGGTTTTCTCGGGTCCTCCCGGCTCATCTCGCGATGTTCGACCTCCGAATTTTGTTCGACAACCGAAGCAACAACAATTTTTTTGTTCGAATTCCGATTTGTTCAAGAACCAGGACGTTCGAAAACCGAGGTTCGACTGTAAAATAAATAGATGCAGTTCACTGACAAGTGCCGCTATTTGAGCTAATTTTAAAACAGTCCTGCGGGGGACTCATGCGGTCCTCACGGGCGACCTGGTGCCCGCGGGCACCGTGTTGGTGACCCCTGGTGTAGACTATACTGTATATCAGGGGTACCCAAGTTCGGTCCTCAGAAGCCCCTATCCAGTTTTAGATGCATCCTTACTGCAACAAACCTGATTCAAATCATCAGGATCATTATCAGGCTTTTCCAAAGCTTGCTGATGAGCTGATGATTTAAATGAGGTGTGCTGTCGTAGGGCTGCACCTAAAACAGGCTGGATAGGGCCTCTTGAGGAGCGGAGTTGGGCACCCCTGCTGTATATATTATCAGACGTTCATATATTTATTTGGGTTGACAGTCATAATGGCCCTCCGAAGGAAATTATGACTATGATGTGGGCCCACGACAAAAATGAGTTTGACACAGAACTTGTATCTTTATAATTAGGAAATTCTATTTGGTAGTGACACTACTTTTTTCAAGTAGTTTCTATCTATTCGTTAACAAATTAGTTTGTAAAACAAAGCCCTGATTGCTGTGTTAAAGCTGTTACAGATGATTTCTAAGCTACTCTCATGTGTGTTCCTTCCACTTATTGAGAGTGGCTGCACTTGATTACACTTGCAGCTTTCCCTAAATCCACATGGTACTTATTTTAGATGTGGCATTTTTACAAACATTGGTCAAATATCAATTTTCTTTAAGTTTGTATCAAAGCTAATGACACTAGTGGGATTTAATTGATCAAGTGGGGGACCGATCATAAAATTGCAGTCAATATTTGGTTGTGCCAGAGTGTCTGCAATGACACACACGGATGGCAAAACATATTTATACTCCAGTCTCTCCTGAGTCGCTCTACAGTAAATACTAGGAAGTGAATGGACTTAATCAGTCCAAGAAAATGAGTGTAAATGAAACATGTCAAATTTTAGGTGTTGTGGGATTAAAATCTTACATCTGTATCCCCAGGTCCCTTTCTTGTTCCTTAAAATGGTGGTATATTAAGTAATCTATTTAAATTTATAGACATTTCAGCATACAACACACTAGTTCTGTTTTTACACTACGGCAGTCGGCAGCCTTTATCTTTTTAATAAAAATCCTGACTTGGTGAAAGTTTAATTAATAAGGGACTTGTATTAATAAGTGAGCAAGGGAGTGCAGTCTTTAAGGGGCTGCCTATTTTTTCAATCTGGGCTTTCCTCCAAAAAAAAAAAAAAGGAAAAAAAGAAACGGTCAATTAGTGTGTTAAGCTGCAGAGACAAAAACTTCATTAGTTCTAGCAAAAAGAATAATAGGTTATAAAGGTGTAGCTTTAGTAGCAGGCCAAAAGTACTTGCGTATTTTGTTTTACGCAATTATAAGTTTCAAGATGCTATTATGTGGAAGTATGTGACTTTCATATTGTAGTTTCTACTTTTGGAAGGACACTAGTTTCTCATCTCAACATTTACAATGGTTTAGACATAAAGAGTCCCATGGTCTGTTCAACTGCTTTTATCAAAAAAAAAAAAAAAAAGGGGAAAAGAAATTTAATGTTGTCATAAGACACTATTCCTTTTGGTTTCTAGATCGTCCATTTAGAACTTGCTGCATGTCGCAATCTGATTGGAAATGCTTATGCATCATGCAAATAGTAAATGATTGGTTACCACAGATCTACCAATAAATTAATTATTTCCACTTCATAGTTAAGTATGTGCTACTCTTCCAAATCGAGTGCTGGTACTTGGTTATTACACTTTAATAGCCCGGTTGCCAAACTAACGATATGTTACTCTGTGTGCTGGCTCAGATCGGAGAAGATGAATTGGCTATTAATTAGAGTTGCACTGAGAGGGCACCGGGGAGAGACTCCTCATAGCCTCGCAATCAACGCCAACACGGCCTCTTGTGACTGGGACAGTTGGAACAGGCTCGGGTTTTCGTGCAAAATCCTCAGAATCTAGTTGAAGGGCCACATTTAATCATCTGGTGCTGGCCTAACCATCATCATGAGCGCAAAAATCCAATGTGTGGTCTGTAGCGAGGCCTTGCAGGCCGTTTGACTCCTTCAGCTTCTTTAACAAAAGCCTCACGTAACCAAAGACTTTGAATAAGAACACTTCACTGGAAAGATTTGACAAGCAAAGATGATTTGTGGAGAATATTATTGTTTGGCTCACTTTTGTTGCGCAGCCTCTAAATTGGCCCTTTCATCACAATTAATTAAGCTCTGTTATACGAGATGTTCCATCTTGAGCTCATCCACATAGGATAAATAAGTCAAAGCTGTAGGATATATGTCTTTTTATTGGCTCACTTGATCCCTGACGCATCTGTATTGGGGGCTGAAGCTGTCTCCGTGGTGCGACTTTGTGGAGGACTCTTCGCCATCACTCACTTTGAATGCCTCTTTTATAGCTCGTTTTGTTAAAAAACACTTTTTTTAATGCAAGGTATCAGGAGTTATGGGCCGTCTATGCAAATGAAGGAGTTTTGACAGTTTGTTATTCATGTCATTACCTTTTTAAACACTCAAAAACAATAAATTTCATCATGATATGCCACACGGAAATTGACACAGAATATTATTAATTTTAACAAGTTCCTTGTAAATAAGCGTTAAATGTTTGAACGATGGGCAGGAAGAAAAATGGCTTTGCATCAACTTATTAGATGCTATAAAAGTGGCAGTGATTTATCATGGATGTTGTGTTAGCCATCTTTTGCTTATTTTGTACGCTTGCTTTGTCTTCATGTGCCCATTAAATACGGAAGCGCTGTGGTTTTGCCTGTCATGAAAATGTTATAGTTGCAGACACATTTTTGAACTTTGGTCCTTGAAAACATGGATTGATATGCAGTACGGCAACAACAAATATCATGTTTTAAGCGTCCAATGCTCATTTAGAGTTTTAGGAATTAGGTGAGTGCGTAATGTAACTCAAATGATCTCAAGGTGCTAAAAGTTAGAACAATTAAGCACATTGCCATATAATGATGGACAGAGGTAGGCATTGCATCATTCTCTGTGTCTGAGTTTTCAATCCCTGACCCATGTGAGCACAGCCCGTCGCTCGTCGGCGAGAGCCAATCGGCATTGAGGACATACTAGTTTCGACGTCACACGCAGACAATGAGCCAAATAAAAAAAAAAACATAAAACAACAACAACCTAAATACTTCCAATATTCTGGTTTTGAAAGGGACATTGACTGCATGTAAGCGTAGCCATTGTATTGCGGAACACATTATAAGGCTTGTTGGAAAAAAAAAAGTGCACTGCTTTAACTATAACAACCACATTCACAGTGAGACATATTTTCATTCATAAGTGTATATTTGTTCTTATCAATCAAATATGAGTCTCCATATGAAACCAGTTCATGGTGCAAAATAGGTTGGGGAACACTGGGCTATATTACATTAACAAAGTTGACAAACATTGCATTTTCTTTCATCCATCAAGGTTGTTCATATTGTCAGTTGATGTTTGGAATGTTGTTGAATGTGTCCAAATGTTATATCACGGTAGACGTGCTGCTGTGGTACGCCAGTTCTGCTTTGTAATCGAGACAGACATAGGACATTGCTTAGGCAGATAACCATTACAATGTTTGATATTTTTCCACATTTGAAAGAGGCCTGATACCGATCTACGGGTATCCAATTTCATAGGTAAATTTTCCTATTTTCACTGCCATGACATGCATTTGAATTTTGCCACTTGGGAGCAAAACATTGGAATTGTGTCACTTGAACTTTGTAATGCAAGTGCAAGCCTTAAAGTGTGTTTTTTTATTCATTACACTTTAATTAAGATTATGTTCAACTCCATGTTCTTGCTTATTAACCCTAAGAGGGGAAATAGTGTCAGCTGACTTCCTTCAAGAGAGTGAGGAAAAGAGATTAATCATGGCTACAGAAAGGTTTTTATTCTGTGACTTGTTCAATGTTTGGTTCTAGCGCACCCTTAAAACCGCTGGGTCAAAAAATAGCCAAGAAAAGGGGCAGATGTTATTTCAATTTTGGGTCCATTTGGCCCAACCTTTTTTCTTTGTAAAAAAAAAAAAAGAAACCAGAAAAGTGGGTCAAATTGACCCAATAAGCAGGTGGGTCAATTTGTTTTTCCCAAAATTGGGTTATTTTAGACCCAGCCCTTTTAAGAGCGTACTATATGAGCATAGTTAAAAAAAAAAAAATCCTGAATTGAATACTTGATTACTTTTGGTTCATGTCCTGCGCTGCATTAAAAACAAATTAATACAAACTATGTCAAATACTCCCACATGTAATTAGTTACATGTTTTGTAGGACCACTGGAGTTATTACTGTTAACGATTAATAAAACGATATAATTATGTTTTCGTTAGTTGCACACTTTTATTCGTACATGTAAGAGAACACAGATAACCTATTAAAGTTCAAAAGTTCAAATCATCACACAGTGGACTTTTTACTCCATGGCAGCAGCAATGTATTTTACTTCAAGGCTTGAGGATCATCCTCAACATTGTCTGATTGATAGTTCAACGCCTGTCCGTCTTCATCGATAACACAAAAATACAATTACATGTAATGCACAAGAAATATCTAATGTACTACTCATTGAAAATTGCATTTTATTCTATATTCCAAAGTTTGCACACTATCACAAGGGAAGGAAGATCATCTTAGAACAACCCTGCATTTCTTTAGACTTTCTGGGCTCCCTTGTAGACATTCAGAAGGCTATTGTGGGTCATGTCAGGCACCAACCCTTTACTCGTTGGTTAGAAGCCACAGCAGCATTACACAAATCTCAGTGCTGTCTGTGCACATCACTCTTACTGCTTAGTGTGACGTGACGGCTGCCATGTCAGCAACACGGCACATCTCTGTTTTCCCTCTCCGGAGCCCTCTGTGAGTTTTCCCTGGGGTTGGCAGAATACGAGTGGCCCCTTGTCTGGCTATAACCTTGCCACCAGCTTATACGTGTGTGTGAGTGTGTGTGCATGTGTCTGCGGCTGTGTGTGGTTTTTCAACTCTAAAGACTTGAACAATGATGACTCAAGCCGCGTCGAGTGCACCTCAGGGAAGATATAGTGGAAATAAAAATAACAAGTGGATTTTTGACTGCAGTCAGATGTGGGAGGAAGCGTGATGGCACTGGGCTAAAAGCCTGACTAGATTCTATCCCCCCCTGTCATTAGATTAGGGTGTCTAGTGTTCAGGAAGTGCTGAAAGGCACTACAGATTGTATCTGCACGAAACGCTGCCCTTACGGCCAGTGACAGTTACCAGTCTCAGCTTTTTAATTTCACAATATTTCTGAATTCAGTTAAACCTGTTATCGTGGTTGTTTTTCTACCCCTTCCAAATATGAGTGGTTTTCTTTCTCTTCCATGTACAGCACATGCCTTTGAGTAAAATATTTATGTTCCTGACACCAGCATGTAACACTGTAACTTGTTTGTCTCGGAGCATAGTAGAGAAAGGCAAGGCCTTGATGGTGCTCCTTTTTTCCGTTTGTATACTTGAGAGACCCTCATCAAACAATGCTTGGTTTTCCGTATTTTTCCTGTTGGGTGGGCTGTGTTGATGTAACTCTGTGCAACTCTCTTCAGGGGGTTCCCCCGTCATCTCCTTGATGCGACGATAAACATAATTGGGCCAAAATGTGGCAAGAGCTGCACATGGATTTAGTTGAGCATGAGATGCCTGCCAGTGGCCTGCAGCACGTGTCAGTGCAAATGTGCAAGGAGCTTAAAGGATCCTGGAAAAAATGGGGTCTTCTTTGAAATGCCACAATTAATTGCTATGCATTGTCCCCAACGCATGGATGATTAAATGTGCTCCTAAACTGCCCTGATTTGTGGGGGCACCTTGCCGATTTTATTTGCCACTGTTAACATTTTCATTCGTGCATTATGCATGGTGCTGTGGGCCAAGGAAGTGCTGCAAACAAATGGCCTGAGGGATGGGCGTAAACACGACGTGCCATAAGGGCGAGACGAGTGGTAGTGGAGCGCCAGCCCACTCAGCCGGTCTTTACACACCAAACGGGCAGCCCCTCTGCAGCCGCCTGCTGTCATTTCTATCCCATATTCCAAACTATTGGCCAGGAATTTGCAGATACAAACGGAAAATGGAAAGACAGGAGTTGGGGGTTAATATTAATCAACACGGAATGCATGTCTGATGAAATATTTCTGTCTAATTGAGTGTGATTCATTCTCCTTCAGCCTGTATAGGCTAAGGTCACTCTCACTAGTTAAATGTGACAGCTAAAGCAATGCACTGCCGGTTCCTTTGTGTTTAGGGATTTTAGTTCGTCATTGCAATAATCAGTGACTGATGGAAGCCTTAGTGTTTTATGAAGGCATGCCAGATCACATGTGCTCCTGTTTGAACATGAAACACACAGAAAAGAATGATCTGATTTTACACATTTGAGGCATATTAACTCAGTGATTAGGATTCACTTGATCATGGTTTCTTGACTGTTAGGAGAGCGAGCCGGCACCCATGCACAACTCGAGGTGTCAGCTGTCATCGGCCCAGTGTGTCTCCACACTCTCACCCCTGGCTAAAAATGCAAATCCAAATGCAAACGACATTTAGCCAGTGGACAGCTCTCAATACAGTACAGTCGTGTAATGTCATATGCAGTAGATAGATCGTGGCCCATTTTTTCCCTGAGAAATAATGTTCCCACACATGAAAATGCTCAGGTTGGCATTAACTATAAATAATGCTCCTGGCTCTGTAAAGACAGACAATATTGTATTTTATGGCCTGACCTTTAAAACGTTATTGTTTTGTTTTTTCTTTTTTGACAAATTTACCTCGAACACAGGCATTAAACACGTCTCCATAAGACAACAAAACAAAACCATCTCGTTGAGTCTCCAGTTAAAATGAATCATGCTGTCTGGTGCATACGGAAAGTCCTTTTTTAGTGGACTGGAGGAAAGTGTTAAATAGGTGGCGACCAGCTCATTAGGATGCCTTTCCGAGCATGAAAAATGACCTTTTCCCATCTAATTGTAGTCATAGATATTTGACGGGAACCAGAGCAATACCGGAACCTGTACGTTGACAAGGATCACTGGAAACAATTAGCATTCCATTTCACTCGTCGGTCTACAAGTCGTTTTCATTAACAATTTCAGTACACATTCTTTCCTTATTCTATGTCTGAATTAATTATTCATGACAGTTATAAGGTGGACAATGCTTTATGTCATTTATAAAGTCCAAAGAGCTGCACGTTAACTTATGTGTCACTGTCATACATTTCTAGAAGGGGCAGAGTTTGTCTGATTTATTATTTGTCAAATATGTTCTTTGGGTCCCGAGGGGATTTTGCAGTAAGTAGTGCCACAGGTTGACTCAAGTAAAGTCCAATTTTATCAGAAGCGTTTTGGTGGATTATGACGAAGGGGCTGGTGTCTGAATGGTTTAGAAAACTATGAAGCTTGGTCAGGAAGGGGAAAAAAAATGTAATTATGCACTGTAGCTATTTTAAGCTTTTCACACACTGTATATCCTCAAATGGTGGCCTGGGTGCTTATTTACTCAACTGCAGAAAGTACCAACCATCTTTAAGATATGAAAGAAACCTTTGTAAAGGTGGAGCTAGACATGCTGGTGTCTGTTGATTCGTTGGCGAAGAATTGTTTCCTGTTAAAAACAGGAATGGAATATGTAATGGCATATCACATTAGCAGTTTTTGTTCTAGTCACTATTATTTAATGAACAATTATTCTTGGTTTCTGTCAATAATACAATACAAGTAGAGGGAGAGATAATTGTTCACTGCTTGTTTCCTCATGCCACACATCATTAGCGCACCAGTCTAAACAAAGCAGCCGAAACGGACAATAGTCAGTTGTACTTAAGTTACTAAATGGCCACACTCGTGGTCTGATGTACTATGATAAAATATGAATATTTTGTGTGCTGTACTGTGTCCTTTAGAGTGTGCACTTTCTTTGTATGACAGTATATTTTGTAAATTAAGTGATGTATTTGGTTTTCGTCCTGATTCAGTTTCTAGGTTTCTTTGGGGCATTCATTGGATGGAGCACACTGTTCAGCTGATGTAGTTATATCTGTACCTACTATCGCCTGTGGTGGAATGTTAACCAAAATGTACTGCTTGGTGGAATCGTGGCATTCGTCAAGATGCCTGCAGCCACCTTGTTAAACAACCCAGTTTTTCCCCTGTTGAGTCTGTGAGGGAAGAGGTGTTTATTTGTTCAAGTGGATGACTCCCCCAGTGACTGAGGATAGAGTGACATTTTCAAACTGAATTATTGTCACAGAAAAGGCCATAAATCTAAAATATGTGATTGCTGACATCATGATACTCTAGTCCACAGGTGTCAAACTCAAGGCCCGGGGGCCAGATACAGCCCGCCACATCATTTTATGTGGCCCGCGAAGACAAATTGTGCATCAAATTCGTGTCGTTACTAGAATTGCGAATTGTCTTCACTTTTGACAATATCTTTATTTTTAATATTTGACCAGTTTATACTCGTCTGATTTGAAAATGAGTTATTTGTCAGTTTGTTTTGTAGCTTTTACTCTATATAATATGAGGTGCTCATGCATTTATTTGGGTTGATAGTCATAACGGCCCTCCGAAAGAAGCTATGACTACAATGCGGCCCATGAAAAAAATGAGTTTGACACCCCTGCTCTAGTCCAAAATGCTAGGATTTGTTGATGACTCCCGTTTTGTGGTGTCTGGTAAGGAGTGAACGTATTTATTTATCTATTTATCTATTTATCTATTTATTTATTTAAACATCTACTCATAGGCGATATGTGACCTTGCAGTCTTTGGAGAGTATGGATAACACTTGAGAAAACTATCAAACAAGGTTTTTTTAATGGAATTTAAAGTCTTCATGTCATTCAATTCTATAGAAAAACCATCCTATTTTCTGTTAACATTAACTACTGCCATCACAATATTTTTTTCTGAAGCTCTGCAATAATTTGACCAATCACTGGTGGAAGAAGAAAATATTTGAGGTACTTACAAATGTGATGCACATCTGTCAAACAGCCCAAGGGTGAAAAGCAGCACATAACAAGGCAACAAATGCTGATCTGGGACTTCTCTGCGGCAAAATAAAATATGGCTCAAGTTTTCATTAAGATCCTATTGATTAGCTTTTGCTAGCAATGAATTATGGAAGACATTAAATACAAGGGAAAATATTTTTATGTCTTTGCTTAGCCCATGCCAGATTTCCCCCTTAGCCTTGTTTACCTCATGTATGCTGGCCCCGACAGGCATTTGAGTGTCTCTTCTCATCTTCCGGCTTTTGATAAAAAAAACAAAAAAAAAACAAAAGGCTGTCATATTTTATTGTAAAATCATACAGTTTTCAAAGTTATTAGACAATAACAAAAGACTGTCATATTTATTGTAAAATCACACAGTTTTTAAAGTTATTAGTAGATACGCTCTTAGTAAACCACATCTCAGAATCATCCCACATTATTTTTGATAAGAATGAGGAAGTTCAGAAAGAAAACATTTTATTTCATACCCAAAGTTGAGCCGGCTTGGTAGACTTCTCCGAGTCATTGGAAATACATTTTCTCAAAAATCAACAGTGAGCCTTTTAATCCGAAGCGCCTTATGTATCAGTGGCGGGTTGTGCATATCACACCTAGGCCTTCGGTAGAGCTCCATCTGAATCAATCCAACCGTCAATAACTATTTTATGGCTATAAACATAAGAAAAGCATAAAAAATAACCTGATAAGATTGCAATATTATTTAGAAATATGGCAACTTTTTACTCACCAAAAATCCTGATTATTTGTACACAAAATCCATCCTCCTTTCTTTCCTCAAGAAGATTTCAATTACTCTGTTGTGCAGATTATCCGTGCGTTTCAGTTCCATCAAGAAGACCTTTTCTATCGCCACCGAAGCTAATGCTGAAAGTCGAGCCTGCCCTGTCGTATTTGTGCTTGTAGTTAGTGGACTGAAAGTGGCAGACAAATCCTTTTCCCGGTTGTGACAGGCTTGCGAGTTTTGGAGTTGCCCGACCTTGCTTAACAATGTCCAGCTTTTCTTGAAAAGTCTGTCTTGAAAATGGCTTTGACAGTAAATCCGCAACCAAATCCATTTCTTCTTCTCCTTCAGCCATTGTGGGTTGACAAAACAGCTATTAAACCAACACAACAATATCTTTGCTTGTGCAGCTCGCTACAGATGCAGTTTGCTAGCTCTGGCTAGTATACTCTCTGACTATCCAATCAAAGCGCGTGAATACGCTGACGTTTCCGTCCGCCTGCCTTGGTGTCGCCGACTCAAAATCTGATTGTTTGAAGCAACAGTTGGATCGACATTTATTTTATGCTACAGGGCCTGCAGAACTGATTGTGAAGGCCTCCAGGCAGATTTCTTTGACCCTGGCAACAAATAGTGGCTGAAATGTGACTGGTTAAATGCTTAAATATGAAAATACACATCTGGAAGCAGCGCAACCAGGGGGCTAGCAATGAAAGGAAGTGGAGAGACCATTTGGAATTATTTAGTACATATTCATGGAGGAAATATAATTAACATCAGTCTGTGATTCAGATATTTTTAGGCCAGCAGAGAAGGCCTTGCGGGCTCTGACGGCCCACCACTGGTACGTACGTATGCATGTCAGCTTTTCTCATTGTTGCCGTTAATTCAAATGACTATTCTGTTTGCTTTCTCATTGTCATCCACATCTGATTGCTAGCAGGTGTTTGTTTTTGTCATACCAAAACTAGAACTACTTCGTTTGTACTTCCATGCCCGTACCGTACCGTACCGTACCGTACCATTTTCTTCCATTTATTGTACAATATGTAATTTCAGGGCGGCTCGGTGGGCGCTGGTTAGCACGTCCGACTCACAGTTAGGAGGGTGCACGTTCGATTCCACATCCGGCCCTCCCTATGTGGAGTTTGCATGTTCTCCCCGTGTCCGCGTGGGTTTTCTCCGGGCACTCCGGTTTCCTCCCACATCCCAAAAACATGCTTGGTAGGCCGATTGAGCACTCCAAATTGTCCCTAGGTGTGAGTGCGGATGGTTGTTTGTCTCTGTGTGCCCTGCGACAAGCTGGCAACCGGTTCAGGGTGTCCCCCGCCGACTGCCCGATGACCGCTGGGTTAGGCTCCAGCACACCCTTGACCCCCGTGGGGACAAAGCGGTACAGAAAATGGATGGATGGATGGAATTTCAGTGCAACTCAGCATTTATTATCATTCAGTCTGTACATTGTTTGAATATTTATTGTAGGTGGTGTTGTCTCTTTCATTAAATGAACAAGTAAAGTAGACCTTACCATTTATAATAGTTCTAACCTGTCTGCAATGGTTACATTTTAGTTTGTTTTTTTTAAAAAAGAGACCAATTTATAGTCTTGTCTCAAAACAAAACAAAACAAAATACCTCTTTACATTGATCAGACTGCAAGCACTTTGTGTGCCAGGTGTTTTACCCCCCAAGTCATTTCCTCAAGACAAATGGAAACGTGCCATGTCCTTTAAACATCCTGTTAATATCTCTTATAAAAGTCACCACAGCTGAGAACCCAAAAGCTGTGTTTTATTACAGTTTGTTGCCTTTGTCAGGCATAGCTTTGAGATTACGTTTTCAGGTAATTATAGTGTTGCTCACACTAGATCAGCACAAATAAGTACTTTTGGGAAACAAAACAAATAAAAACAAAACAGTTGGCCCTTAACCCAACATCTTTGTGCTAGAAATGACAAACACCCAAAGTGTCTGTCAACATTCTGATGGAGGGGGTGTCCAGGTTAGCAAAGCTGTCAATCCAGTTCATGCTGCTGTCTATGCACCAACTAATTTCTTGAATTTTTGACGACAAGGTTTAAAAGGTAATTTATAATAGAGAGGGAGGGAGGGGGAAGGAGAGAGAGAGATTGCATAAAAATGACACTTTTCGCACCTAAATAACTAATAAAAAAAATAATAATGATAATAATTTTTTTTTTTACTGGTAATTCTGTTGTACATATAATGTCCGCCTTGGTGTCATGGAATAACAAGAACCAAGACAAGTGTAATAGTCCTTATTATGTGTACGTGTGGAATTTAGTAGTCCTTCACACAAGAGCCCATTGTTACGATTTGCAGAAAGAAGAGGCTGACTGTCAAGGTGTCTTTGTTTGGTCTGCTACCCATTTACCCAACTTTCATCCAACAAAAGCAGTTAACTCAACTAAGCATCGGTGAAATCAGACAATCAAAGCTATTACAGAAGGTCCGCATTCGTATACACAGTTTATTCAATGTGTATGCGTGCTGCCCGTGCGGTAATCAATATATGCCAAGAAATACTGTATGCTTTGCACTTAGAGTAAGATCACAGAGGAAAATAACAATAAGTAATCTTGTGTCATTTAGCTGTTCTATGCAAAGTAATGCAATCATCTAATGTTTAGTGTAATGCATCAATCATGCAAAAATCTATTGTTGCATTAGCCGTGAAAGAACAATAATAATAAAAATGCTATAATGGTTTGGGCTTCCTTGTCATAAATCACACTTTGAGGCTGGGGAGGGGGAATCTTAACCTGCTATTTTAGCTCATTCCGGCAGCTCTGCTGAATGTTGAATGGCTACTGATGATAATAATAATGTTGACGCAAATATATATATATGTTTATCTATATATTCAAAACAATAAAGCTGCATATTGTACTTAGTTGGTCACTTTCAACCCAAAGTAGTTGGAAACACTGTGACGTAGCCCCCTATCTGAGGATGACCCAACACCTTCTATAATGACATAAAGCAGTTTTTTGTTTGATAGCCACTCAGCACTTCACTGTAAATCAACTGTAAATGCATAAAAACAGTGCCGCCTGCTCGATTTATTACTACATTGCAAATCCTTTCAGACAAATATTAAAATAGGAACCAAATCAGTAGTGAGTTTGGTCTTGGAAGCTGACAGGCTGTCTGAATTTACATCAGTATTAGCATTGGAATGATAACACAGCTCTCAACTCGTGGCTGGATATGTTCCAAGTGTGTATTTCTGCGATGTCTCAACAAAATGCTAATAGAATCAACACATTATCACACCGTAGTTTGCTTGGCACCATTACACCAAGATGCATATTGTATAAATTGTAGATGTAAGCATGTGAGTTTGAAGCACACTGTTCACTTGAATGTCATTACACACATTTTTGTCGCAAATGTTTCTATTTGATAAGTGGAAGTGTATTGTCAACCTTTAGAAGTGTTTGTTTTTGAGTGGTGCTCTGAGCACTGTGTGAAGAGGATTTTTGATTTCACAGACTATACACACTGCCGGAGAAGTGCGCGGAGAAGATAATATTCTGAAAGAGAGAGGAAAAAAAGCGAGCTTTAATAAACCTTTTTAGGAGGCATAATCATTCATTTTGAACCTTAAACTCAACAGAACAACAAAACAAATCATTTTGGGGGGATACATGTTTTTTAATGCCTCCAAGGAAAACTAATTAAAGACGACACCCAATTTACATAAATAAGCATTATAATTTGCATGCATGCACAAGGGAATAGAGTCAGAAAAGAAAGCAATATTTCGCAGTCTGCTAATTTTGTTTTATTCATGGTATAAGCTTAATAATGATTTATTTTGGCGAGGAAGAGAAATAATCAAACTATCTCCAAAGTGGCAGCAGGCCTCTCTATTCAAAGGTTCCTTCCGAGTCATCGGATGACTCCAGTTTTGGAGTGGCACCTCCTGGCCTCACTCCAACTCAGGCTCCTTGAAAAGGGAAAGAAAAAAGAAAAGAAAGAGATTTTAAAGCCCACTACTGTGTATTAGTATGCAGTTCTGGCATTGGGGTAGAGAATTAATGGCTTTTACTGATAATGACTGTAATCGTGGCACAAATGGGGTGTTGAAATAGCAAACAACAGGCACCAGGCATGTAATGGGGATTTTATTAATTATAGCATGAGCAGTCTTCAGGATTTACTGTGGCCACGATTGCCGGTCGGGAAGGGGTCGACAAGTGCAATCCGACTTTGAAAGGGTCACTTTGCATGCGACAATGGAACTATGTTGGAGCTCAACAACTTAATGTTATTTTAATTATAAAATGTTTGTGTTTTTGTCTTAATTATAGATGTTATCCATGACGTCTTAGTCTATATGGATTGAACGGACAAATCATATTAATATTTATTATTAGTATATTAAAAACATGATAAGGGATGAAAGTAAGGAAGTGAAAAGCGCAAAGTTTGGGCTATTGGTTTGAAAATGTATCTCATTGTGGAAATCCTTAACGGCAACACCGTTGGAGGACAACAGCCCTGGAGGACAGCTTGTTACAGTGCTGTTAGTCATTCTTGCAGGTGCCTCGTGAACGGTGATTGTTTTTTTCAAAACCACAAAAAAACACATTTCTGTTTGACTAAGAAGGTAATACATATTCTATAAGCTGATCTTTGGAGAAGTTATCAGCTAATTGAAAAAAAAATTAACATATGGTAGCTCTGTCAGGTAAGAGACCATTCACACATCAAACTTATCAACGACAGGATTGATTAAAAGTCCTTTTTATTACTCACTGCATCCTTAATGGACGCCAGACTTTCAAAATGGAAGAAACAATTAGAGTTTTACTGCTTTGTGGCCAATGCTGATTTATATAAATCACTGCACGGGTGTAAATTTTCCAATAAAGGACTGAACCACTCCTGGCATACATAATTAACATGTCCGTATTTGGTACACACTGTCGACTGCATCTCTTTTAATTGGAAGGACTCAAAAGTCACTCTAATTTAGTCTCACTCAATCAACAGATTATGTGTGCTTGATGGAAATTTTAAATACATTTTCTTTAAATGCTTTAAAGCTAATAATCATACTTGTTTTTACATTCCCCAAAAAACTGCAAACAAACGCTATGACAAATGCCATTTTTATTTTTATTCATGCAGTGTATTTTAACAAAATTTTACTAATTCATTTTTGCATAGTTATTACACTAAGGGTGTTGTTATTATACTGTGTGTTCTACCTAAGATTATTTATTTTTCAACTTTGGTTCTTAACGCTGTCAGAATGTCCATCCATCCATTTTCTGAACCGCTTAGTCCCCACGGGGGTCGCGGGTGTGCTGGAGCCTATCCCAGCCGTCATCGGGCAGTAGGCGGGGGACACCCTGAACCGGTTGCCAGCCAATCGCAGGGCACACAGAGACAAACAACCATTTGCACTCGCACTCACACCTAGGGGCAATTTGGAGTCTTCAATCGGCCTACCAAGCATGTTTTTGGGATGTGGGAGGAAACCGGAGTGCCCGGAGAAAACCCACGCGGGCCCGGGGAGAACATGCAAACTCCACACAGGGAGGGCCGGAGGTGGACTGTCAGAATGTCTTCACCATATTTGTTAATGATTAAAGGTGGTGCAGAATAATAATAAATAAATAAATAATAGAAATAAATAAATAATAATATACAGCAGAGAGTTTATATCAATATTATCATTTTAGAGTCAAAATAAGCGCTAATCACATTTTCTTATGTTGAATTGGAACTAGAAAAACATTTTTAATTTGTTTTCAAAATTGTACTTAAAGTGAGGCTTTGGGGCAAAATGTTATCACAGAGACAAGAGGAGCTAAATACAACATCTGGCATCATGGAGCACCTAGAGGGAAATTTAAACAAAGTAATATACAAATCAATTAGCATGACAGTTCTTCCTCATTTAAACCTGGAAAGAAATGGCTTGAAAATCATGTTTTTTTGTTTGTTTCAAATGACATACATGTTCATTGATTTAAAGAACCTTTTAAAATTCTTTCTTTTTTAGATGCATACACTTAAAGTCCACATTAAGTTAAAATAAGTCATCTAAATTTGACAATCACCAGAGAAGATTGCAGTGAAAAAAAACTGTCAGCTTAGAATGATTTAAAAAAAGAACATACAAAAAGTACATCATGAATTCATGAAAAATCAAGACATTCTCTGGACTCTCAAATCCTGCGGCGTGTCCGCAGAATGCAGTGAAACAACGCTCCACTCAACTGTCAATCAAATACCACTTCTAAGACTTTGAAAAATAAACTTCTATTTTTTTCAATCACCTTTCTCATGCCTTCACACTGAACTTGAACTGCAAATATGTATCTGGGACCATGACAACTTTAAAGCACAGACTCATGGCTGACAACAAGGTGCTCAAAAGTGGCCATGGTAACACAAAGTGCCGGTCCACACTGACTGATATTTTTATTTTTTTATTTTTTCCCCCATCACTCAACCGTCTTGTCTCCATGCCAATTCGAAAGCCCCGGTCCACATGATGGTTATCAAGTCTGACTTAAAAAAAGAAATAGTAAAAACAAACATTTACTTTTTCCTGGTTAAAGATGCTTTTTGTGCTGTCTGCATTAAGAATTTTGAGCATGTACAGTGGATGCCTTTTTGCCCAAGTACCATTGCGTGACAGCAGTGTCTATACTGCACTCTACAATATATGTATTTATCCTGCATGCCCAAAGGCAACGGATGGTAACATAACCTCAGAAAATCTTACCACTCAGGTCCTGATTTTCTGTTGTGCCCTCATACATGCTGCTCTCTAACCTCACTCAGCTTTTTTATTGGGTGACTCAATTAATTTGAAGGTAATCAAGTCTGCTCTTCTAATCATATCACTCATTTTTTAAATAGCTTGCACACCATTATGACTACAAAACTCAGACTTGTCTTTACTTTGTGTCCAAAGATGCTCTCAACAGCCAGGCACTCAACAGTTAACATATTTCAGCTCCTTAAGATTGCTGTTTTTATCACGAGAATCAAAATATGCACTTTTTCAGAGCCTTCCTTGTTCGCATGTTCTGACAAGGCCTTAGCAAGTCACTTGGCTCTAGATTGTGTTTACTGCCTTAGTGTGTCTTTTAATAAGTATGCCTTGTGGAAAATATCACCTTATAAAAACAGCTGCAAAACATCTAGTAAAATAGACAAACATTTGATGCTTCCTCCTTGACTTTTGGTGTCATGTCATTTAAGACAGTTCAATATTTGTCATTCACTGTACTTTAAGTCAGTACACTATATTTTAAGCCTATCTCTACCTATGCCACCATTATGTTTTGTCCCTTTTCAAGATAATTATACATTAGATTTGGATTCTTATTTACAGTATCTAATTTTCTGCATTTCTAGTGTCAGTGCTGTAATGGAAAATCACTTTTGTTAAGCAAATACCTTGAGCCAACATGCCTCATTCACTTGTGAAATACTCCCAGTTTTGCTTTTTGTTAGCGTTTTTGCATCGACTATCTGTTCCCTGGGTGTGTACATTCTTTTGCAAGCTGTTAGGTCATGTGTGAAAAATGTATTGAAAAACAGTCATGCCATAACGTATCAAAACCTGTTTTTTTACGTAACGATCAAGATGTTCTTTTCTTTTACAAAATAAGCCCTATCTGAAACGATGTAGTGAATGTGCCTTGTTTTTTTTTCCCTCTTGTGCTCTCTGAGGTGAGAAGACACTGAAACCAAAGTTGGCAGCATTCTTTGGCAGTGACATACATGCACACAGACAGACACAGACAGACATACACTCATATACACAGTATCACCTTATTTTTCACATTTTCAGAAAGCTGAAACATGTCTCCAGACTCTGTGCAACGTGTCAAAACAGTATGCATAACCCCCCCCCCCCCCCACACACACACACTCACACATTTGTAGATTAACAATCATTTGTTTGAGGTGACTAGTAATGGTTAACATGCTTTAGTTCAACTTGAGTGCTTTGACTAAATTGGCCCTGTTGTCGTGCATGGCAATTTTCTGATATTTTGCCTATTTAGGGCAATACTTGTCCCTCATAAGTGGGGTAATTTCAGCGAGACAAGAAATAGGCTGTTTTAAGCATACTGTAATTCTTGATTGATTCTTTGGGTACTTTGATAAAATGTGTTTCGGTGTATCGAGAGCACCAGACCTGGCGCACCAGACAATATAGTGGCTAAAAGTAGGAAAAACCCAATGCCTGCTGAAACCACCAGCTACAGTAGTGTAACACGATTTGGGTGAATTTAATCAAGGTGGAGGCATGTGGATTGTGAATTCCACAGAGATGTGTGGTGGTTGTCACTATATGTGCCCACTTTAAAGATTTTTTGATCATCCCAGCCAACTTTGTATTATCAGCCTGTGGAGGTCTTCTTGCAGTTCCTTACAAATGTACTTTGCGTGCCTCGACCTGGTGTAGGACACAAATACCGTATTTTCCGAACTATAAGTCGCTCCGGAGTATAAGTTGCACCAGCCATAAAATGCATAATAACGAAGAAAGAGATATATAGACATATATAAGTCGCACCGGAATATAAGTCGCACTTTTGGGGGAAATTTATTTGATGAAATCCAACACCAAGATCGGTCATGTCATCTTGAAAGGCAATTTAAAATACAAATAGAATAGGCAAAAACAAGCTAAAGGTACGGTATGATAATGTTACATAAACACATGAACAAGGAACTGAGAACGTGGCTGACGTAACATATTAAGAGTTATTCAAATAACTATAGCATGAATAAAATGCTAACAAGTTTATCGAGCCATCCGCGTCACTCCAAATCATTAAACCCACTTAAATCTTCATCCTCTGTGTCACTTATAAACAACTCCGCTAACCCCGGAAGTAGTAGCACTTCCTCTTCTACGTGGCTTACGTCAGACTCATTGTCAGTTGCAGTTCCGATTATTCCACAGGCCTAGAGCACCCTCATGCAGTTTAGTGTAAATATATAATGTGAAATTATATTATGTGTTAATAATTTCAAACACAAGTCGCTCCTGAGTATAAGTCGCACCCCCGGCCAAACTAAGAAAAAACTGCAACTTATAGTCCGGAAGATTCGGTAAATCTTTTTTTTTCCCTTCCCCGTGTCCAGGACTATAGAAATGCCTCCCATTTGCCACATTTAAAGGGAATGTAAGGAGCCACAGATTGAGGCAAATTAAGTTTGCTGTGTTTAAGACCACAATAGTGCAAAATCTACACACCCACCCCTGCGCAAATTTAGACTTGGGACAGATTTACTCTGACCATAACAATAAAGCCCATAGAGCTGTTCCACGGCTAGGAACCACACCGGTTCTATATCCAAGGTTTTTGCCAGTGCCCCTCTCCAAAACCTCTGAGCTTCCTGGATTGGAAAACACCTTCCGATCCCCTTCCTCACAACAAGACAACGGTTACCCCTGTCTGTCAAGCCAGAGGCCCAATGTCCAGGCAGAGACAGACGCATATCAAACGAGACAAACCCACAACATCTGGTGCCTGGTGGAACTCTTGGCGGATGTTATCCACCCTCTAGGCAGGACCACCAAAGAGCTTGTTAACCACCTTAGCGACCTCAGCCCCGGAGATATGATTGCACACCACAGGGTCCCCAGACTGATTCCTCATTGGAAGCCGTATTGTTATAATTGAGTAGGTCTTTGAACTATTCTCTCATTCCACCCACATTCCCTGAGTTCGAGGTCAGCAGCATCCTATTCTTACACACACACACACACACACACACACACACACACACACACACACACACACACACACACACACACACACACGCACACGCACACGCACACTGTTAATGATGCATTACTTTCTCCCCTTATTTGTCAGCTCACAATCAAATGTTAACATTTTCTAAAACAGACAAATGTTTAGCAATTACGACATGGGAATGTCACGCAAGGCGGATGGTACAGTAGCAGCCTCATGGGTATTAAAGATATCTCTCAGACAGTCAGGTTGCTTCACCTGGTTTTATGTTTACCTCAGATGTTTGGATTAGAGATCACCCGGGTGGGACATATGAGACTAATCCACCGTACTTTTACTTTTTACTCAGCAACATCGTTGAGCAACGCCTTTAAGATATAGGAAATATAGCAGTGACATTTTGAGGATTTTCAGGTGCAGAACACCATCTGTAATCCTACATAGCTTGCATGTTTTTTTTCTGTCCCACTTTTATTTTATCCTTGTTTTAAGTTTTTAATATGTTTTACAATGAAGTGATCAATGTTTTAACGCATCAACATCACTTCAGTGTGATTTTGTGAAAAAAAGCACGAGATTGGCCAAAATTACCTGTTTCTTGTCTTATTTGATCATCACTTAGAAAGGTATACCACATTTCTAATGTTACGTGTGGGAATTCTGCCATTTGCTATTAAACATGAATTTTTGCGATTTACTGACATGCCCACACCGACGGCTGCATCATGAAGCATAGTGAGCAACACTGAATAGTATCAACTTTTAATAATTAAGGCATTACGATAGTGACTTAATTGAAAATGTAATATGCAACCGTAATTACTTCATTTGATGAAGACTCTCTTACATTATCATAGGTATTTAAAACTAGTAATTAGCAGTCATGGGAATGTCACTTTTTTCCTCCCTTTTGATTTTGAACACCAATACATTTTCATGAACTAGACTATTTAATAAGCAAAATATTGTTTTTATTCATTTTTCCCTTCGTCGTTTGAATTATTCTTTAGGTTTGCAAGATGAAAACAGTTTTTGTTAATTGACCAAGACAATCAAAGCAAAAGCAGAATATTTATTAGCTCAGAATATTTAATTTTTGGATTATTTGTGACTCAAATTTATGTCAGAAATAATTATATTGCCAAATAAACATACAATTTGTCCACTCTGTAGTATAGATTGCCATGGTATTGTAATATGGGATGGATGCAATCATGATGTGTATGCAGAGATGAAAAGGTTTTGCCTGGTGTGACGGTTCTTTTGACGGTTCATACATAACGTTGGAACTAATATGTGAATCTTTTATGCCATATAATTGCTTTGAAATGTCCTGATTTCTATAAAGCTACGTTTGATGACATGCCGTATTTCAAGTTTATCAACAGAAATCCGATGAGCATTTTGCTGCAGGCGATAAAGACTCTGCATTTTCACCTTCACTGCTCTAAAGTAAGGCCAATTTAAAGGAGACGTGTTGTTTGTCGACAAATTAACCACAGTTGTCTTAATAACCCGTCTGTGATGGTGTACCCCAAAACTTGTAAGGGATTGGACAGTACAGCCAAGTGCGTAGCGATAGAGACTTTATTGCGGGCGTGGGTAGCTGGAGCTGGCGCTGGATCGGCGATCAGGCTGGGACAAACAAGCTCTTCTGCTGTATCTTCGATTCTTCAAGGACGTCAGTTTGTCGTGGACCGGAGAGCGAAGCAATCTCATGGGACAGACGGACACTCGGGTCTGCGCTGGCGGCGTTGATATAGCGCTGCCCATGAGCCTGTGGCAGGTGGCGGCGATTCCGCTGATAGGGGGGCGTGGTCCTGTCACCGGTGGCGCCGGTACGTGACAGAACCCCCCCCACAAGGGACGGCTCCCGACGTCCCCAGAGCACTAAAACAAAAAAGACCAGAAGGCAGAGGAAGGCAACCCCCCGGACGACCAGGCGGGGGGGTTAGTACTCTGTCGAAACGTCTGACTCCTCGTCGGACGTAGGATCGACGGACGCGGGGGCAGAAGACTCCGGCACCGGCGGACAAGGCCGTCCCGGGCCCTTACCCCTGGGCCCCTCGACCGTCCTCGGCCGCCCGCGCCGGGGGCCCGGTTGGTCCGGGTGACAGCGATGGAACTACGTGATGAGCGAACGGTCAAGGATCCAGCGGCTTGGAACCCAGGAGCGGTGGGCGTCGTCATAGCCCTCCCAATCCACCAGGTATTGGAAGCCACGACCGAGCCGCCGCGATCGGAGCAGGGAGCGGACGGCGTAAGCCGGGCCCCCTTCGACGAGCTGGGGCGGCGGCGGCGGCACGGGCGCCGCCGCCAATGCGCTCTCAAAGACGGGCCGCACACGGGAAACGTGGAACGTGGGGTGTACCTTCATGGACTCCGGAAGGAGGAGACGGACGGCGGACGGGCTGATCACCTTCTGGATGGGGAACGGTCCAACAAAGCGCAGCGCCAGCTTGCGGGATCCCGTTCGCTGCGGCAAATCCTGCGTCAAGAGCCACACCCGCTGGCCCACTCTGTACTCCGGAGCCGGCGACCGGCGCTTGTTTGCCTGGCGGGCGTAGCCTGAAACAGAACGGAGCAGAGTGGTCCGGGCCCTCGCCCAGGCACGACGACAACGGCGGACACAAGCCTGGGCCGACGGGCACGCAGTGTCCTGTTCCTGGTGGGCGAACAAGGGTGGTTGGTACCCGAAGATGCAGTGGAAGGGCGACAGTCCCGTAGCCGAGCTGGGGAGGGAATTGTGGGCGTACTCCACCCAAGGCAGCTGTTGGACCCACCCACGCTGGTCCCCGGCGGCCATGCATCGGAGGGACCTGCCCAGCTCCTGGTTCAGACGCTCCGCTTGACCATTGGACTGAGGGTGAAACCCCGACGAGAGGCTGGCCGTAGCGCCGAGGAGTCGGCAGAACTCCGCCCAGAAGGTGGACGCGAACTGCGGGCCACGGTCCGACACGATGTCCTGTGGGAGGCCGTGGTGACGAAACACCTCCCGCACCATGATGGCCGCAGTCTGCTTCGCGGACGGAAGCTTAGGTAGAGGAATGAAGTGCGTCATTTTACTGAACCGGTCCACCATCGTGAGGACCACCGTGTTCCCCTCTGAGGGGGGAAGGCCCGTGACGAAGTCGATGGACAGGTGAGACCAGGGACGCCGGGGAACCGGCAAGGGTTGGAGTAGCCCGGCCGGAGGACGAGTAGAGGTCTTACAGCGGTTGCATATTGAGCAGGCTCTGACGTAATCGCTGGTGTCCCCTTGCCAGGTGGGCCACCAGAAACGCTGCGCCACCACGTACCTCGTGCGCGCAGCTCCGGGATGACAGGCCAGGCGTGAGTCGTGTGCCCATTGCAGCACGGACGAGCGCAGGCCCTCAGGGACGAACAGGCGACCCTCCGGGCAGTTGCTGGGACCGGGTTGATCGCGTGATGCGGCTTCCACTTGGCGCTCAATCTCCCATGACAGCGCCGCCACCCGCACCGAGCTCGGGAGAATAGCGGGAGGCGGACCCCGTCCCTCCTCCCCGCCAGGAAACGAACGCGACAGGGCATCCGCCTTCGCGTTGCGGGAACCCGGCCTCGCGTTCAGCCTCTTGGCCGATCTCAGGTACTCCAGGTTGCGGTGGTCGGTCCAGACGATGAACGGCGTGGTGGCGCCCTCCAGCCAATGTCGCCACTCCTCCAAGGCCAACTTGATGGCGAGGAGCTCTCGGTTGCCGACGTCATAGTTCCGTTCCGAGGCCGACAAGCGGCGAGAGAAAAAGGCGCACGGGTGGAGGCGATCGTCCTGGCAGCTGCGTTGGGACAGCACCGCCCCAACACCCACGTTCGAGGCATCCACCTCGACCACAAACTGCCGGTCAGGATCGGGGACTCGGAGGATGGGAGCGGACGTGAACCTCCTCTTGAGCTCCTGAAACGCCTGTTCTGCCCGTTCCGTCCATTTGTACGGGGAGGCGGGGCTGGTGAAGGCGGTGAGGGGCGCGGCCACCGTGCTGTACCCACGGATGAAACGGCGATAGAAGTTCGCGAACCCCAGGAATTGTTGCAGCCGCTTGCATGTCTCGGGGATAGGCCATGACGTGACCGCTTGCACTTTCTCTGGGTCCATCTCGACTGATCCCTCGCGCACCACGTAGCCGAGGAACTTGACAGAGGAGGCGTGGAACTCGCACTTCTCTGCCTTCACGTAGAGCGAATTTTCCAGGAGGCGGCGTAGCACCGTCCGAACATGCTTGATGTGTTCAGGGAGCGAGCGGGAGAAGATGAGGATGTCGTCCAAATAAACGAACACGAATTTGTCCAGCATGTCTCGTAGCACGTCGTTTATTAAGGACTGGAAAACCGCTGGGGCATTGGTGAGCCCAAACGGAACCACCAAGTACTCGTAGTGGCCGCTAGGGGTGTTGAAGGCAGTCTTCCACTCGTGTCCCTCCCGGATGCGGATCAGGTGGTAGGCGTTGCGAAGATCCAGCTTAGTGAAGACGGTGGCACCCTGAAGGCACTCGAAGACAGAAGAGGCAGGGGGTACCGGTTCTTAACGGTTATCGCGTTTATTCCCGGGTAGTCGATGCACGGGCGGAGCGTGCCCTCCTTCTTTTCCACGAAGAAGAACCCCGCTCCCGTAGGTGATGAGGACGGCCGTATGATGCCGGCCGCCAGGGACTCCCGGATGTATTCCTCCATGGCCCGGCGCTCAGGAGCGGACAGGGAGTAGACGCGTCCCTTGGGGGGGAAGGTGCCGGGCAGCAGGTCGATGGCGCAATCGTAAGACCGGTGGGGAGGAAGGGAGGTGGCCCTGGCCTTACTAAAAACCTCTTTTAGTTCGTGATAAACCGCCGGTACGGTGGAGATGTCGGGGCTGTACCTGGGCGGGGCTCCACCGAGCGGGCTGGTGGCCGCCCTCAGGCACGTCCGATGGCAGCGTTCGCTCCACTGCCGAACCACCCCCTCCTCCCAGTCCAGTACCGGGTTGTGCTGCCGCAGCCAAGGGTGCCCCAGGATGAGCTGCTGTCCTGGGAGGGGAAGAAGAAAAAACTGGATGGTCTCGTGGTGATTGCCGGAGAGCAGTACCTTGACTGGCTCTGTCACGAAGGCCACCTCGCCGATCAGACGGCCATCGATGGCGCGTGCGGGAATGGGCGGGTTCAGAGGCAGGAAGTTAATCCCCCACTGGCGTGCCAGGCGACTGTCCATGAGGTTACCCTCCACCCCGGAATCCACCAGGGCAGCCACGTTCCGGTCGCCCGCCGCGAGCTGGACACGTGCCTGTAACGTGAGCGTACTGGGACTGGGAGAGCCTGTGCTGGTCGAGCTCACGCGGATTCCCCCACGCCGCGTGAGCCCCGGCCTCCTGACTGTCACCCCGTCACTCGATGACCCCCCTCCCAGATCCATGGGCTCGGCGGGTGGTGCGGTTGGCGGGTTTCGCAGGGACCTCCGCTCCCGATCGCGCTGCTGCGTCCGGATCCGCCGGTCTACTCGGGCCGCCAAGTTCATCGCGTCCTTCAGGGTTCGCGGCCGATCGCGGGAAACTAGCTCGTCCTTCATGTACTCCGCGAGACCGTTGAGGAACGTGCTGACGAGCGCCGGCTCGTTCCACCCGCTGCTGCCGGCCAGGGTCTGGAATTTGAGGGCGTAATCTGCGACCGATCGGCTACCCTGACGCAGCGTCGCCAGTTCCTCGGCGGCGTCTTCGGCGGCAGAGCCCAGGTCGAACAGGCAGAGCAACTCCTCCGCGAATGCGTCGAACGCGTCACAAGCCGGGGCCCCCCTCTCGTATTCGGCCAGCCCCCACAGCCGCGCCTTGTCCGTGAGGTGGGTTCGGGCGAACCCGACTTTGGCAGCCTCCGATGCAAACGTGACAGGCTGGAGATCAAACATTATACGGCAGTTAGTCACGAACGCCCTCACGTATTTGGGATCTCCGCTGAACTTTTCGATGTTGCCGAGGCGGGGCTCCAGAACGTCCACGAGCCTCCTGGCCTCGGTCGACGGGCGGGGCGGGGGTGCCGTGACAGCCGGGGGCGCAGCCACCGACAAACTCTGGAGGGCTTGGGCCATTTCCTGCTGCTGTTGCTGTTGCCGTAGGTCCACCTCGATCAGGTTCCGGATGTCGGCGGATAGGCTGCTAATGGCGGTCTCGGCTCGCTCCAGTCGGGTGAATGCCGTCTCTTCGTTCGCTGGCTGCATAGTGTTGGTCCGTCTGTACTGTAAGGGATTGGACAGTACAGCCAAGTGCGTAGCGATAGAGACTTTATTGCGGGCGTGGGTAGCTGGAGCTGGCGCTGGATCGGCGATCAGGCTGGGACAAACAAGCTCTTCTGCTGTATCTTCGATTCTTCAAGGACGTCAGTTTGTCGTGGACCGGAGAGCGAAGCAATCTCATGGGACAGACGGACACTCGGGTCTGCGCTGGCGGCGTTGATATAGCGTTGCCCATGAGCCTGTGGCAGGTGGCGGCAATTCCGCTGATAGGGGGGCGTGGTCCTGTCACCGGTGGCGCCGGTACGTGACAAAACTTGCCTAAAGTGAGCTGGGATTGGCTTCAGCTCATCCAGCGGCCCGAATGAGGACAAGCGGTATTCATAGAATATTGACGGATAAATTACCGTAGTTTCCAAATCAGTGCATGCAGCCGACACATCAACAACCCCGATAACAAAAACAACAAATGCATTTAGGCCTGTTATCAGAAGCTAATGCTAGTCTGTGCTCAGACAATAGCGCTGCAGCTCTGCTTAACTTTTTGCTTCTACGTAATTTAGCTGTCATTTGTGAGGAAGGAAAAGCTGAGCTGCCATGTCAGGAATGAAGAAACTTTAGAAACCTCATAAATCATATTTTGTTGTGATCGACAAGTGGATCAGCGCAGCATCTGCTATGATGCGGACTTCCTTACCGGTCCGTTTCGATTTACCGGTTGATCTACGTCGCTTTGTTTTTTTCCTGAAAGGTATTCATCACTGAAGTAATTTGTAATTAAAAGTATCCCATCAAGAACAAATTACTAGGTCAGTAAGATTTCTTATATCAAAGCCAAAACGTGAGGTCTTTTACAAAGTACTGGTTGGTCTGTTACGGTTTGAACTTGAACCTCTGTTTTGTGGAACAACATAATTGTCTTCAACATGCACACAAGCAGCATGCACCAGTCATGATACCCCAAGGCCTAGATTAATTAAGCTATGAAAACCCATGAGCAGAGAGCATTCAGCAGGTGCCTGTTTGCTTTGCTCTGGGACTTGTTTTTGGCACTGGTGCTCATTATGAATCTATAATGAAGTTACAGTTTTCTCTTTTTTTCAAATAGTCATTGGCAATACTCTTGACAAAACTGTCCTATATAGTCGAATAAACAGTATAAATGTGTGTATATATATATATGGAATATTTTCTCAGTGTCAGCGGTGGCTGTCACACGAACTGTCCGAGCCTCGCTGGTTCCTCAGTCGGACAGAAATGACGAAAAATTGATATATACCTCTTAAGCATATAAACAAAAATTATTTTTTTCCCCACCACAATTGTTGCTTCCAAGAAAATCTTCCTTTAATTATTCAAAAGCATGGAATTTTGTTTTATCATCGTAATAATGTTTGATTTTGTTTAATCCATTCTCCATTTTATACAAGCTAATACATTATTTAGAAAATACATCTTTAGGCATGTATTTCTCCTTTCATAATTTAAAAAAAGATATGTGTCTAGGAAAATCCAGGTGTCTGGTTACCCCACACAAATTACTTCAAGGGATGTAATTTTCAAACACTTTGCTTGACAGGTGAAAATTATACTTTGCATTTCAAGTTTGAGCTGTGGTATTCACCACTCAACGCACTCTAGTGATTCTCACTGCTTTGCTCGACACTTTCCCCCACTGTGCTTCCCTCAAGGGAAAGATGCCTACCACGTGTTGTAATAAGGGTAGCTGATATAATGAAGGTCATTGTAATCTAAGAGCTAATGTGCCAAGGAGTCAAGGAACTGTAGCTTTACTTGCCAGTAAGGCCTGCGTGTGGTGCCCCTGGGGATCGTGCTGATAGGGTTATCTTGGCTAACCTGACTCTAATATAGGCCTTGCTCTGCTGTTTGTGTCAGTGTTGGAGATGAACTTTTCCCATGGATCCTCTTCATCTGTGGATGGGCATGGGAGGAGGCTTCATATTGGTTAAATCCCATCCCAAGGTGGTTTGCTCCCCTTTCTGTTCACGCACTCTGTTCAGAGCGCCGCTCTTCATCTCGGTGAATGTGTGACTCAGAAAACAGACTGCTTTCGATTGAATGTGGTTGACAAAGAAACATTACATCGCTCTCTGCCGAGGACGGTCTCATAAGAGATGACCTCTAAATCTAATCCTATCCCTCAGGATATGCAAATGTCCCCTGATCAAATTTGATTTGTTTTTTTGTCAGTTCAGGACACAGCAGTTTGCTTACAACTCTGATACAAGCCAACCCAAAGGATAGTGCATATATGAAGCTCTGGCGTATTTGCCATTTTTATTCCAACTGACTCAAGGCTTTGCTGTCAAACATAAGACACGCGAGAGGAATAACTGGCAGTGTGAAAGTATTTGAAATATTTAATTTTCAAGTTTGGATTCTATTTATTGCACTGAGGGGGGTATGCAACGGCCGCTGTATGATCTGAATCATGTTCAAATTTTGTGTTTTTGCATTGTGGTTACCAGTGGTTACCAGTGGTCAGCAAAACAAAAACAATTCAATCTTGGTCACTGGCACACAGTAAATGCTAAAATTTCTTTGTGCATTTAGTTTTTTCTACATCAATGTCTTTGAAAAACTTTGAATGCCTTTTCTTGTTTAAAAAAAAACAACAAAAGGAAAGAAAAAAAATCCACCGCACACCCAGTCCATACGATCCCATCATTCAAACTTCTGAGTCTCTCTTTGTGGCTTCCTGGAGGACTACGGTGAGATGATCTCTTTTGTTTCGCATCATTAGTTCCATCTGTTGTGAGAGCAGGCCTGTCTGTTCCGGAGCATGCCGATGTGATGGTTGCCAGGGGCGACTGGAGACGCTACCGTCCTGGTTGCTGGTGGCCTGACCTCGGCCACTGGCAGCGCCTTCTCCATGATCCCTATGACACTCATTGCTGCTTTGACTACTTGAACTTCACTAAAATAGTACATCTAAGAAAAACCAACATCATGTACTTCAAAATCATAAATTAGACAAATGCAGTTATTTTAATGAAAGTATTTTTGAGCAAGCTTATGGTTTGGACATGTTACTCTACAATAGCATCCTCTGAAAAGGACAAATCGCTGACTTAGATCGCGTCCACTCTGTAGGTCAGATTGTCATGCTTGTCTTCTTGCAATGAGAAGTAAACGATGTGCCTAACAGATGTAGCACTTCCTCTCCCAACAAAGAAATATTTTATTCATCATTTACATAAATGATAAAGCTTCAGAAAGTCTTCGCACTGATGGGCATACATGATCCAAAATCTGTCTTCCTAAGAATAATTAGTTACATATCAGCACACTTGGGATATCTTTCCCCCGTTACTTTATTTGATCTAATTAGATCTTTAAAAGCAAAGTGTTTCCGCGATGATCAACAGCAGCATCAGAACAAACGCTGTGAAGAAAAAGCGCAGATTCTTAATTTTTCCCTTTAAAGACTCTCCTTTTAGTTTCTGGACCTAATCCATGTACACTCCCTCCCCAGCTAAGACCAAGAATTGTGGCCTTACCTTTTAATTATAATTTGTAATTCTCCAATGAATATTTCCATAATGTCTCCCACGTGAATTGCTGCGGCCTTATTGCCACAGTGTGCGATGTACATCACAAGGGCAGCCGTGTGCATGTCATTGGGGAGATCACCAGATCATTTTCATTGAAGATGGAGCTATCAAAGGTCATAGCCATCTAAATGACCTAACCTTGCAATGTAACACCTGGATGTAAAAGTGGACTCATCCTATCTGGTGGGATGTGCGTAATGTACCTCTAATGTATAAAGTGCGGAAATAAAATAAGAGTTATAGGTTGGTGGTGGAGGCTCAGTGGGTTAGAGAATAGTGTAACTGGAGAGGATGGAAAGACTTTGTTGGTATCACCCAAGGTGACAGGCTACTGCCAAAGTGCTGTATTTGTTGGATCCATGATGAAATAGAGTCTGTGGAAAAGGACAATATTCAGTTTGAATTGATTCTCTGAAAACTCCAGAAGTGAATATGCTTTCATTTTGATAGTATTACTATGGACAAAATGCGTTGCGCCCGTTTCACCTCGCCATTACTTTGCTCCATTAGGGCAAAACCCACTCATTTTATTTTTGCCCAGTCTATTTTCTGTGATAAAATGAAAATCTGAGAGCTTTATTAAGTCTGAGTGACACCCAAAGCTGAGAGCCTGTAGGAAAATAAGTCATGTGGGATCTAGTTTCCTTTCTAGTTTCTCTATTTCCAGCTCCTGATCAAATACTGCGCTTTCCAGTAGAGGCCTAATGTGAGTGTCAAGTTCCTCTCACTACATTACATTTGAAGATTTCATTTTTGTCATATGTGTAGTGCAGCGTATTGCTGCGAGACCTTTCAACTTTTGTGATAGGCTACATTTAGAGAACTATACTGACAGCAGTTTATTAATTGTGTTGAATGCTCCCAGACAAGCCATGACTATGCCGATTATGATGCATTGTGGGAATTTAGGATGTGTCTCTTCCATCACTGGGTCTGATGTCATATACTATATATCTCGATAAACTGCCGATGATACTATACATTCAGGATACGTATCAAGCTTCTCCTGATGCGAGACGTTTCACTCCAATTACAATGCCAATCATTCCAATTACAGTTTGATATGATTTGATTGTATTTGGCAGAGGCGGCTCGGTGGTGCACTGGCTAGCACGTCCGCCTCACAGTAAGGAGGGTGCGGGTTCGATTCCACCTCCGGCCCTCCCTGTGTGGAGTTTGCATGTTCTCCCCGTGTCCGCGTGGGTTTTCTCCGGGCACTCCGGTTTCCTCCCACATCCCCAAAAACATGCTTGGTAGGCCGATTGAGCGCTCCAAATTGCCCCTAGGTGTGAGTGCGTGTGCGGAGGGTTGTTCGTCTCTGTGTGCCCTGCGATTGGCTGGCAACCGGTTCAGGGTGTCCCCCGCCTACTGCCCGATGACAGCTGGGATAGGCTTCAGCAAGCCCGCGACCCCCGTGGGGATACAGCGGTACAGAAAATGGATGGATGGATGTATTTGGCAGACTGCTCCGATCTCAACCACGTTATTGTTTTTGACTAGAGTGGCTTTTGAACAATTTGAGATTCATTTCACCCCATGTGAAGAAACGACCAATGGTATCGAATTTAGATGTGAGATGTCATCCGAATTTTATTGTTTAAAATGTTTTGCGAATTACATGTCTACCGTATTTTCCGGACTATAAGTCGCAGTTTTTTTCATTTTGGCCGACGGTGCGACTTATACCTAGGAGCGACTTATGTGTGAAATTATTAACAAATTATTACATCATATCACATTATTTTCACAACAAACCGCATGAGGGCGCACTAGGCCTGTGAAATAATTGGAACTGAAACTGACGATAAGTCTGACGTAAGCCACGTAGAAGAGGAAGCGCTGCATCTTCTACCTCCGGAGTTAGCGTAGTTTTTTAAAAGTGACACAGACGATGAAGATTTCATTGGATTTAGTGATTTGAAGTGACACAGACGGTTTGGTAAACTTGTTAGCATGTTATTTATGCTGTAGTTATCTGGATAACTCTTAATATGTTACGTCAGGCACGTTCTCAGTTCCTTGTTTATGCGTCATGTAACGTTAGCATACCATACAATTATTCAGCCTGTTGTTGCCTCTATTGTTTTTATTTTAGATTGCCTTTCAAGATTACAAGATTATATACATTTCATATTGAAAAGGCAAACCCCTGAAGTTTCTTTCCTCAGATACATTCACGTCATTTATATTATTGTCATTGTCAAAATAACAGTTGCAGCAAATACAACCATAACTTAAATACATAGAATTACAATGATTAAATTCGGAGTAGACAATTGTTACATGTTTTATGTTGTATAGATGTATTCACATCAAATAAAAAAAAGATTGGTAATTTAAATTCTGATTATTTCCCCACACTGCTTTCAGAACATATACGTAACAAATGGTAATGCATATAATTCCATCATTCATCCAGATGTGTTCTCACAGATCTCAAAAAAGAAGCTTTGGTTTAGTTAAGAATAAATTGTATTATTCGTCATTCTTGTTTATTAGTGTGAAGGTGAAACCTTCACACTATTGTTATTCCTGTACTTTATTAGTGTGAAGGTGTAACCTTCACACTATTGTTATTCCTGTACTTTATTATTATTATTATACTACATCTTCCGCTCACTTTTTCGCTGATTAACTACTTCCACATACTTCAACCGATTCACTCCATTCCACTTTTCACTTATTCCAAATATTCATGACACCATTGCTTACATTTTTTTTGTTCCACAAATTTTCCGTTTTCACAGAATTCCCAAATTTCCGGCAATTTTTTCCCCATTCATTCTTAATGGCAGATTCAACATTTCACATTTACGTTGTTCCAGATTGAAATTCACATAATTCAACACATTCAAATCACATTGGGGACATTCCCAAACTTGCCAAATTCAAAATTTTCACGTTTCATCTTTTATTTTGAAATTCACACCCAATTCACCAATATTTCGTTTTTCCCTTCTCATTTCTACATTTTTCAACCCATTCAACCCATTCCAACTTTCAACTGTTCATTATTTTTCTACCTATTCCACAACTTCCCAAAAACTTCACATCTTTTATTTTGAAATTCACACCCAATTCCTTTTTCCCTTCTCATTTCTACATTTTTCAACCGATTCAACCCATTCCAACTTTCAACTGTTCATCATTTTTCTACCTATTCCACAACTTCCCACTTACCAAAAACTTCACATCTTTTATTTTGAAATTCACACCCAATTCCTTTTTCCCTTCTCAATTCTACATTTTTCAACCGATTCAACCCATTCCAACTTTCAACTGTTCATCATTTTTCTACCTATTCCACAACTTCCCAAAAACTTCACATCTTTTATTTTGAAATTCACACCCAATTCCTTTTTCCCTTCTCATTTCTACATTTTTCAACCCATTCAACCCATTCCAACTTTCAACTGTTCATTATCTTTCTACCTATTCCACAACTTACCAAAAACTTCACATCTTTTATTTTGAAATTCACACCCAATTCCTTTTTCCCTTCTCATTTCTACATTTTTCAACCGATTCAACCCATTCCAACTTTCAACTGTTCATCATTTTTCTACCTATTCCACAACTTCCCAAAAACTTCACATCTTTTATTTTGAAATTCACACCCAATTCCTTTTTTCCCTTCTCATTTCTACATTTTTCAACCGATTCAACCCATTCCAACTTTCAACTGTTCATTATCTTTCTACCTATTCCACAACTTACCAAAAACTTCACATCTTTTATTTTGAAATTCACACCCAATTCCTTTTTCCCTTCTCATTTCTACATTTTTCAACCGATTCAACCCATTCCAACTTTCAACTGTTCATCATTTTTCTACCTATTCCACAACTTCCCAAAAACTTCACATCTTTTATTTTGAAATTCACACCCAATTCCTTTTTCCCTTCTCATTTCTACATTTTTCAACCGATTCAACCCATTCCAACTTTCAACTGTTCATTATCTTTCTACCTATTCCACAACTTACCAAAAACTGCATCTTTTATTTTGAAATTCACACCCAATTCCTTTTTCCCTTCTCATTTCTACATTTTTCAACCGATTCAACCCATTCCAACTTTCAACTGTTCATCATTTTTCTACCTATTCCACAACTTCCCAAAAACTTCACATCTTTTATTTTGAAATTCACACCCAATTCCTTTTTCCCTTCTCATTTCTACATTTTTCAACCGATTCAACCCATTCCAACTTTCAACTGTTGATCATTTTTCTACCTATTCCACAACTTCCCACTTACCAAAAACTTCACATCTTTTATTTTGAAATTCACACCCAATTCCTTTTTCCCTTCTCATTTCTACATTTTTCAACCGATTCAACCCATTCCAACTTTCAACTGTTCATCATTTTTCTACCTATTCCACAACTTCCCAAAAACTTCACATCTTTTATTTTGAAATTCACACCCAATTCCTTTTTCCCTTCTCATTTCTACATTTTTCAACCGATTCAACCCATTCCAACTTTCAACTGTTCATCATTTTCCTACCTATTCCACAACTTCCCACTTAGCAAACATTTCACATCTTTTATTTTGAAATTCACACCCAATTTTCCTAAATTTCCTTTTTCCCTTCTTATTTCTACATTTTTCAACCGATTCAACTTGTTTCAACATCATTCTTCTTCACCTTCACACGCAATTTCTTCAGGAATTGCAAATTCTAGTTATTATTATTCTACTTATTCCGCTCACTTTTTTGTCGATTAACTACTTCCACATACTTCAACCGATTCACTCCGTTCCACTTTTCACTTATTCCAAATATTCATGACATGGGTGCTTACATTTTTTTCCTTCCAAAAATTTTCCGTTTTCACAAAATTCCCAAATTTCCGGCAATTTTTTCCCCATTCATTCTTAATGGCAGATTCAACATTTCACATTTACGTTGTTCCAGTTTGAAATTCACATAATTCAACACATTCAAATCACATTGGGGACATTCCCAAACTTGCCAAATTCAAAATTTTCACGTTTTCATCTTTTATTTTGAAATTCACACCCAATTCACCAATATTTCCTTTTTCCCTTCTCATTTCTACATTTTTCAACCCATTCAACCCATTCCAACTTTCAACTGTTCATCATTTTTCTACCTATTCCACAACTTCCCACTTACCAAAAACTTCACATCTTTTATTTTGAAATTCACACCCAATTCCTTTTTCCCTTCTCATTTCTACATTTTTCAACCGATTCAACCCCTTTCCAACTTTCAACTGTTCATCATTTTTCTACCTATTCCACAACTTCCCACTTACCAAAAACTTCACATCTTTTATTTTGAAATTCACACCCAATTCCTTTTTCCTTTCTCATTTCTACATTTTTCAACCGATTCAACCCATTCCAACTTTCAACTGTTCATCATTTTTCTACCTATTCCACAACTTCCCAAAAACTTCACATCTTTTATTTTGAAATTCACACCCAATTCTTTTTTCCCTTCTCATTTCTACATTTTTCAACCGATTCAACCCATTCCAACTTTCAACTGTTCATCATTTTTCTACCTATTCCACAACTTCCCAAAAACTTCACATCTTTTATTTTGAAATTCACACCCAATTCCTTTTTCCCTTCTCATTTCTACATTTTTCAACCCATTCAACCCATTCCAACTTTCAACTGTTCATTATCTTTCTACCTATTCCACAACTTACCAAAAACTTCACATCTTTTATTTTGAAATTCACACCCAATTCCTTTTTCCCTTCTCATTTCTACATTTTTCAACCGATTCAACCCATTCCAACTTTCAACTGTTCATCATTTTTCTACCTATTCCACAACTTCCCAAAAACTTCACATCTTTTATTTTGAAATTCACACCCAATTCCTTTTTCCCTTCTCATTTCTACATTTTTCAACCGATTCAACCCATTCCAACTTTCAACTGTTCATTATCTTTCTACCTATTCCACAACTTACCAAAAACTTCACATCTTTTATTTTGAAATTCACACCCAATTCCTTTTTCCCTTCTCATTTCTACATTTTTCAACCGATTCAACCCATTCCAACTTTCAACTGTTCATCATTTTTCTACCTATTCCACAACTTACCAAAAACTTCACATCTTTTATTTTGAAATTCACACCCAATTCCTTTTTCCCTTCTCAATTCTACATTTTTCAACCGATTCAACCCATTCCAACTTTCAACTGTTCATTATCTTTCTACCTATTCCACAACTTCCCAAAAACTTCACATCTTTTATTTTGAAATTCACACCCAATTCCTTTTTCCCTTCTCATTTCTACATTTTTCAACCGATTCAACCCATTCCAACTTTCAACTGTTCATCATTTTTCTACCTATTCCACAACTTACCAAAAACTTCACATCTTTTATTTTGAAATTCACACCCAATTCCCTTTTCCCTTCTCATTTCTACATTTTTCAACCGATTCAACTTGTTTCAACATCATTCTTCTTCACCTTCACACGCAATTTCTTCAGGAATTGCAATTCTAGTTATTATTAATATTGTTCATATTTTGGTGTTGTGAAATATGAATATTACGTTTTTTATCATTAATAAATTGTAAATGTGAAGAGATAATTGTGATTTTGGTTGATTGAGCTACGTAGAAATTTAGCTACGGTGGCTAAGGTGATCAGCGTATTCTTTGTCAACCGCAACATAATTCCTCGGTTTGGAACACATGGAGGGAGCCGCAGTTGTGCTGTTGCAGTTGTGCGTGCGGATCGATCGCCGGATGTGCGGGGGGTGTGGTGGGGGTGGAGAAGTCCCCGACTGTCTCGCAGTGTGCAGCAGCCCTAAGAGCTGACTTGGAGCCCGTCACATTCCCGAATCATGCCATATCACCTTTCAACTTTGTGTCTGTGTCATTTCAGTCCACTCTGACATTTGGCGCTCAACAGGTTTTATTTGCAATGTGACGCAGAATGGGCACTGCACATACCTGTACATCTAATTGCTAGTTAAATCAAACAGAGCGGGGCTTTTATGGGCTACCTGGTTTTTCAAATAATGAGTGATCATTTATTGTCGTTAACTCCAAACTGTGTTTGCTTCTTCCACAACACTTCCAAATTCATCACACCAACTTCCATTTGGGCTTTCAGTGATGTCAGAAAATATGCAGTGGTGAAAACCGTCAGACCTACACATAAAGCGAAAGCTCCCAACAGTGCGCACTATTTAAGAATAAGTGAACACTCAATTTAGAACTTGTTATCTAGGATTTTCATCATAAGATCACGTTTGTAAGAAGCCCAGATTAAACATGACCAGCAGCAGACCAGGCAACGTGTTAGAGTCAACACACAATTTAGTTCCATCTATTTAGGATGTTCTTTAATCAGGCTTGAATTGTCCACTCAGATTGCTGTATTTGGGTTTCTTCTGTGATATACTTTTATGTTATGGTCCTCATTTCATTTCTTTCATTGGGATTCCAGTACTGACAGCCAGTAATCATGTGCACGTGACTATTTGAACTTGGTGAAGCTTTGCGATGGTGCTTACTTTCAAAACAAACAAAACACGCACACTGAGCTCTTGGTTTGGAGCTGTCTGAATATCCATTCAATAAAACAATCTCAGCTGTGAACCATCCAGGATCTGTCATGCTGCGTATTCCCCATGAAAATACGCCCTCCCCATCACCCTCCTCCCGTTTCAAAGCCATCGGCTTTTGGTTCCCCTGGGAGCACCAGCATCAACCTGTGCGCTTTATTTAAACTTGTTGGGAAGATCTGGTGCTTTTCATCCAGTAAGCCATATGACATTTACAGGCCATCACTACGTGGTAAAGGGGTATTTGAGTTGCAGCCCAGAGGTGACTGTTTCCAGTCGCAGTGATATGATGGCAGGATTTTGAATGCACCCACTATATGGACTCCTTCTCATTTGCTTGGTTCTAAGCGCTAAATGATGGATGCTGAGCCAAAGCGTACACTAAAGTGAAAATGTGAAAGAAAGACAAATGAGGAAAACTGGCAAAGGCAGTGTTTCAACTTGAAAGGAGCTCTGACCGGTTCTACTGACCTTTTCTCAAAATATCTACCATACCACTTAAATAAATGTCATTTTACAATTTATGGTTTCAGTGGTACACTTTGATAGGTGGTATTTCAGCTTATTCTCATGGGTATTTTGTAGGCTTTTGTAAAAGGCACTAGGAGTAAGATTCTCCAATTAATAGAAATTATATTTAAGCTTAAAAAACGTTCTTTTACTTACGAAAACATATACTCCCAATCAAGCGCTTTCAAACAATTGCATCATTTGGAATTGGCATTATATATTAGTCGATGAACTCATTAGTCACTGAATTGCAATTGAAGTGAAATAGAGTGTTGATGTTTATTCAGACTTAACTAGTTAGTAATCTTAAAGAACATCATCAGGTCGTCCCTCTGTTATCTATTGTATGGCATTTAATGTTTGATTTTATAAAGCCAATTATTGTAAATGGATTATTATTGAATTATCTGCAGTAGATGGAAACACAGTCTTTTTTCCCCTGACATTTAAAATCAAGAAAAATAATAAACATTTTGGTGAGCCGCACTTCCATTCAATAAAATATGTTTCGGACGCTTTGATATAGGCCGAAACCACAATATAGTGGGGGATTACGGTTTTAATAGTCAGTCACACTTTAGTCATCCTTGTTTCAAATCTAAAGGTAAAGTTTTCAGGCATAATGCAGTTTTTACACAATGCTCTAGTCACTTCGCTGTGGCAACCCACTTTGGGGGGGATTGTGCAGGCAAAGCTTATATGTGCATGTGAAGTGAGGCTCATGTTGTCCCCTTTGTAAATTTTGTTGTACTCACCTATTAAGATTTCCTACTAAACTCACATGAGAACATGACGGGTAGTTTAACAGAATCCTCGCGGATAGAGTTTTCATTACAACTCAGAGTCTTATAGAGACGTTCAGTGCATCTCAGGGAATTAATTAAGGTACTGGAAGTACATTCCTTTTTTATTGTTCATTTGGTATTTTACTGTCATTTGATGGCATGTATTATGAAGGTGGACACAAAGTTAGGGGAACAGTTTGACATAAAATAAAGGTCCCTGGCCTGAAGTGGACCTGTGTTACCACTGCCATGTGGCATGGGCCCCAACTGTTTGGCTATCAGGACACCCCAGCACATCTTTTTTTCATCACCTCTTTAACTGCCTTTTAAATCATCAAAGTGGTCAGCCTCAGTGTGTTACTTTTTTTTGTACCATCTTGGGAGGACAACTGTGCTTTGCCATTACATTATTGGACCATTAAACCGCAGCCCCTCCCACTCTTAAGCACTTCAGTTCTGTATAAATGCATCAGAATTACCTCCAGAGGGGGGTGGTGCAAAAAGACCACTGGAAAGCCTACTTACTCTCTTAATGATATCTTGTCCTTTTTAAAGTCGTCATCTTTCACAAATGGATGAGTATGGAAGAGGAGCACCTAAGGGACTGAGGTCATCCCAACCTTCTTGTATAGCACAGGAAGTTTCATTTCCTCAGAAAAGAGGCAGGACAGTTTGAGCTCCAAAGAGGAAAGGTTGAATAGGAAGAATAGGGCAATGCCGTTAGTGGATAACTTGTTCGCTACTCAGGCTCAGTTGTGTGGCCTTGTTCATTTGATAGAAATACCCCCACAAGTTCAAACAATTTTCTCAGGTGAAAGTATACTTTTGGACATGCCAGAGAATGCTCAAGGTTGTAGTGAGTGGGATACACTTTGGCTCTAGAAGACTTTTATTGAATCTTCTGTACCTTGATTGGGCCACGGCTTCCACATTACTTTATTTTGAAAAATCTCACAACACACCACCAAACAAAACTATCACAGAAAGTCCCAGTATGGATGCAATCCTGAAATAAGGATGCTTTTTTTGATGATCTCTTTGATTTATTACGTGGACAAGTGGAGATACTGGAATATCCTACCTTCTGCCATCTAATAGAGCATTTCTTTGTTCTGCCTGCCAATATACGTCACAGGTATAGGTGGATAATTCTAATCATTGAATCATTTCCCATGGCACCTTAGTTGGAAATCACTATCATAGAAGGACCACAGTACAGGTATTGTACTTTTCCCCTGAAATGCCATCACCTTTGGGTTTTCTCCAGTCCCACATCAAGTAGGTGTAGTCAGTTACATATATGACATGTGTCTCTGAGGAGCCTCTCATTTGTATAATAGCTATCTGACAAGGTCATAGCAGTTTGTGTGTCTTTGAAGACGGCGGAAAGAGAACATCTTCCCTCTTGATTGTGCCTGTAGAATAGAACAAACGTAAGATCGTGGTGTCAAGGGGCTTCCACTCTTCACAGATGATACGAATCAGACGTGAAACGATTTAGATGGAGTGATAGCTATCTTAATTTCATGCGCCGTCCGCCGACTGGAGGAAAGCATCGGGGAGCGGAATTGGCGGCCGATTTACAGTGAAATCGCAGGGAAACGTATCCATCTGGTGTATGAATAATTTAGTCGACTCAAGTTGGTTCCTGTTGCCGCAGTGTTTGTGCTTGCCTTCGTCTCCCTGCACAGCACCCTGTAGCCCACACGTCCCTCCCCCTTAGACTACTCTCCTGAGGCTTGTTTGTGATGCTTAAAGGCAAGTTGGGCCACACGAGGAATTTCTAGGAAGAGACGATGATTTCCTATCCCTGATGTGCTTAATGTCTACTTTCTCTTTCTACGCACCAATATGTTCCTCGTAGACAATTTCAAATACCCAGTTAAGTTTCACTCATTAGTATAGCACATGCACAGAGGCACTTTATACACACACTGCCTGTGGATATATGGAAGGAGATGAGAAAACCTTGGATTTGAATACAGCTAGCTAGCGTCGATTATGGGGCACTGAAGAGGGACACCCATCATTGTTTTGTATCTTTCTAATCTAAATTGTCATGACAAAAATTGTAATTGACAGATATTGTCAATGATGTTATATGTTTCTCAAACACAAACGCATGCTTTACTGCGAGTACATTGTGTGTATTTTCGGGATTGTAATAATATAATGGAAGCGGGACTAGGTGTCAAAAGGGTGTGATAAAGATCTTACATTTGATATCCCAAACTCAATTCCTTCATTTTTCTTAAAAGTAATACATCTTTTAACATGACCGCATTGTCGAATGAGAAAAACGAATAACCTTAGTAAGTGTATTTGTTTTAAAGAAGTATTTCAACGATGGGATCCACTGCCTGTGCTGCATGATGTGCGAGACAGAGCGCGGGAGTTTAGTGGCTCATTTAAGGGCATCAAAGTGAAGGGAGTGGACTTGCATCCCTGCAGGACAAAGTGCCCAGTGGGCTTAGGATTTGAGACCATACAGACCCTATAGAGTTGTTGACTTTTGTTTTCTCTTGATGTTGTGAAAAAATATATTCCTGACAATACAAAATGTTCATGGTCTACTTTGAAATAAAGGAAATAATGCAATCCATAGGACATCATAGACTATATATTGCATGCGTGTTTTCCAAAAGGTCCCATCCATTTAGGTGTTGGTCTGCCGCACTTGACCTAAAATGAAAATGGGAATAGATGTACTTGTGTCCTCCAGCGTACAATAATGCAGTCACAATGTAAGAAAGGTAAAGTGTGAAGGAAGGCAGTGACACCGAGAAAGATGAGGAGAGCGACAGAGGAAGAGCGGAAGGGAGGGAGGCAAGAGGGGGATGTGACAGGCCCTTGAAATCTCAACCTCTCTCTCCTGGCGCCCGCACTAATCAACCCCTGTAATTTATGCAGAAAATATGATTTATATTTAATTTCACTACACTTGCATTGTTAATTTGAGATGTAATTAACGCGTCGCCACAGCAACCAATTTCTCAATGCTGTAAATTATCTCTGCCTTTTCATCAAAATTCAGTTACTTTGGCTCCTGTGCGCAGTGTCTCGATGCAATTAGGTTACCAGGGTAACTCCTGAGTGTTAATTTCCTTTTGTTTTATTGAAAGCAGAAATTTTACAACACAAGTGCTCTGACTTTTCTTTGCACCTCTTATTACGTATTCCTAACAATCTAAAGCAGACGACTGTTCTTTGAAGCCTGTGGAACATAGCGCTTATGAAGTCTACAACAGTGCTGCCCCTAATGATTGATTGCCAAGAATTTGCTGCTGTGCTAGACAAAGTGTTTCCAAGTTATCCTTTTGGGAAAGGGCATATTTGTCAAAAGGAATCTATAGCAATGAGAAATGTTGTGGAAATTTAAGGAAGCTGTCTTTTTACCACATCTCTTTCTTCCACTCCATCACTTTCTGTCTTACACACGCACATACAAACATGCTCCTGCATGTCACACTCCTCCTGTTTTTTTATTCCCTCAACAGCAAATGTGAAATGACTCAATATTTTAATCAAGTGTGTCTAATTTGCACTCCAGCTGAAGATCGGGCCACGTGTGTCTTGTTGCCCTGGCTTGCACTGAGTATACCCACCGGTTGCCCGTGCGCCGACCTCAGACTGTCACATTTGCCAGTCTCTGTGGCCCACTCGGTGCAACTGTCTCCAATCCATTCCTGCCTCAGTTAGTCTTCGGGAAATATCCTCATTTGCAGCTATTCATTGGTTAAAGGTAAATTACCAAGCTTTTTTTTTTTCTCTTTTTGCCTTTTTGGTAAGGGTTATTTCTTTTTTTTTATAGTACCGTAATTTTCGGACTATAAGTCGCGGTTTTTTTTCATAGTTTGGGTGGGGGGGCGACTTATACTCAGGAGCGATTTATATACATATATATGGTTTTTTTTCACTTTTTTGGGCATTTTATGGCTGGTGCGACTTATACTCCGGTGCGACTTATAGTCCGAAAATTACGGTATATGTCTGCTTTGAATGCCTGGAAGAATAAGGTTAGGGCTCACTAAAAACTACGTCTTCTTTATCAATGAAAGAATGAAACACAACTTATTTCAATCAGTCATTTCAAAACACAGGCATAGGCTGAAGCTGTCACTTATTTTTGCGTGGCCTATCACTGTGAATTATGAATCTTGACACCGTGTAACCACAATGTGCGTCCTGGTCATTAGCCTCTAAAACTTTTCATCTGTAAAAAGTCAAACCTGTCCTGGGATTTATTGGCCACTTGTTGAAATACTAGACCATTTTAAATTTTATCTCCAAAGTGATTGCCGTACGTTAGTCAAATTCTCATTTGCTTTAGTAATTTTGACCTAACATTTGATAATTACTGTTAGCCATCCATTCATCTACAGATATGCTTTTCCTCATGAGGGTTATATTTACAATACTTCATTTGAAACTGTTTATTATCATCCATGCCAATCATATGGTTTTACTGCAATATAGTGAGACACCCATCTCAAAATCAATCTTTAAGTTACCAAACAAATATGCTTGGGATATATACATAATTGACAACACCAACATTTTAATTACCTCTACAAATCAATTTACATTTTCATAACAGTTTTTTCCCTCTTCTCCTTTTATCTCCATTACACAGAAACAAGTCTCTTAAGTCTTATATATTAAACTTTGTGGAGGGCTAAGTTGATGATTTTGTTTTGTATATCATATTATTGCCTATCTAAATTTGACAGAATCAAAACTTTTTTAGAATTGTGCTACTGCAACACCCACTCAAAAAGTACAACAACAAAAAATTTTAACGGACCAAAATAACCTCACACAACTTAGTTCACCATAGGACATGCAGCGTTTTTGTTGCTTCAACAAAGTCTCAAGTTTCAGTATTTGTGCCACAGTCCCATTAGTGTGGGAGAAAAGGTCATCAAGGATGCTTTCATGGAACTTACACTTTGAAAACTCAGTTGATTAGACTTGTTTATTTATTCAGGTCCAAAAGAGTGTTTGCTTTTGTCGCATTTATTCCCATTTTGCAAGCACAAGGGGCCTTGGAAGACAAGTTACCAAGGAACGCAAAATTTTAATTAGTGTATTTTAATCATTCAGGCTTTTCAAGCTAATCCACAGACCCCTGAGAATTCCCAAGATGCAGCTCTGTGCTGCTTTACCATTTATTGTTGAGTCTATTATAATTACTGTTAGCGGGTGGGGGAAGGGCGACGTTTATTATGTTTTTCCATCTTTATTATAATTACTAGAGGGGAAAAAAAATGAAAGGATGCTGTTTCATTAAGTATAGAGATGATGCTATTTTCACCCTGTTTTCTCCTCAGCCTTCTTCCTGCCTTTGTTCTAAAGCGCTATTGTACTGCCTTTTGTTGGGCTGCTTTCATACGTTGCGCAGCTTTATGGGTGGGAAAACAACAAAAAGGAAAAATCTCTTACTAAGTAGGGCAGAGGGGGAAGATGTTCTTAAAGGACTTAATTTCAGAAATAAATGCAATATTGAAACAGTGCTCTGTGCATGCACTGGTACTGAAACACAAACAAATGTTCATTAATAGAGTTGGACCGGGTTCAGAACATAAACGCAAAACTTTTCTTTAACATTCCTCATTATTGGAAGATAAGAGGACGAGTAAATCTTTAATCCCCCAGCTTTGGGTGCTCTGCAGGGACTTTAGCATCTTCCAGAAATATTTCATGTTTGTTTGAATATTATTGTGCCCCAGCCTCTTCCTCTTAAGTCCCAAAAGTGTCTACATCTAAAACAATCAGCCGGGCTGGAATTTGGTTCCAACAGCACTTTGATGGAAGCTGCTGTGTGCAGACCAACTTAAAGTAGAGGAACAACCGGCTGCATTTGTGTGTTTGACAGTGCTTATTGGATGCTCTTGGAGAGTTGAAGTCAGCCACTTCTCACAAAACTTATTGCTTGTCATCATTTCAGTTTGTGTCTAGGGCACCATTTTGGCAATGGGTCTCATTTTTTTCCCTAAGTGAACAGATCTGAAGCTGTCATTTGGGTGGAACGCCGTTTGCATAACTCTTTCTCAGAATGATCTAATTAGGTCTCCAGTTCTTGGAATGGATGTCATACTGTACGTCTCTGATTACCAACATGTGATAGAAAAATATAGTAATAGTCATCCAGAAAGATCATTTGTGTTCTGCAGCAACCATTTCTGGAATGAGGAGAATGATACATGTATGTTTAACTGATTTGAAGTCTTTAACTGTTGAGGAAGTAGGAACAATATGTCTGTCATCAGTTTCTTGAGTGTAAAAAAAATGCCATGCCTTGAGATGGTTGAGGCGTAAACAGACAAGATTAAACATTCACAGTTGTTTGGAAAAACAATCTGTATTTGTCACCTTTCAACACAGAAATCCAACAATCCTCGGAAAAAAATGTTACAGTCCAAACTGTTGGAATCATAAAACCTTTATTAACTGTGAAAGCAATCTTTTAAGTTATACTGGAATTCAATGGGGAACACATTTTTGTTCAATTACTTCTGACAGCTGTTTTTAACTAACGTTCACTATTTTTTCTTTCCACAATTTTGCAAAAAAGCAAAATAGAACAACAAACTATTTGAAAAGAAAACCAAACATATGTCAATACAAACAACAACCATCTGCCTGGAACATCTGATAGATTGCCGACCATCAATATCTTGGGGTAGAATGGTGAGAGGTTCTCAAGGAACATTAAAAAAAGCTAGAGAAGACAGTTTTGAGTTTTCCCTAAATAAGTTATTTATAACATCAAAACCTGACCAAGCCACAGGAATCTCTTTGTAAAACGTACTGTTAACCAAGACCAAATGCTCTCATAAATCACTTACAAGATTGTGCAGATGTATGCAGATACGGTTATTGTGTGGATACCCAAACAATACACTTCCTTCTCACAAGGAAGTTTGGTATTTTGACAACACCTTTACAGTATGCGTCGTCTAAAAGATGATAATGAAAACATTGTGTTTAAAGTTCAATTTTGATTGCTATTTTAATGCAATCTCATCACATTACATGGCCTTGATGAATGTGACAAATGACTTGTCAGCAGCTTCTAAAGACAAAACAATATACTGTATGTGGTTTAATCTTTTCGTGACTTTTTTTTACCTGAACTGTCATCGTGTTTACAATGCTGTGATGTACTTTTGCATGTAAGTGTGTGTTTAGTGTAAAGAGGGCAAGCAAAGCAGGCTTGATATAAATGCCATTAATCCATGCGACTGGTTCCCTGTCTGCATTGGACAAATTACTGCTCAATTTAGCTGCAATCATGATCTTAACATGGAGCTGGTTTTGGAGAGGAGCTTATATAATTATGGACAATCTTTCAAAAGATTGTTTCGGTGATTATAGCACAGGGGGCCCAAGTGCAAGCTACCCACAAACGAACGCCCAGCAAAACAAAACGCCTAAAGAGACCGAGTTTACCTTTTAACACCATACTATAAGTAGGTTTATATGCAATGTTTTTCTTTAAAATGATAGAGAATTGCGAAACTGAACGTAAACGAAAACGCTACAAATCCGAGAAAAAGGCCTAATATTAGCCACAATTTTTAAGCGAATCAAAAAATGGGAAAAAACGGGAATATTCCAAATGGGGTGTGTGCATGAAGCATTTTTATTCTGATCGGGCTTTTAACTCAAATACCCACGTAAAAAATATTTAGGATCCTCTCCATTTGAACCACGAATGTTGGGTGTATGCTACAACAAATATTCAATCACGAGCATCTGCCTGTTAGATGGCACAAGTGATCCAAAGGGTGATCTGCCCGCTCTTGCTTCCACATACTCTATAAATACACTTTTGGAGTTAAAACTAAATATATATTTATTCCAAATACAGGTAATTGGAAATTATGGTACCGGATTATTTTCGCCCCTTAACATTCACAACACATTACTGGTACCGGTACTTGGTGAAACACCAGTGTGGAGCAGTGTTGCTCCTTGGCTTTTATTCGTCTGATCATTTTTTCCACTAACACTCATCCATCCAGACCACCTTACATGCTCTTTTTGTTGTTTTTTAGTATCGCTCAGCCATTATCCCCCAAGGAACGGCTCCTCTTCAATTTTACACCATATGGTTGTAGTTAGGGACAATGCATTGCTTTGCCATCATTTAACACAAGCATTAACCATGCTCAAAGCTTTGAAAAAGCTCCACTTCTGCCTTTCTCAAATTCCTCATCCAAAACATTGCAGTAATTCAAGTTTTCGCCTGATTTACGGTCTGAAATCTTCAGCATTTTCTAACCATTGTAAGCCATTTTAAGTCAATTCAGCAACCTTTGAAATCGAGATCAAACGGCCTCTAAATTATGGTTACTGTTGATGAACTCAGGGGTCATGCAGAGGATTCGAGCTTATTCATCAAATGATTCGACTAACACAGTATAACTCAAATCACTGATGACAATTTAAAAGTACCACTGAGACTCTTTCAACAAGTCCAATTTGGTGTTGTTGCTTTAACATTATTGGAAATTATGTTGTGTGAATTATTATGTGAATTAAGCAAAAATCTTTCTTGGAAGAGTCTGTGAAATACATTGCATTATTCTTTGTTTCTACGAAAACAAGTCATCCAGACTTATGGACATCCTTTTTTTTTTTTTTCTAAATTACAGAAAGTAATATGCATTCTAATATTTTTTAACATGTGACACCATTCTGCTCCTGTCCTACATACTTGTTTTGATCATTTCTCCCCATTACACCTCCAGAACCAACAAGTTGAGTAAGTGGTGCCCTTTGTGACATATTAAACAACATAACAGGTACAGCTTTAATGTCACCTCCTTTTTAGTGAGATTTCCCCACACATTAAACGTAAGCTGTTATATGGCCCGAAGGAACTCAGCAGTCTATTTTCCAATGATGTTGTCAGCCACGTAGTGTACACCCCTGAGAGGTGAGGGTAATCAGCCTTTGCATCTCTAGAGGACGGCCGACGTTGACATGCTGCCGGGCTCTATCCTTGTCTTTGCCATCAGTCTGTCTCTGCCTTGTGTTTTTTTCTTTCTTCTTCCTTTTTTTCCTTACATAATCTTTGAGCGCTGTAAATGTCATATTTAACCCTCCCAGGAGAAATAACAAATCACACACAGATTGCTTAACTGACAGATCTTTTCATTTGGAGAATTTTTATTACAAGCTAACTTTCTGCATCAAACCTGAAACAGGTACATGTTGAAAAACGTAAACATTTGAACTAAAAAAAAGTTGCATGCCGTATTTTGCAGGAGCTCCCAACAATTGTGACTTAATAAATATTGAACATTGTCTTCGTGTTATCATAAAAGAAAGAGTTAATCGACATTTAAACAATCACAATTTCTTACCCCCCCAAAAATAAGAGTTTCACAATCCCAAAACATTTATGAAAATGAGAGCAAGCTCAATCATTTCAAAAGATGTTACCATTGTTAATGTGACCTGTAGAGGACAATGCAATTAAAACTAAAAACAAAATTTCTTAATTGAGTAAAAATAAACACCCCACAATCTGTGCACATCATCATAACTGGGGATGTGGTTGTGTTTGTAGTCAACCAATCGTTAAATGGTGGCAGGTGTCTGTAACCATAGCTATGAATGTGAACTGTTAATTCTGAACATCTCCAATTATATGAGGGTGTGCATTCTTATGCAATCACATTATCTCAGTTTTTTGTTTTTGTTTTTACTTATTCATAGATATTTCCCTATCCTTTTACTTTGCTGACTGGCAGAATTGAATGGGTTTGCTGCCTGAAAGTACAATACAATACAAATGTATTTATACAGGAGCGCATTTCAAACCAGCTGCGGCTGTAACAGAGCGCTTTACCTATAAAATCAAATAATAATGATACAATTACAAAGACAGTGAAAAACCGTTGATTAAAAAAGAATAATGACATTAGTAAGTTAGTTAGTATACAGTAGACGCCAGAAGGCAATAGAACAGTGTCAGTCCTATGTTGGGTCAAAAGCCAAAGAATAAAAATGAAAGTGAGGTCAACTTTAAGCATCAGCTTTGTGACCGTGAGTTATACCTGCTAAAAGATTTAACTTATTACATTTAAGGTCTACTGATGAAAGGAAATTGTGAAGAAACTCAAAATTTTGATTTATGGGTCTTCAGACCAAGGTTTGACAAACCTTTTACCACAATACACGTGTAAAGTAATTCCTTTCTGGGGCTTCACCTCATACAAACTCTAAAATAAAATACCAGATCGTATATTGCCATATGAGCCACAGAATACAGAACTAAGAGGAAAAGCTTTTCAGAAAATGGATGGATGTAGTAGGACAAATTAATGCAGCAAGCAATAGTCAAGAAAGCCCTGTTTTCTGCTTGTTGATAAGTAAAATAGCTTTGGGCATTTCACTATGACAATAAAATATAAAGAGACATGGTCATGAACAGGAGTTTTATTAAAGCTTCTCTTGAATCATAGGATCTGATGAGCATTCGTATAATTTTCCTGAAACGTAAACAAGATGTTTGTCACAATTAGGTTACTGAGTGTGGTATTATGTTGCTCTCCTCAGATTGAAAAGAAACAGGCAAGGCAAGGGATCACAATGTCATTTCTTGAAAAATAGGCTGCAACCTGAACGCCCTCATTATTTTACAAATTCTGAGAAGGCTTTGAACTATGAGAACACACCTTCCTTTTGTGTAGGTGTGGAACAATTGCTCTCTTCTGTTCACCTCCCTAAAATAGCAGACGTGCAGGGCTTGTAAGAAAATTAGTCAATTTAATTTCCTTGAGTAATGAAAATGTCATGCACCATTTAATAAAACTGCAAAAAAAAAAGTCTTTGGAGTTTTACACGCTGCAGATAGAAAGGACCCTGTGGATTTAAAAGTTTGACAGTTGCCCCTTTTGATGTTTTCTCTGAGTTTTGTTTCTTTTTATTCCCCCTCCTTTGGTGTGATTTCAAATTAATCGTAACAGCTCGGATATAAATGTGAAATTGCGACTTGTTTGGTCTTCCTGTGACAAGGCACGGCGCTGCTGGCTGAGGCAGCTGATATCTCTTTCCCCTTTAAACTGCAAATTATTTTACGTTTATGAGTTTGTCTCATCTTCAAGGTCAAAAATGTAATTTTTGCTCTTTCAAAGGGTTATAACCTTAAAAGAGAAGCGCCATCCTTGCTGATTAATGAGAGACTCCTGCATTTGATGTTTCAGCTGTGACATTTTAAACTTTAAATATTTTATATGCATACCTGTGAAAAAAAAAATGAAGACATGCATTCATGTGGAATAAACGGTATTGCAGAGAAGAAAGGCTAGGCTGGGTATCATTTTAATAGAACAGTTAGAGTGCAATGGTTTTTCTTGGTGATTTTTATTTGAGGTTTTTATGTGTGCGCAAGCTGATTTAAAGGCACACTAAATCATTGGGGATGGGGAGTGCTGGATTATGCATTTAATCAAGGAGTAGGCCTTGGGAGAATAGCTAGCCGAGTCACCGGGGCATCAGTGAGCCTTGGCTCTTACATGAGGCCAACCCTCTTTGTTCTTCACAATAATGGGCCATTTTCACATCATTTGGAGGGGAAAAAATGGCAGAGCCTTTGCTTTTGTTCTAGCCGTGTACCCATGATAACTGGAAGAAAACTCCTGCCTCAACGCATGAGAAATTAGGAAAGAAATCTTGACAACAGTTACTTACATGATGTGTTTACTCCCTTTCCTTCATAAATAATATTTTATGCCAAGTGCCACTTTTAGAAGCAGTCTTTTTGCTCCAATCAACAGCAGGCCAACAATGAAAACACACTTAAGGATTCAAAAGAATGTACGTTAATATATGGTAATAATTCTATTATATTATATTATATTACCGTATTTTCCGCACTAAAAGGCGCACCGGATTATAAGGCGCACCTTCAATGAACGGCCCATTTTAAAACTTTGTCCATATATAAGGCGCACCGGATTATAAGGCGCATAAAATAGAAGCTATACTGCAACAAACTGAGGTTGACTAGGGTTGCGGTATGCATCCACTAGCCAATAACCAACGAGCCCTCTGTAAACAATCGCGTTTCTCAAACGATCTCCTATAAAATGATCGGAACTGACTAAAGTTCGATCTAACGCATTGGTACTACTTACCTATGTTTCCCTTCCATATCGATCCGTAGATTTACTCGAAACATTAACAGAGCAGCCTATTTTGACATGAAATAGCCTCGTACGTATAGCAGCTATCGTTATAGCATTAGCCATCCGCAAAGTCCCATGAGCCTCAGCTCGCAATCTCCCATGAGCCTCAGCAAAGTGTAAACAATCGCGTTTCTCAAACGATCTCCTATAAAATGATCGGAACTGATTAAAGTTCGATCTAACGCATTGGTACTACTTACCTATGTTTCCCTTCCATATCGATCCGTAGATTTACTCGAAACATTAACAGAGCAGCCTATTTTGACATGAAATAGCCTGGTACGTATAGCAGCTATCGTTATAGCATTAGCCATCCGCAAAGTCCCATGAGCCTCAGCTCGCAATCTCCCATGAGCCTCAGCAAAATGTAAACAATCGCGTTTCTCAAACGATCTCCTATAAAATGATCGGAACTGACTAAAGTTCGATCTAACACATTGGTACTGCTTACCTATGTTTCCCTTCCATATCAATCCGTAAATTTACTCGAAACATTAACGGAGCAGCCTATTTTGAAATGAAATAGCCTCGCGGGTACAACAGCTATTCGGTGACGCCCCCTGACTACAGTTGCCGTAATGTTGGGAAGCGATGCGACCTTGTAATTTACTAGTCGTACTAAAACGTACTGAAACATTTTGGCAGAGCACTGTGTACAACCAGTATGGATCAACAAATTCATCAATTGATCCATATATAAGGCGCACTGGACTATAAGGCGCACTGTCGGCTTTTGAGAAAATTTTAGGTTTTTAGGTGCGCCTTATAGTCCGGAAAATACGGTATATTATATTGTGTTATATATAACGATACTTGAATTCCTCTTTTTCTGTAGAATAGAGACACTGTGGTGTGGTAATTAATTGTTTCATCGTTAATCTTAAACAGTGAGCATTCGAGATGCTCCTTATGACTGATAAAACCACATTAGCTCATTGTAGGGAATCAGCCTGCCCCTCACTCATTAAAGTAACTTTATAGCCCTCAGAACTACTACTATACAGCAAATGTTGTCCAAGGCCTGATGTGGTTCTGGCGGGAGTTGAGATATGAGTCAGATGTAATCTGCGACTGCTCAGAATGAGAAGTTTCAAAAAGGAGAGAAAGTTAGAAATTGAAAGATACATTAACCGTGTTATTGAATCAATGTGAACAAAAGGATGGCTTTTGTTGACAAATACACTAGATCTCTTTGTACACGGTTGTTATCGCGGGAACTCAACTCCTTAGTGTGAACCCCCGTGATCTTGCAACCTTCCGGACACCACCGCACATGAGCGCAGTCGGGCGTCACAATGGTTTAAAACCTGCTAAACAACAACACCAATTAACACCAATAAACAGCATGCGACCAAAGTACGAGCTGTACAGTACATATTTTGTTTGCAAAAGTCGCGCGGGTCGGGTCGAATTCCGAAGCTTTGTTTGAGATCTGAGGCAAGGTGCCCAGACATTGAACTCTGAGTATGTCGAGTACCGAGGTGGTCAAGTTCCGGGGTTCTACTGTATTCTACCCATTTACAGCTGCAGGGCCAATGGTGAGTGGGGCCTTTAGTAGCCATTGGGCTCATTCTGCAGTAAGTGTTTGCGGCGGCCAGCTGCTTGAGCCCAGAGTGTGGAAAAAAGGCAAGTGCCCTTAACTTAAAGACACTAAAAATATTTTGACTTGCAAATGCAACTTTTACATCTGTCTGTGTGTAATTAAATAGATTCTCCTACTGTATTTTGGTTTTGTCTTGATGCCATACAGTGTAGTTGAGAGAAAATATTTTTTGGGTTATGCTAAATAGTAGTGAGGCACGTTATTGTCACAGACTCCAAGATGTTCCCATTACCAACAGTTCTTTGAAAATTAATACATGTGCTTAATGCTTGATGACTTGCTTTCCTGCTGGCCAGCAAATCCTAATGTTTAATTTAAAAGTCATTGCGTGCTTTGTATGTCAGAGCCATGCAACTGTCTCAGGTCGTAATCAAGCTGGCAGTGCATGAATCAAGGATGAACTTTGAAAGCAAATGGAAGGTAATGGTAACACTTTCATACAAGGTGCCAAAGACATTATTTTTTATATGGGAAGCGAACCACATGGCTGCATAATGTCTCTATCCCTTGTATGTTAAGCTTCTGAAAGCTTTAGATGTGTTGCATAGCTATACACCATAATATCATAGAATAGCGCTGTTTAAGCACACACTGCATGAAGTACACATCTTTTTGTTTAGTTCGACAATCATGAATCAAACAAGCCCTTTTCTGCTTCATGATTGGTACTACAGCTCAGAGATTTTGACATTGAAACTAAAATCAAATAATAATTTATACATAGTGACATACCTCTATTTACACTCACAATAGTCACTGAACGAGCGTGTAAGCGCTGTAAAACTCTTTTGAAACACTACACCAGTGGACCAATGTAGTTTTCTTCCACTTTCACTTTATGCACCCAATATATATATATATATATATATATATATATATGAGCAGGTCTCTCAATATTTTTGTCCATATAGTTTAGATTGTTTGAATTATATATTTACAACCTCACACGGTGGCCTGTTCTCAGTTTTTCCATAGATCAACTATTTAGCGCAGGGATGTGCTTTCAAAGAGGGCATGTTTTGTTTCCTCCTATTTGCTCCGCTGGGGGATTAATGCTGCCAATCACTTTGACTGGCATTTCTCAAATCACACCCTTGCAGCAAAGTGGCTGATTTTGTCAGGGAGAGAATGGCGTTATCGGTACAACCTTGTTTGGAGACTGGCAAACCCGCTAAAGCCGCAATTCATGGGAGATCTGTTTACAATCTACTCTGGCCATTGACTGCTGAACAGCCTGCGTAGATCCATCCTAGGCCACTCGCAGCGGGAGCAGAGCAGAGCAATTACATCCTCAAACAGCAATCTGAGGCTTGGACAGCATGCAAACAGACATGAAGTACACAAGCAAACACTGACAGATTCTGTCATAAGCAATATGTTTTCTCAAGACTGTGCAGAGTCTTGTTAAGCTTTATGTATAAATATGTCTGCCTTATAGTGCGGGGCTGTTATTTAGTTAGTACAGAGGTGTCTAATTTTGACTTTCCCGATTCGGATGCGACATCAGAAAGCCACATCTTGGTTCTCGGTTTTCTTGTGTACTGAAACAGAAATGTCCCTAATATTTTCTTTGCCAAAAACTCATTTATTTGTGTCTATGGCAGATTGGTCAACATATCAATGGATAGGCTCTGTAAACTGATGTTTTACTGATGTAAAAAAAATATCCTAACCACTTTCACATCATTTGAGGTGATTCGTGTCGGTCTCCTGGTATATTATCCCGTATTTTCTTTTCTTTTTCTTTTTATGTTTTACAATATCTGAATCAGAAATGGTCAAACCTGATCGCTAAAGTTGAATTGTTGTTGTAATGTAATTGTGGCTTTTAGTGTTTCATGGTCTCACGTTCAAACAGGGAACAGGTACGTTAATTTTTGGGATATAGCTATACATTATGCAATTCAAATAACTGATTCAAATAATAGAATCATAAAATAATTATTGTTATTACCACAACACTTGTCAATTTATCATTACTACCGATTGCTTGTCTGCATTGATATGGGCCATTTATGATATGTTCCAAAAACGACCTTACATATTGGCTCCAAACTACAATGTGCTGTACATTCTATCGATGACCATCATTTGAAATTCAAGCAGGGAGGCTCGTGAGTCTTCCAAAGCAAGGTTGAAAGCTATAAAGATATCATAGGAAGATTAAAAGCATTAAAGGTGTTGTCAGTAGTTCATTTTTATTTTGCCCACCACACTTCTAGTCAGCATTTCTTCTTTTTTTCTGTTGTTAGATTGGACATATGGCTCTCTAATCCAAAGTGGCTGATTGTTATGTTTACAGCCCTGCAAGATTTTCTCATTTGGGGTGACACTAAATCATCATTTCACTCAATGGTCTGCAGAATGACAACGTGGAAAACATAGCACAAATGCATTTTCCTTCTTAGCGCTAGCAGCTTACGGTCTGATGCCTAGAATTTCGTAATTATTTAGTTCATTCAATGACGTTTACATCACTCAACCTTGAAATATAGCATTTTCGAAGTAATTGTCTTTGGTTATGAGTTGACGCGTGTGGGAGTCCAGTGTACAATATTTACAATTAGGAAAATAATGAACTACCGATTCTAAACAATGAGGTGTCAATCAGGGTTTACGGTTCTTAAAATATAAGTGCTCCGATGAATGGAACGTTTAGCATTAAACTTGAGGACGATGCAAGACTATATTACTTCATCCATTAAATGATTTTAATAGTTGAGTTACATTATTGATTTCATTTTACAGTGATAAATATATCACCGATGGAATGTTTGTCATGTCAAAGACAAATTGCATTAGTCTGGCTTTTGGAGGCGTAATATCGTGATGACAATGGAAAGCCATAAAATGTATGTGACACTCAAAGTGGGTGTTACAACTGCGCACGTCTTTTTAACTGCATTGTTTAAAAAGACACTAATCGAGAGGAAGCAGCAACTGTACGTGTAAGCGATATATTATGTTGCAAGCAAATTGTGTGATGGAACAAATTTCTTTTCGGAACAGACAGCTTTTGAATGTACATCAGCTTGTTAAGCACAGATGGCTAACCTTAACAGGAATAAAACAAACAGAAGTAAGCAAAAAAAAATCACGCATTCCTTTGCCTGTAGTGTTTTTATTTTTAGAATTATAGGTGTTTATGAGATTCAGAGTGAATGATGATATATGACAATTAGTCGCAGCAATTAGAGTTACTGTTAAGAAGTGTTTTTGTTTTCTCACCCATATAGAATGTCACAAATAAATCCTGGCTTGCATTTGCATATTAATTGGATCTGAGACGTCAAGCATCTTTCATTAAGCAAAATGATCTGCATATTTGGAGACATAAAATAGTTTATTTCAGTGTGAGGAAAGAAGTCTTTGAAATTGACCGCATACAGGATGTAAACTTTGACTGATCCATTAAACCTTTACCCCCTGGCAGTGGATGGAACACACAAAGCGACAGCAGCCTGATTAACAGTGTGATGTTTCAGACAAAGCCACGCCAAAAGGAAGGCAAATAAAGGAGCACGCTCAGCTCTATTTCAAATTATGTGTTGATATGTATTATCCAGACAATGAGGTTTTCTATGTAGATAACATGCCTTTTTTTCAACTTGATGAGTGTCGACAATAACTGTTGCGTATTACATCTATAGGTTTGTAGATGGAATAGACATGTTGCAACCTTGAAACTATGTGAGCAAAGGAGCATACGGAAATGGTCTCGCATTGGACATTGTCTTATTGAATAAGTCATACTTGTATTTGAATCAGCAGTTTTGTTTAGCTTCTTTTCGGATTAGGCCCTCAAGGAACCCAACCCCACGATTATCAAAATCCCTTGTGTCATCTGCAGTTGTCTTTCAAAGTTACCCTGAATTGCTTTAACTCTGCTCTGGTAATTACTACAACAGCCAACCTCCCTTGAAAGCGTTATTTGGACATATCGTCCTATTGTTTAAAGATTGTGTATGCCAAGTGATAAAATGCTCCTTCTCTTAGTCTGCACTGCTCTTCAAAAGTAAATCAAATCCCAGGAGTATATACTGCTGGACAAAGTGGACAAGGAGGAGGATGACACAGACATTGTTTGTTTGCTGTGTCTGGTGGCCAATCTAAAGGGAAAAGTGACTTTGGTTGGCTCGATACGGTTAGGCACAGAGGTCGGTAATGAAAAGTGGAAAGACTGCGTATCGCGGAGTGGACATAGTTAGGCGCTGGACTTGTGAATAATTTGATTAGTTTGCTGGGGAATATATCTAGAGGATTATGTAAATGGGAGTGCCCCCTTGCAGAATCCTTTTGAACTCTTCACAACTCACATCTGCCGGGGTCGACAGCTAGACAGGACGGCCGCCTTCTTGTAGCTTGATTCCTCCGTGTTAGAGGAAGGTCCTTAAAGGTCATTTTTAGTACAAACAGACTTGTCCTGAAAGACCTCTCTATTCCAAAGAGCTTCAATTCATTTTGTGTTGATGCCCATGCAATTATCATTTTCTTTGAGTCAACAATAGCTGCGCGTAGGACAATTAATGTTGTATACTAATTAGCCAGACTGTGTGCGTGTTTGTCACCAGTAACCTCTTGCAAGTATATGTACACACTGGAATCTCTTGGACCTGTTTACAATAAATTTGAGAATATCTCTGCCTCTCCCCCTGTCTCGTCTGCTTATGAGATTTTCCCCCATGCCTTATTTGGTGTATTTCTGGGTGGGGATATGTTTGTGTTGAGAACTATGGCAACCAAAGTCAAGGTGACCAAGAGCATGTTACACACAATAGATTACCAGAGTGGAGGCTGGAGACAATGCAGTCAGCACACAGCTCACCAAAAAAAAAAAAAAAACTGCAAACCGGTTGTTAGGATTTTCAAGACCATCCCTGGGCTTGTATTGTTTGGGTGAGTTGAACCTGTATACTCTTCACTGCTTGAATGATAACTCACTGCGCATACACACATTGGCCACAACATTTGATACACCTGTACAACCAAAGTAGAGATCCAATATAGCTAATGTGTGTTGAAATATCTGCATTTGCTAACACTGTTGTGAATGACACTCTCTTAGAGGTTTTCATTTACTTTCTTATGTTTATTATTGTGATTGTAGTTTTGTGTATTGCAGAACACATTAATACAAAACTCCTACAGTGGGTTTATAAATCGTGTTATTGTTCCTAATATTGTGGCCATTGAGAGGTCTATCAAAAACACTTTATAAAATGTGTACAAGGACATTAGACATTTTTAATTTGCAATAAGAATTAACAACATTAAAGACCACATTGACACACTACAGAGAATGCTGTTGTTAAAAACCTTTCCAAATTTGACAGATAAAAAAAAAAGCCAAGTACCGTAATTTTCGGACTATAAGTCGCGGTTTTTTTCATAGTTTGGGTGGGGGGGCGACTTATACTCAGGAGCGACTTATATACATATATATGTTTTTTTTCACTTTTTTGGGCATTTTATGGCTGGTGCGACTTATACTCCGGTGCGACTTATAGTCCGAAAATTACGGTATATAAAATGAGGCTTTAAAATCATTAAAAGTCTAGCCATTGTCCCCACCCTCAAGTGCTATAGTGTCGTCTGAATGTGCCGAAACCCAACTGTTTACTGTGAATCAAATACCACTATGGGAGAGAACAGTGAATATAATATGGGCACATTTAAAGGTGAGATAGTTAAGTAGTTACCGTGGACCACAATCAGAAAATAAACACACAAGCTGATTCACACTCATTGATGGTGATATCATGTGGCTGCCAGTGGATCTCCCAATTATGTCACTGGGCAGCTCAAGTTCTGACCGTTTATGGTGGGGGAGGAGCAATTCATCAGTTTGGCTAAAAAGGTAAAAGCCAGTTTATGCTATGACGTATGTACACAATTCAGCACTATAAAAGTCTCATGTGTTTTCAGCAAATATAATGTATTTAGAAGCAATATGCAAATGCTTTAATCATATTTCAACCATGCAACATTTACGTATAGTCACTCTATTTACATCAGTTGTCTTTCTTTAAACATTTGTTGGTTGGTTCGTTCGTTCTATCTACATCAGTTGTTTTCTTTAAACGTTCGTTGGTTTGTTCGTTCTTTCGTTCATTCATTCATTTTTCTACGCTTATTCAATGTGGGGTTGCTGGGGCAACAATTTAAGCAAGGAAGCCCAGACTTCCCTCCCCCTAGCCACTTCGTCCAGCAAGTTGCCCCTCTCTTCATCTGAGTATCCAAAACATACATGTATATGAACACCTTTATTTTTTAATATGGTGTTTGTTATGGACAATCCGTGACAAGCACAGAACACCTCTTTGGTTCAGATTGGGTGGCTGTTCCTCCCAATCACAGCTTCCAGGTCCCACTCAATTGCCCACTTGAGCATTGTCCCACCTCTAGGCCTGGCTCCAGAAGGGGGCTGCGGTGACCCGTTTCCGAGCGAGGGAAAACTAGATCCATTTATTGTAATTATCATAAGGGGTCTTTTGAGTCGTGCTTTGTCTGGGCACTGTTTTTTCAAACAATTTGTTACATCAAAATTTCATATAGTCAGCCTTTTTAGAAAGAGCTATTGTCCCGCCAAACTCAGGAAAAGAGCAACATTTCAGCAGCTGGTTAAAAATCCGGTACGCTCATAGGAGCACATGTTCAGTAAACAGTCAACTTGTGCTTGCATGAGTGTCGTGTCTGCAAATGTATCTTGAGGCCTTCAGAGATGACGTGTTTGAGACTTTGCTGTGCGGTCTGGTGCCAACCCAGTTAAACACATAATCACTTTGGCAGACCATGTTGTGGGATTTTAGTCTCACTTGACAAAAAAACTGAAATAAACATACTGGTTTTTACGGTCTGTAACCTGTTTTATTTTCTGTTGTTTGTTTAACTTCCCTACACAAGTGTACCCACATACAGCAATATGAATTAGAGGCAATTCCTAGTGCAATAGTGTGCTTACTGTGCGCTGTCATTTTCCCTCTCCAAAGACTGATGTCCTGAAACACTGACATGAAAGAACCCTGACAAAAACTCCCACTTCCCATCTTGGGATGAAGTTAATTATTTTTATTCTTGGGAATATCTGCACAATTACTTCACCAACAGGAAGGAGGATACGAGGACATACTGTAATTATGTTCAAAGATACAGTTTTTTGACTTGAGCAATCAGTTTTGGAATCCTCTTTTGTGGTTGTCGTGCAATTGGAGGAGTCTGCTCTGCCCCGGCTTGTGACCACTTGTTGAAGGGGTTGGGAGTGATTTAAGGAGGGCAGCTGGATAACAGAGATTACATTTATGTACTCGGAGAGCGCTTTATTTTGGCTAGCAGCTCTCGGCTCACAGTTTCCTCTTTCGTGTCTTTGTGGTAAATTTTATGAAATGTGTGAAATGAGTATGACTAAAGGGAGGAACAGCTGAGACGCTGAAGGTGTGGAGAAAAATATGATGGGAAAAACATGCAAAATGCTCGTGATGTAAACCGGGGGGACAACATGGCCCACTGGAAGTGCTAAAGTGCTAAATGCTTATTACTTCCTGCTCCCTTAGAAGAACTGGAAATGGAAGAGAGACATTTATAGATCAGTCCTCTGTGACACACTACATGTGCATATTAGATTCAATATATTTGAGAGAGATTAATTCAATATTCTGATAAAGTAGTCTTTTAATGGGTTCATGACTTTGGCTCTAATAGAAGCTTTTTCCAACATAGCCTTTCTTTTTGTTTCCCTCAGCACTCCAGGATTCCGATTCTGATTATTCCGTGCTGCTACTACGTGTGTGTGGATAGATACGGAGGTCTTATCCAAGAGAGGTCAAGGGTCAAGCATTAAGAAAGCTGCTTGCTTGGATCAGTGTATAAAGATTTCGCTCTGTTGGCTCATGAAATACTCTTATACGTACTTTTGAAATCATGAAATACTTGTGTCTTTTGTAAATAATTAAGGAGTCCTTGAGCATACAAATTTGGAATCTAATAAACACAAGAGGCTGTGATTTAGACCAAGGCTCACAGGAAGTGGTCCACAGTGCCAATATGAAGAGATTTTTTTTCCCCCTTTTCACTCTCGACCACAGAGAGGGTGTTTACTGAGCCTTGCCTTGCTCAGGAACAGGAATACCCTGATGGTCTCATGCTGTTACCTTTAGTCTTCTTTTCTTGGTTTCATAACAGTGTTGTTTGACCTTCTACATTGGAACTGTTTGTTTTAACCTCATTCCTCTAAAATTCTGGAAAACAATGGGGCTAAGGATAGGAAGTCACATCTCACCCTATCAAAAACAGATTAGAGTGTGCAAAAAGGACCAAAATATAGCAACAAACAAGAACAGTGGCAATGCAAACGCCCCAAAAACCAAAACTGAAACTTACAAAATATAGTATACTGAGGGGGTAAAATGTATTGTGAACTCGCTATTTCAAAATACTAATATATATGTCCCTCCTGAAATCAGTAAAGGCCTAACTAATATCATTTTTTCCCCCCATTTAACTTGTTCTGTAACCAAAAAGAAAATCAAGGTATTTGTTAACAATTAAAACATTACTTATACATATAATTTAATGTGACTTTGCTCATAATTTTGCTCAGCTGTGGCCATATTCCTTTTGTTACGAAGTACCATAAAGAAAAATTCCAAATATTCAGGAATATGAATAATTTTTCAGAATGTTAAAACACTGTAAATGCTATAAAATATGGTGTCACTTTCTTAGACAAGATGTAAGTGAACCATCTAAAAATGTAAAGTGTAAAAAAGCATGTACAGTATGTGTAGGATATGAATCATTTTGGGTTTAAGTGCTTGTGCACTAAGTGGTTGGAGCAAGAGTTTGTATTTTACTTCCATTGAGATCCTTTATCTCCCAAAAATAACCTTCTTCTGGTTTGCCTCTTGTCAGAATCTCTAAAGAGGGACAAGAGTGAGCATTATCACACAAACTGAAAATAACCCCAGAAATCAGACAGTACCTTTTTAGGTCATGAGTCCCTGAAGGGAAGTAAGAGAACAAAACTATATTTACGGCCACAGGACAGCATAACCTAGAATGACTTCTTGGCAAGAGAATTCACTTTACAACAATCACTTACAATAGTAAAGATAAAGTTTGCAGACTTTGAATTGGGCTTACGAGCAATATCTCTGGTAAAAGAGATTATTATTAACCAAAGTGAACCACATGTACTCTTAAGGTACTGACTGGAATATTCCCGACATAGTTAGAGAAGGCCATTCTTTTGCATGCTACTCATGTGGTAGTCTTCCAACAGAGCAGTTGTTCAGGACGATATAGTTCATGAAAGGAACGTACGTTTAAGAAGTGAGTTTTAAGGGCTCTCTCTTAATTGATTCACTTCCCACACAGACAAAAAAAAGTCTACCTGTTCCACAACATGCCTTGTGTGTTTTGGACTGCATTTTGTCCTTGGAAAGGGCACGAAAACTGACAGCCCGTGGGTGTGTGCATGCCTCTGTTAGTGCGACACTCCGATGGAGCTGTATGGTGTCATAAGTGACACAGATTAGGAAAAGTGACACTTTGGCTTGAAATACTTTTGGGGGCAGCGAGATAAGGAATTTAGTGGCTTTATCATAAATGACACTCTTTCATTCAAAAGGGAATGGCACTATGGATGTAATGGTGGCCTTTCAGTCCGGCCATAAATTTGCTCGAAAGGGGACAAAGTTTTGCAGTGTGAGAGCTATCCTTAACTTCACTTTGAAGAGACTTCATACATCTTAAAACATCCTATGCATTCATTTCCCTGTTATGTTTTACACACCAGTATGTAGAGAAGCTATTTTCTCAAAATGACCTTTTGACTGCCACAATTGACTGGTCCAGCTTTTGGAAATGAAATGATTTATTATTAGGAGTTCAAACCATCATCATAGGTGGGAGACATAGGCATATCATGTCAATTTACCTTATTTCAACCAGCAGAAAATATTCTGTCCATGGTTGCCATTTTACTTAGACCTGTTACTTTTTGAGATACTTTGTGGTAATTTGTGGAAAAAGTATCACGTGCAAGACAACATTAAGTGTACTTGCATTCTAAGCGGAAATCACTCAGCAGTTATGTTCAAATCTTAAAATATGCATGTACAGAAAGTTATTATTATTATTTTCAATGCAAACGATTTGTCGTCAAACCTAATTACACTCTACACTCTAACTGCTGGCTTAAAAACAACCCAATTTTGGTTAAGAATTGGACTGACCCAGGAAGTTGGAAATTAAAGTTTGCCCAGCGTAATGGAATAGAGAAAAAAGGTACCACTACCAAAATAGCTTTGACTTACAGTATATAATTATTTTTCCTCAAATCTAGTAATTTACTTGATTCTTCCATAGCTCCTCTCATTCTTCTTCTTCCTTCTTGGCAGTGCTCCACACTTTGATTGATGTGGTTTCCACAAGTCCTAAACTGAAGTCCCTGGCTACTCTTTCTGTAAGTGCTAGACCTTCTGTCTCTTTAACCCCCATTGACTCCTTTTAACCCCCTCCCGATTTTGTCGCGTTGAAACAGCTGCTTGGCACATTTCTGCAAGGATTTCCTTTGATTCTTCTTATTTTGCCGTAAAACGGGTCTAGCAGTTCGCTAAATCGGCAAACATAAAAACACAATGTGTCTTTCATGGTCCCTTCCAAGAACTGTAGAAAAATTGTAGTTGACTCTCGTAAACATATATTAGTGAAGCCAATATAATGATTCACATTATTTATCTTACAAATTATACTAGCCATTTTCTTCATCCCAACCTCAATAATATGTAAAACTGGACTACAGTTTATCTTCCCAATTGAACCCATTTCTCACTGTGACCTCTACACACTGTAATGTGAGCAATGGAAGAAGAGGGGAGTTGAGGCTGCAAGATAGTAGTTTCAAGGAGGGCTTTGCAGAGGACAATCAGTGACACTATATGGGCGCCTTTCCTGCATATACCAGCATGTTAAGGGGGAAACTGATAGGCAGGTGAAATATCTGGCACTTACAGAAAAGCGAGGACAGACAGGACAAAATGGATATGGATTGAGTCACAAGGCTGACGTGGCCTTCCTAAGGAAATGAATATTCCTTGTAAAGTACACTTGGTGACACTTAGTTGTAAGGACATACAAGAGCAAAGGCAATCTATTCTTCACTTTTCGTTGGCACGCTAATACCATGGTGAGTATGAGGTTCGAATTCTTCTTTCTTTTTTTTTTTTTTTTTTTTTTTTTACTTAACATTCAATATTATGATCATATAGTGACGTGTCTGATTTGCCCATCAGGAGAACCAATGGGGTTTATTGTATCATCCTTCTATGTTTGTTCAAGTTAACATCATTATTTTGAATTATTTTGATTTATTTTGTATTGAAAAAACAGCATACAGGTGAAATTACAATGATTAAAAAAAAATCAAACTGCAGCTACACAGCCTGCTTAAGTGATTGATGTTCCACCATACAATAATTTGTAGAGTAACAGCACAAATACTGAAGTATGACCCCAGCATCGCTTTGATTTAAAACAAAACCGATCTAATTGAGCGGTGTACGGTAATATACAGTGCTGTATGTATCCACTTTCACCCCACCAGCAGAGGCAAATTATCATGCGGTCGACTTGCACTTTGTATCAGATGAAGGCGATGCAGTGGAGGCACAACTAAACATGCCCAGGGGGCTGGAGTGAAACCAGCGTCTCATTTTCAGGGGCAAACAAACACATACAGGGAGCAGACATGCCTGTCACATCTCCCTTAGCTCCCCTGTCACCCCTTAGGGCTGTGGGTAGAGGCGAGCTCACCGCTGTAGTGATGCCACATGAATGTACATCATGCAGGGGCAGAGATACTGTACATGACCAGTCATACAGAATTGCACAGTCAGTAGACTCCAATGCAGGTTGCTTAATTGTCGAAGGTATAATATACGTATACGCCAGCCTTCCGATTCCTCATGAGGTCACAAAAGTGTGACCTCCCAAGGTTGAAAAGAAGCACGTTGTCGACTGACTGGACTCCGAGATTGATCAGTGATTGTGCTGGCGCCAAGCAGCTGTATAGCTTTACAGCAGCCGGGAGGAGGTTTAGTGGTTTTCAATAGTATTTCAGGATATCCCCGCTGCTGCAGTTTTTGGCAGACTAACAGCTGTGACCAGCATTAGTGTTCAAGCAGCCGGTTCTTAATGCACCCCAGCCCTTTGCCTCCTGTCACATGGCTTCCATTCAGCCCAAGTTACCCACTTGCCCTCCGCATTGGTTGGATTGGTTCAAAGTAATGTGAGACCAGCCGTTTGCAATATGCTTGAGACCATCTCCACAGTTGAATTTAAGGTCAGTCATGGTTACATGAGTGCTTGTGACATTCTGCCCCAGATGCAAACAGCGTAGAGACACCTTTCTAATTAACAGAAATAAAAATGATTACTTCTCTTTTTTCTACCAGTCTCTGGACCAAGGGAAATTAGTTACAAAGCCGTGTTGCTCATAATTTGACAACACTGCCTTGAATTCACTGAGATGTAAAATTAATTCTTGCAGTTGTTTTCAATGGGACCTTCATGTTTGCCTTGCTCATTGTTAGAAATCTGAGAAAAATACAAATGATTGGGCTTGGCTCAGTAACTTCATTGTGAGAGGAAAAGAAAGCCAAACCGGCTAAGGTTCAGCGGGTTTCGGCCTTTTGAGGGTTCATGTGTCAGGATTTATGTTTTTAATTACACACACATTCTACTAATGGAAGTGGAGGGGAAAAAGGGAAATGGATAAATAAAAGCCTATCAAGCCAATAAGCTTGTAGTTCCCCTCTTACTGAAAGTTGGCCACTCCTGCTGTTTAGCTCCCCTTGAACTGGGCTAATACTTGTCTATTCCGATTAGGATTAGTGTGTGATGCATAGGCTCAGAGACCCAGGGCTCGTAATCTAATAAATCAAGATAAAAAACTCCGAGATTGGTTTACAGAGGTCTGGGATTTACTGTGGCCATCTCAGAGAAAGAGGGATTAACACAACATTTGGTGCTGTAGCTACACACCGCTTATTCTGTTCCTACAGCGAGGCAGGTCTAGGGAGGGAAGAAGACTGACTGGGAGGGGCTGGCGTAGAAGGCCTGGCATAAGCTTTATATTGCCTAACAGACAGCAAATTAGACTCGCAGTGACAAGGTCAGGTTAGACCTTGTACGGAAGGCTTTGTTCCATGGACAGATTAAAGGACCTTGGCAGTTTTTGCACTTTGAGATCATGTTGAACATATTAGAAGTCAATGCCGAATGAAGTCCTGTTGCCACAAAGATGAGACATGAATGTAGACCGGTACACTGTCCTGTCCTTCCCCATCACTGCAAAAGGATTGGAGGCAGCAGGTTGAGGTGGCAAATGTGCTCTCAGCTACACCTTGCTGTTCTCTAGCCAGATAAGAAATAAGAGTTGGTGATTGGTGCAGACATTTCATAGACTCAAAACAAAATGGATCTTACGCTTGAAATGTTAGAAAATGTTCACACTACAGCTTTTTTGAGAAAATGTAAAATACCATTGGAGTAACTCTTGTTTTTTGAGTCATGTGTCAATCATGACCTTGTTTGCACATCACCAGCGAAGTTCACTTAATGTGACCAGCAGAGACACATTACCTCCATATCTCAAATTCTTAACCCAAATACATGCTGATAAGCATGAGGGAACAAGCAGTTGGTGAAGTGCTGCCCTGTCGTGCAAGTGACAGCTTATTTTTAAGTATTTTTGCAGCTCTGGGAACGTATAACTTTTTTGATGATGTTCTTGTCAGTGCAAAAAAAATTACTTTTAAGACACAAAAAAATGAATTCTTTACTAAATTGTTCTTGTCAACGTCATTGTCAGTGAATACCATGCCAGTGAATACAAATGATTTCCATTCATGAATCCATCCATCCACTCGTCCTTCTATTCATTTTCTACTGCTTATTTTGTTCAGGGACATGATGGCCATGCATGTTTTGAACACTGATGCCTCACTGAAATCCACAGCCAACTAAAAAGACTATCACTAGCTGATGTGCAGCCTTAAATCATCACATCAGCCATCAGAAAATTCACTAAACACTATGCTATAACAGTAAAAAGACAGACACTGTAGCGCCTGCTGCCTAAATGAAACGGAGACAAGCCATGGTCGATCTATAATCTCTTTGTTGAAAAAAATATAATGGTTAGTGTTTGACAGGAACCATCCAACTTCCATTTCTCCTCCCGTCCACCTGACTTCGAAGAGATGCACACACCCTTGCAGTGGCACCCCCCACTCTGACTCAAAAGGTTGAAAAGAAAGTAGGAACCTTTGAAACTCTTGCAATGATACACATAACTAACTGAATTTAACCACCTTCATTTTCATTTTTTAGACGATAAAATTATAAATATATTCATATAAACTACACAAACAAAAAGAAATATTGGGAACGTGAACCCCCGGAACCGGTGGTGCTGGGTTACTGTATTGATTTATAGAAAATGGATGGATGGATGTTAAGATTGAAAAATAGGTCTTGTTTTTGAAATATGTTTTATGTTAAATGAACAGTATCTGGTATCTCATACTTGCATAGTACATTGCACTCTTGCCTGGTTAACATAGTATTTTCAAGAACCTCTGCTATCTGGTGCTCGTTGGTAAACAATCTTTTTTCCAACAAACGAGACCAAAACAATGACATTCTATTCACCCTGGAAGAAAGATTTTTATGTCAGAAAACCCCTAGCAATACATCCCAGCTTGTGCAGGAGGGTCCTTTGCTTTTCTTCTGAGGGAACTCTTACTAATATCAGCAGGCAATTAGCAAGGAAACGAGAGAGAAATAGAGAAGCCAATTACTTCTGTGAGTTAGCTAAAGGCCATTTTAAACTGTGTGCCCGTGACATAATAATATTTATGGTAAATATTATAGTTGGAGACAGTGAGTGCATGGTGTGAGAGGCGAGGGGGGAAAAAGGCATCAATCTCAAATCGAGAATAATTTATTAAGATCTGAGATGTGGCAATTACGTGGAAAGGACCAAAAAGAAAAAAAAAAAGAAGAAGCGAACTCTCCAGGAAGCGCATACATGATTGCAATCTTGATTAAATCCCCCTGGATCTAATGAGTTGATTTTCTGCTGTTAATATTGCATTGGCTGATGATGGATTCGTTAAGATAATGGAACGAAGCTAAAATATAAATGACTCCCTGTCAAGGAGCAGATTTTCGTCATTTTCCGTCTGACACCTCTGCCGTGGGGATTTGGTGAGGCCTTTTTGTGTTTAGAACCATAAGTATCTGGAATACTAATTGCTCATGTGTGGGAGCTTCTAATACCTCGCCCCCACCTCTCCTATCGTCTTGGTAAATACGTCTCCAGCATAGTCCTCAATGCAGAAACAAAGGGACCGCATCAACCTTTTCTTTAATGTTGCCTGAAGTATTATTTTCTTTCTATGTTTGATATTTGAGCCTTTCCCATTTTTGATTTTGCATTACAGAGGAAACGTCCATTAATGCAATTTGACATATTTTGTTACCTCGGCCAAGTGCAAAAGGATGTGCAAGAGACGTCCCTGTTAGTGTGTTTGCATTAGATGGATTACAAGTTGCACATCTCGTTAAATTTGATTTTTAAAAATCTTTTTAAAAACACAATGAACTGGCTTTTATATTTTCATTTTATATTATTGTCATAGCAACACATTACACATTACAGCTGTGCATGAATCGATGATGACTCGAACTGAGTTCCGTATTGGCTGTTAAATGCGAATGCAGGTGAAATGCACTTTCTGTAAACTTACCCAACCAACTCAAAAACATGCTTTGGTATAATTCAACAAACCATAAAGACAGAGCTGAGCAAATTTTAGCACTGATGATATAGTATTTTAAACACAGTTTGTTTATAGGAATTGGATCCCAATGTGTTGTGTGTTAATTTGACATATGTAATATGCAACATGTAATCCCAAACATTGGCCGTCATTCTCTTAATCACCATTGTAGTCAAGTTACACGCTTGGCCTGACCTCTCCTGGGTGACAATGATGATATTTTCCTATTTGCCCTATTACCAGGGAACCTGTCTTATTGGGCCATCTGCTAGGGTCCTTTCTTGTGTGTGTCACATTTTGTGTCCTTTAACATGGTTTTACTAGAAAGTCTTTTTTAATCAATCAAAAGGCAGGCAGAAAATCGGCTTTGTTATGGTCAGGCCTGGGGTCATGTGATGCCTGGTGACAGCTCTTCAAAGGGGATAAAAAGGAATATTATTCCAGGAAAATGGGGGTTTCCATGGCACCGGCACTTGTTGCACATGGATCACAATTCTTTAGTTCTGCGTGAGATTGAGGTTTCAAAGGGCCGGACAACAAAAATTAGGCGAGGACGGGACAGCGGGACTGTGGAGGTAGCTGCCCCAGAAGCCCCCGACTCGGTCCTTTCCTGGGGGACAAGAGAATAGAAGCCAAAAGTGACAGCTCAAAAAGGGGCCTACTAGGTGCTGTCAAATATGCATGAGTAAATGGTCAGTGTCCCATTCTGCTGCACTCCGAATGCTAACCGGCGGACACACAGTGCAGACACATTGTTGCGGATAATATTTCATGTCATTTGAGCTAGTTGAATAGAAAGAAAGAGATGTTCATCTGAACATCTATTCGAAACAGATATTCTAAAAAAGTTGACAATAATGCAAACATGACTCCATATGCCCTGGGTTTTTTTTATAAGCGGTTCGAGCAGAAAGGGAAGAGATTCAACTTCTCCTTTCACCAGTGGATAAAAGGGGTCTGGCTCCAGCTAAGTTTGAAAAGTAAACAATTAGCTGTAGCGTCCGTTGACGAATAGAGAGACTAAGCATGGTTCAGTTCTCCTGTTCCACATAGATCCGCTTCAGTTTCAAAGTATGTAAATATCCCCACCCCCAACAAAATAAATACTGTGATCTTCAATTATGTGCGGACAAGAATAGTGAATACTGTGTGTTGTTTTCTTTCATTTTCCGCTTGGTGTGTCAACTCTTTTCAGGTACCTCAGAATAATTACCTTTGTACTCCACCTTGAATTCCTCAATAATTACATATTCGTGTCTCTTTGAGAAATGACATTGGGAGGGCAAGGTTTTTTTTTTTTGCATGTCAGGATTCCTTAAAGCAATTTGCAAACATTTCCATAGCATCATCACCGCCACCTTCATTAACAAACAAGGTTACCAACATCCTGTCAACACTCATGCAATCAGCAGATTGTGTGTTTCAGTGTCGATCTTCAGTCAGTAACACACAAAATTGGAGCATTAAAAGGAAGAAAGGTTCCAACATGATTTTGCTTTATTTAAAAATGTGTACGTGAAAGGAAGTCCTGGAAGCATTAAATATTTCCAGCCACAGTGTGACTACATACCACAAGGACTTCTCTGTGGATTTTTTATTATTTTGTTCTTCAAGGTGCCCAACAATGTTCTGTCAGTCTGTTTAAAAGGTTAATGCATCTGGGATATGTTCCTTGATAGGATTTTATCATTCTAGGCATGCTCTGTTTCCTGATGAATATATTAAAATTATTACTGTGCAAACAGAGTTTCTAATTACTGACCTGCTTGCCATTGTACTCTGCGTTCTGTATGCCCCCACCTACCCCCCTCCTTCTCCATGCCTTGTTTATTTATCTGCACCAGTGAATACAGAATAGTCAATGCAATGTCATTTCCATCCACATGAAAATGATTTTGAAAATGCCAATCTTGCCTATTATACAGTGTAATTACTTGTCCGCTTTTTGATGTTATCATATATTCAGTCCTTGCTGAGGCTAAACATCTTTGTGGAGCTTGTCAGCTGATGAAAAAGCATTTGGAACAAAAGTACCCCATTTGGCAAAAGAAAGTGTTTTTTTTTCCATCTGTACAAAGCCAGTAGTGTATTGAGGAATTCATCCATTGTGAGAGAAATTGAGATTCCCAGCAAAGTGTAATGTTAGATGACACGGTATTTGTTGGATGAAATGGGTTCTAACAATAAGCGCTGTGCATATCATGCATCCTCAATGTGTTTTTCGCCTTGTACTGTACATTCACCCGGCATTTCTCAGCAAGTACACTATGTCAAATATGGCAACACCTTAATGCATTCTTACGTTATGAATAAGGCTTTGAGAGTTTACAGGCCCGTCACCTCAGCAGGTTTTTCAACTTACATTGCCAAAAATGTTCATTTTGATCGGCCCAGCCTCGCCATCATCACGCACGTACAGTTTCAGACTTTCGAGGCGCTCGGTAGGAAAATGTCGTGAGCATTTGTGCCATGCAAAAGGGCAACCTTGTTGTTTACTTGTTTACCTGCAATGTTGCACAGGGGGTTGATCAGGGGAGTTGATAGGAGCTGCAATTTAAAAAGAGGACACTTCAGCTCAGAACAAAAACAATTAAAGGAAAATGAAAGCTGTCCCCTAAGGGTTAAAAATAGAAAATTATCAACGTGCATCCATGAATCCACTTTGTCCCACACCGCAGAGCACCCCCCCACCCCCCTTCCTCCTCCGTTCACCCCATCCCTCCCCTCGCAGAAACTTAGTGGGCCTGCATTGTTATGTATGATCAGATCTGCCAGTTCTTCCTCTAAGCTCCTTGTCACATTTTGACTTAATGAAGTGCAACTTAGAAGGGAATTGGGTTCATCATGCTAGTCGCACGATGCTCCCTTGTTGTAGCAAACAGGAGCGGCATGGGACCGAAGCGCTACAGCGCGAGTCGTTATCATTCCGGTCAGTCTGTTTAACACAAAATTAAACAAAGAACTAATTAGTGCCTCATGAATTAATAACTGCACTGTTGCCAAGAAGAAGTTAGGTTGCTGAGGGGAGATATAAAATAAGTAGGAAGATCAGGTTAGAATAATTATTACTTTTTCCAGGATGCGGGAGCTCTCAAGGTTAGGAAACTTTGGAAAGGATTTAAAAGTGACTCAACCAGCATGAACAAAGTCAGTGTTTGTCTTCGTGTTACCTTTCGTCAGGGTTAATGGGTGTCATAAGTGACAAATGCACCTTTACTTTTCACATCCAAATGTGACAAGCCCAAGTCGTTCAAACAAGACAACAATTATCGTGGTACCTTTTTCTTGTTACTTTCTATTGGCTCTCAGTGTAGCTCCTAAGAAACTGAATATTGTGAGCCAGGATAAAGCCGTTCAGAAAACCGATAGATGGATATTGTTATTAGGGATCTTAATAGTATTACTGTTGAAGAAAAGGGGAAATGATATCTAAACATGAGAATGTTGTTCTGTTTCTGATGTCATTATATAGTTATGTTTGGTAAAAATCTACTATGCTTAAAAAGGAAAAAAAGGACATATCACGTAAATAGTTACCTTATGGTTTATTTCGATGAGATTTATCATGTCTACATGACAATTATAAACAGATTCTTTTGTTCAGACAATTGTCTGAACAAAAGAATCTGTTTATAACTTATGGTTTGCTTATTTAAAAAAAAAAAAATTCTAGCCGGGCTGCGATACGGGAAGGTCACATTGCAGGTACTGTACTATTCTTTAAGAGGCAATAAAGGATTCAATCATTTGTGTATTTTCTTTTCACTAAAACCCATAACGATAAGGTAACTCGTTTCTGGGACTATTGATCCACTTGTTCCTTGCCTCTACGTTGCGTTCTCCCAACTGTTCCTGATGCAGTCCTTTTCACCAAGCTGTGACGTACTATGTGTGCTCTTTCACTCTGTTTATAAAAATCATGTGAGCGACAAGTCATCAGGAGTGTAGATTGTTGTCATTGGGTGCATATCGGCAACATAACCTATTTTCATTTTCCAGAGTATACATTTCAATAATCTGTATCTCTGTTTTTATGCTTCTCCTTCATTCTCCTTTTCAGATGAAGTGAGCCCCCTGAACGGAGTGACTCCCCAGGAAGAGAAAACGAGGTAAGACAAATCCCCAACATGACTTATTACTGTCCCCACCATCTCCCCTGTTCATATCTACAACAATATCAGGCATCTTCATTAATCCCCATGGATCAATGTGTCTGGGGGTTGTAAAAATTGACAAATGACTTATTAGAATCCCACCGTTTTATTTTCCAACTGATTAACTCACAGCAATGTCGTACACTATACTGGCACACTGATGTATCTGTTTTCCAAAGAGGGCCCCTCTCACTCGCTCCCGTTCTTGTCATGTGATGAGGTATGTAACGCTGTGTAAAATACATGGCAGACAGTGAATTGGCTCCGTGCTACAAGAACAATATGCTGCTTTTGACATACAACAACTGCTCTTTTATGAGTTCCTGAACATGAACAGCTGAAGAGCTTTGCCTTACCGTTGTGTTGCACACAAATTATTATGAACTCAAATATGAAATCACTGTTTTATGGAACAACAGGTTTATTTTGTGCACTGTGCTGTTTTTTGCTTGTGTTAATTTCAAGCTGATGTTCCATAATACCTGCTTTATGTCTGGAAATTATCACGGCAACATCCCACATTGTCATCTTGACAAAATAATGTAATTTTTTCCACGGTATGGCATTTATTACTGGAGCAGACATTAGACACAGACATCTAAGTACAGATGACATCCACCAAATTAACAAGAGGATAAAACCTTTTGTTGCTGATTAAAAAAAAAAATCTGCCTCTGTACAATTTGACTCTCCAGAGGACACTAATGACTTGTGACTTAAAGAAACTGGGTTGCCCCCCTCTCCCCCCCTCCTCCTCCTCTTCTCCGAGATGAAACCTTGTGTGCTAATGATGTTAGCTGGTATGAGCACAATGCTGATGTGGGAGTCTGTCATGAGGATGCAGACAACAACCCCTGCCCCTGGCCTCTTAGTCAAGAGGGATCTCAACATTCAGTAGTGACACCGTGGGCTGCCTCATGTCAAACTCGGAGACCCTGGCTACCACCGAGGGCTGACATGCTCGTGAATTGAGACGGAGGGCTACGCCACTCTCCTTTGTGTCTGATGGTGTCACTCGCACACTGGAGAGGAGACATGAAATGACAATTGTGGCAAAGATTTCCTTAAAGATACGCACATTTCTTCTATGGTGTCGGTGTTAAAGTTCTGATGTTCCACACACAGCTGCATGGATGAACAAGTTATTTTGCAAGTGCAGTATGAGTGTCAAACTGTGTATACCATCCAAACGTTTCCCTGGTGTGTAACCACATAGCAGCAACATCGTTAGTTTAATTGGCTTCTGATAAATGTTAATGCAACTTATAAAGACCGACTGGCTTTAACGCGGTGTTGGCGTGACATCCCCCCTCTCCTCATGGCTCTCGTAGACGTACCGTAGGCCCAGGGAACACTTCTGGAGCAGCATACAGTCTCTCTCCTAGACAGTGGGAAGAAAATTAAACTCCCAAATTTGTTTTCATTGGTCCCAGGGACGACCTCAAGGGACGTTTGGGCTTTTAATTGAGCTCACTGAGCAGAAATGTATAGGGCTGCTTACCAACAATGACGTCTCGCCTTTCCTTCTCGTTAGGCTCGAGCACAGTGTTTGTTAACTAAAGTGACGATTTGCCAAGCATTAGTACCTACTTTGTAGCTGACAGTGTCTCCCCTTGTGTTCCCATGTAGAAAAAGTAATGCGGACTTGACCGTTATTGATTTTGTAAACTGTGGCCCATTTTCTTTATTATTGTGCTTTTTTTTTCTTGCTTCCTGTCTTTTTGAATAAACATGGAGTTTATTCAGTTGCTGGTACCGATAAATATCCACAGTTTGACAAAAAGTTACCCTATTAAGCATAATCTGCATTACTAATTCACTCAGTATGGCATAATAAAGTCAGCCTTATCATTCCCCCCACTTTTCTGTTGCATTTTTTTTTTGTCCTTTAAATTTTTTCCACTGTGTCAAAACAAGTAAAGGCTACATGGATATGGCAGTCCTGTGTAAATATTTATGATGTAACATCTCCATGTGAATAGACTTTCCTCTGAATCCATCCATCATTACGGGCATATCGTGAAAGCCCACCTCCCAGTCCTATGAAGCTGAGACAGGAGTGGCGTGTCCCCCTCTCTCAAAGTATTTGTTTTTCTTTGGGCTGGGGGCAGCCCAGCTGTGAGGCCATTTCATGTGTCAGCCCCGGGGTTTTTATTCAACACCAACTTCAAAGCCCATTTTGCTCCATTGTTTCTTTGACTGGACTCCTGGGCTTGAAAACTCCTAAACAGAGAAATTTGATGTAGGTCAAGTTCCAGCAGCCCATGAAAAAGTGACATTCTTAAAGCCAAAACATTGGAGTCACGGTTACCAACAAATCTTTTGTTCTGGTGGACCTTGAACCTTTTATTTTAAAGAAAATTGTCACTGGAGAGCTGATTAAGTCAGTCCAAAAGCAACAGTTGATTTTTTTTTTTTTTTTTTTAATTTAGGCTTGTGCTATTGACCTGTTCATTGAGATGTTTGTGTGTGTGAGTGGGAAAGTATTTAGCAGCATTTGACTTGCAAAGTTGGATTTTTCTTTCTACACTTGCAAACAAACGTCTGCAGTAATCCAACATCCAGTGTGGTCTAGACGTATTTGGACATCGACAAAGAGTTTCCCCTACCACAATGATTTGAATTAAAATCATGAAGATGTGATTGAAGTGTTAGCAGTATATACACGTGCTGAAGTGCAGTGGATTTATCAGGTTGTGTCTGTAGAAGTAGGTAAGTCTACTTCCTTACCTAAGTGGATTACAAGGTTTTAGGCTTTTCTTCTTGCACAACATATTGGCGGAAAATAGGCATTGCAGACGTTGGCTAATAATCACTGCATGGCCTCTCATAACATTATCATTGAAATGTGATGAATACATCACCATTTTGACATGCCTCAAAAGATAATGTGGATTACAACAACGGTTGTAAAATCTTAATGCTGCCGTCTAGATTTGTCCATTAATCTGCACTGATGGGGCTCCTTTGTGTTGTTAGCAATATACAATATCTAAATAACAAAGGTAACTTTCACATAGGCAATTATGATGGTAATACTCGGCCCATGCAAGCCACATGGGGGATTTGAGATACAACTTAACTCGGAATGGGAAAAAGTTCATAATACAAAATGAACATTAGATTTGGGATTAGATACGTATATGATTATCTCAAACAAAACTGTTGATCCTGTATTGGTCACTTGCAACTGCTTGAGAATTAAACTATGCTATTTATTCTGTAATTACTTTTTCATGATCTTTGTGTTTCATCAAGTCGCCTTCAGATGATACGTGGTGAATAAATGCCATTTTTTGTCTTTTCAAGTGGCTCTTTTCCCTCAGTGCATCCATTCAAGCTTTCAATACCTTTTCTCCCCCTCTCTTCTCCTGTCTTTTTTTCCACGAGCAGGAGGGTTTTACTTTACTCCTTTGTCATCCTAATTGATTGCATTAACCTTTTGAGTATTGAATTTCCTGTGCATCACGCCGAGCACAATGTGGAATATTATCATAATCCTTCCAAGTAATGGACACAGGGCAATCAACAATGCTTTAGGAAAAGTACATCTTTGAAAGATGGAGCATCATATTATTTTCAGCCCAAAGATGTGGATTGGCCAGGAGTGTTGGGCTTTAAGAAACTTGGTCAAATTAACTATGACCTTTTTGTCCATCAGTCAAATAAGAGATTTGCTCCTCTTATTATTGGTTTTGAAATCATTGTGTCTTCATGAAAATTACTCACCTGTGTAAAAGAAAAGCACATGCATAGAAGCCTTAGTAATGTGAAGTTTCACTGCCAAACTACTTTAACATGTATAAAACTGACCTCTGCGCACACATACTTTTTCAACTGCTAGATGAATGTCTGGTGAAGATCTACTTCAGCTACAAATATTTCAACCATTGTGTACCCAGGGTTCTCCAATTTCCATTGGACTAAATATGGATTGAAGCACTAAAATGCCACACTCTTAAACATCACAAGGCTTTAGGGAGCCACTTGAATGACACTGATCGGCGAAGAGCTTGTACAGTATACAGCAAATTATTAGGAAATGATGATCCATGTTATATAAAATAAAACTACTAATCTCACAAGGAAACCTGTTGTTAGCAGCGTATTGAAGTAAATTCATACCGTAAATTCATATTGTACTGTCTATAGTCCACTGCTATGGATTCCATAAACTACCTAGATGTTTGTTGGTAATTTACAGTCTTTGTAAACACTGCCCTTTAACGCATGAAGGTAATTGATTGTTGAAAAACTGACAAAAACCATTTTCGTTTCCTTGGCAACGGCCAGTATTATCTGTGTTGTGTTGATGAATTGAGGCAAGATACCTTGTAACTCATATAAGCTCCTGGATTTTTTTAACTGCAAAGAAGGGCAAAAATCAATTGCAACAAGCTCTTATGCATGGACAGACACTAGTATTGATTGGTGCGTTGTTCATAAAGATAGTGCATTTGAGTTTCATTTAAGACAGGTCTCTCAAAGCCACCCAAGTGAGACTGTTTTTAGTCAAAGGAGATGCAGTCAGCTTTTAGGCAAATTTTTTTTGGGCAATTTGCTCAAGTTTGTGATCAAAATAGAATCAACTGTTTGACGGAGGTGACAGGTCACAAATATAGGTCAAGGTCACTCAAAAGCACAAAGCTTTACCCTTGTCCAGCTTTTGTTTTCTATCAAGCACCACGGTATTCCATTGGGAACTTCTGCGCCGTCAGCATGTGGAAAACAAGGACTCTAAGTTCAATTATACGAGGCCACGGTGCTCACAATATTGATATATATCAGTATTCTAAAAAGGCTGTAATCTGGTTCACCAGGAAAAAAAACAAAACAAAACAAAAAAACATCCCCAGAACCCAAGATGTTGAGGTCAGATCTTCCTTTCATTGACTTTGTGAGCTGGAGTGATTGGCTGAAAAATACACATGAACTGCAGTATACTGCACTACTACAATAACAAAAAGGTAGAGAAAGGTGGGCCGGGTTGGACATCTTGCGACCATTTACCACGGAAAAAGCAATAATGTGTGCAAAACTGAATCCAATCATGCTGTTAGGTGGAAGTGGAGCAATATGTTACTTAAAGTGGATATTTAAGAAAAAAGTCTACACAACCATGTTCAAATGCCACATTTTTGGAATAAAAATTAAGACAATAATAAACAACTGAGATAGTGTGCACATGTGCAACCATATCATTTTTTTATTGATTATGTTTAATTCCCCCTCTAAATTTGTCTTAATTAATTTTGACGTGGCGTCTCAACTAAATTAATCACAAAAAAGTTTGTTAATTTTACTTATGTGTTTACTAATTCCATGCTATTCCCTTTTGTGGGTTTAACACAATAAAATTGACTTGATTCATTTGGGACAAACTAGCAAAATACATTTAAGTTGAAGCAGTTCGCATAAAAATCTTGAAGTATTGAAAGCTATGCCAATGTTTCATGTTCTTGACCATTGTTTGTCATCTGTCATTGAGTTTGTTTGTCAGCCTCGCTGCAGTCAGCACCAGAAAAGACAGAATCTTAATTGATCTAATCTGGTTAGCTCTTGCTATTTTCCACAGTTACATTAGAAATCCTCCCCCACCCCGCCTCTCTCCCTTCACCTCCTTCCCGCTCTACCCCCCATCTGCCTTGACCTACATGGTAGTCACATGGCCCCGACTCCCTGGCTTGTCATTTTATGGAAAATCTGCAGGAGATAAAGCCACAGGGTTTAAAGTGTTATCCCCGCCTGTCCTTTGAGAAGGGCTAAACACTGAATGAGGTGTTATTGCATCAATGCTGTTGGACACTCACAGGCAGCAAAGAGGATATCTTCTCTCTCTCTCTCTCTCTCTCCCCCCCCCCCCCACACACACTCTACCTCCCCCCCTTCAGTTTGATTGGATTTATTAGAGTGTCACCACTGTGACTTTGGGGATTTCTCTTTCCCTGATGCTGTCTTTGCATGCTTGCTTGGGTTATTTACTTAACTTGTCCAGAAAATGGACTCTGATCTATAGCTTACTGCCTTGTCGGAGCAGGGACTTGTGCCTCATGCAAGTTAAGATGTACCAGACAGACACCTATGCTGCTCACTGGTGCTGAGGGTTTCGTTTTGCGCTGTGACCGAGTCCCCTTCACACTGGTATCCACCTCTACGTTTTTTGCTGCCCTTGCCATTCAGCCAATTACTGCAAAACAGCTTAAGCCATTCTATCTTTACTATTATTTTCCTCCCCTCCCTTCTCTTGTTCCTGCTATATGTTTATATGCTCAATCTTAGATCTGAAGGCAACAATTATAGTTTCTTGTCAGGTGTTTTATGGTTTAGAATTTATGACTGTTTAAAGTGGTCATTGAACTTGAACTTTTTAGGGACTCAAAATTGAACTAAATTGCTTTTGTTGGGGAAGCAAATACTATTATATTTTCAAAGAGTGTGGCGTATGGTAGAGATTTGGAATCCTGCTCAGATTACCACTCATTTCTCTATTTTAGACTCAGTAATCTTGTCAGACTGTAATTTGTACAATTTGTAGGTTTACTTGAAAATCATCTTTTTTATTGATGTAAAGACAATTATATGCACAACCCCCAAGTATTTTTATTTACTATGACTATAATTAAGTGGTTTTACCATTTTAACTGTCCATCTCATAGTATCTGATAGTCAGTCTCATTACGTATCTTAAATGTTCATTAATAGGTATTGTTCCATGTCATATGTTTTCAGTTGTTTTCATACATGTAGAGTACTCAACAGATGTATTAGGGCACCACCACCTATTAGTTTCAGAGACCAACCAGTATCATCGAGTGCTTTAATGAGCGAGCTCTAAAAGTGTTACCATTTTGAACAGCAATAAGGAATTTCAAACTGAAGTCACCTTTTCATATGCAAATTTGAGCTGGTTCACCTAATCAAGCTTCACGTTCAACCACAAAACAATTTTTCTCTCGCCAGGACTTTGAGTCAATCACTTTAATTTGACTTCTTAATCAATAAATGACAATATGCTTTTGTATTAATATTATTCTGTTGTTTTGTATTACAATAATTGTAGAAGAAAAAATGCCATTTTGATTAATGAGCATCTACATACTGGTGGATTACCTGTTACAGAAATGTGAAAAAATAATTTGGGTAATTACTGTACCGGTGATGCTAATTCTCATTGGTGGTGTAGTACTTTGCCCTTTGTGTAGACAGCGTGGGTTCAATTCTCAGCCAGTGCTCTAACAGACTGCCACTTGAACTCCGAGTGCCGATCCCAAGCCTGGTTACATCAGGAAGGGTAGGAAGGTATTGTTTTCACCAGTGTTGCTTGGTTTTATAGGATTATGCAAATTCTACACCACACCACGTTTCCAATAGGTTGCACATGTGCCTTGAAAGGAGTCATCAAAATTTGGTGCACTGCATAAAAACAATATCACAAGAGGAAGTCATTGGAACTTTTTAACCGTAAACACCTCTGCCGCAGACTGTAAATTGTACAGTCCCATTCTCACTCTACCACACTGTCCAGCACACAACATCAACAGCGGCTGTCACTTCACTTTGCGGAGCTGTTTTTAACAAGTTTTTGATTTATTATTAGGTTTTAATGTATCAAGTGGCATTTTTTGTCACATTTTTTTAAAAACAATTTCCTTGTATGGCAGCTTATCCTGCCCCAAAGACAGCTCAGTTCTGTGTATGCTGCAATAAGCACAATAAAACTATTTGCCAGGAATATGTTGATATTGAGACCAAATTCTTTCCACCTTGGCTGAGGTCTGTGCTCTCCTGAATGACTGTCGAGTTGGCATTATAGCTGACATGATACAATGTGCTCGGGGGAGGGCAACAAAACCAGTATCAAGACAATGCCAAATGTATTGCAGAGCCACAAAGTACTTGAGGAATGCATCCAAAGTGCTCTGACATGTTGCATTCTGGTGCTAAAATGAGCCATGCCAAAAACCTCCCCAAATATTACAGTGTTGATGCAGCTCTCAGGTTTACATTTTGTGTCAAATGAAGGTCTGAAATTGTTTTTGTGTGTGAACCTTCAAAACGCACTATTTCTTTTGAAGATGAGTTGAGCTATGCCCAACAGTGGCAACGGAAAGGAAACCTGCTTCATAAGACAAAATCAAGCCATAAACACTCGAAGGGAAGATTAGAATTGGGATCCTAAAAGATTCATGCCTTCTTATTTATAATTTTTTTTCTTTTACTTATTGGAATGTAGTTGCAAATGAATATTTGATGTATATAGCCTTAGAAGTAAGGAGGTAGCGTTGGGAAAGGGAGCAAAAAGAAAAGAGAAACAAATGAGAAATGCATTTTGCTAAGTTTGCGCTTTGGAATAAACTCAACTCTCTTTTCACAAGTGGCTTGTTAATTAAATGTGAGGGGAGTTCGCTATCTGCAGGTTGTGCTGAGCCCTGGCGAGGCGAGGGTGCGCCTCTCCGTATGTGCCGCGCTGGCCGCCGGGTAGTCTCCGTGCGCAGAACACCATCTGCATTTTGCTGTTAACGCTCCTTCACATCCGAGGGAGGATTAGGAGAAAATCCCCAGGTTTTTTTCAACCAGTTGACAAATATCAGATTTGTCTCTTAAAAAATTAGCTGCATCTATATCTCCCACCATATGACTCACAAAAAAAGATTATCTGTAATACCCAGCCAGCTTGGGTGTGGAAAAAGCAGATTAGATTTTCAGTTTGGTCATATTTACCCAGACACTTATAGTACAAGACTATGTCTGCATTACACAGCAGACAGACCTCACAAAATGTCCCTCCTATCCGCACACGCACACACACAGTCCATCCCTTCCAAAAGCAAGATGTCTGCCTTGAATCAATTAGACATCATGCCTAAATAATTCAGCATTTTCCAGTTGGGCTTTCTCCTCCATGTGTCTTTAAACAGACACAGTTAGCTGCCAAAGGGGGCTAAAGTGAATAAAAGCAGCAGGTGCCTTTTCAGATGAAGCTTTGTACTCTGCAGAGGGTGCTGGGCTGTGATTTTAGCAGCCCAATGGTGAGGAGAAGTGGGTGGCTGGGAATTAAATCTGGTTGCTGATTTGAGAGAGCCCAGAGTTGTCCTGTTAGTCGTTCTGGCCATACAACTTAAAATAAAATACACACTCAAAAGTGCTGGTTAAAACTTGTACCGACCCAAGAAGTTGGGTCATTTTAACCCAACTTTGAGTTATTTTGCACAAACAAGTTGGATATTTTTTTCTCTCTTAAATGGGCTGTTTTGTGCAAAACAACCTAGGCCTTTGGGTAAAATTGACGCAACTCCCTGGGTTGATTCAATTTTCAATCCCAAATTGGGGAGTTTTTAAACCAGCATTTTTAAGGGTGTATGGGCTTGTTTTGCAAGAGAAACTGAGGTAGAATGCAAGAAGTCAGTCAAAACTAACTAACTAACTAACTAACTAACTAACTAACTAACTAACTAACTAACTAACTAACTAACTAACTAACTAACTAACTAACTAACTAACTAACTAACTAACTAAGTAACTAACTGACTAATGAACTAACTAACTAACTAACTAACTAACTAACTAACTAACTAACTAACTAACTAACTAACTAACTAACTACCTACCTAAACTCTCACTCTCTCTGTCTATCTATCTATCTATCTATCTATCTATCTATCTATCTATCTATCTATCTATCTATCTATCTATCTATCTATCTATCTATCTATCTATCTATCTATCTATCTATCTATCTATCTATCTATCTATCTATCTATCTATCTATCTATCTATCTATCTATCTATCTGTCTATCTATCTAATGTTTTAAGATTATGATTTCAATTACTGGTAGGTTGTGTTCTAAACAGAAGTTCATGTGGCACAGTAATGTACAGTATAACGTAAACATTTACAATCTCGGTAAATTTTACAGTGGACTTCGGCTGTTTGAGGGGGATTAGGGCCGAGTCCTATGGCAAATAGCCACAAACTAGCTGAGGATACACAGTAGGTCAAACATGACTTCGGCCGTAAACACACCCAGAGAAGCAATTGGGGAATATTTTGTATTCTTTGTACTTACTACAGTATAAACAAAGATGAAGCTAATAAAAATCCTTAAGGAAATTAAGTTTTGCAATAATTTCGATGTGCGTGGTTACTTCATGCCTCGACAGTCACTTTGTTTTTTTTCGTGCATATTCATGGCTTGAATAATCATCATCTGAGAAGGACATAGTTGAAGGCCCCCAGCCCTACCTGGTGTCCTGGACGCCGACAAGACCACTGCCCCACCCAGGGGTTGCTTTATGAACACAGGAGCCCCATAAATGAAATTAAGGTGTCAATTAGTCAATTACGGCATAATAACTCTGAGGGCAGACATTTAGAGACAGCGAGAATCTCGACTAAGTTCACTTCCTGCGGCCCAAGAGCCTAGCGCTTGGCACACGTCACTCCCCACCCAGACTCGCTGAATAAGGGCCCCAGTGCTCTCCCTAATGTTATTTTCCTCTGGATATCTTTTTTGATCAACAATTTCCTTTCATGGGATTGTTTTTCACATGCAGGGGATGCACTATTTCTCTACCCAATTTGGCCAGGGAGAATTTTATAATTTAGTAATTAAAATCTTTGTTAGGCTTTAGAAATTGCAGCTAACTGAATTTAATGGGGAGATGAATTTCATTTTTATTTGATTAGCGGGACCCCTGGCATAGGTATTTATGGAAAAAACTCGACAAAAATATGCTGTGTGGGCTTAGATGGCATAATAGAATTACACCTAATCGGATTTCACTGTCATGAATTTCACTCTAATTTCACTATAATTTTCCATTAGATAGCTGGTTTACAAATATTTGCTCATCTGCGATGGGAAAGGCTATCTGTCTAAAATGATTACCGAGCAAGCCTTCAGAACTATGCCCCCCACCCCCGCACCCCCACCCCACCTCCCTTTTAAAAACCAGATTGCGAGGGATCAAAATTAGGAAGATTGCATTATGGATGTCTGCATCCGGGAGAGCAATGGGGGAGATATGATGATTACGGCCGGGGGATGAAAGCTGTGTCAAGAAAAATATATTACTCTAAAACATAGGCCTATTCTATCTACAGAATCTCTACTCTCAGCACACTGCTGCCAAATAACATACTGTCATAATTCATGCACTAGTACAAACAGCGCGCAAATAAAAGAAAGCCGTTGCAGCATGTTATAAAATGACTTATGCACCAGACAAAACTCCATGTTAATTGCCTCCAAGTGTGTAACCTTAATGAGATTCTGCTGTGATTTTCATAGTGTGTGTAAGTCCATGTATACACAGCAATTATAAAAATCAAACGAGATTGTGAAGAATCATTGTCAGGAGTGATGCAAATGACAATCATCAAGAGCTGCTGTTGCAGTACCTTCATCATCGTAATCATCATCACCATCGAGCTGGCTTTAAGTTTAATATTCAGCTCAGTCCCTGCCTAAAAATAAATATATAATGTCGTCTAAACAAACGTGAGAGGGAATAATATCCTACTTCATAGGCACCCGCAAATAACACAAGGCTGAACTCTTTTTGGATGCCACTTTAAAAGCGCCAGCTTCGGAATTAAGCTTTTACACGTTCAATTTCCTTTCCAATTTGATGGCAACACGTCAGTGAATATCAAGAAGAAACTTGTCAGTTGCCTGCTGAAAATACCTATTTGTTGTTAGATGTAGTGCAAGTTGTGCTGCCCACCAGCCAAGCCACCAACCTGAGCATCCACCTGTCAGAGCTGAGCTCCACCCTCAGCCCACTCTTGCGGCCCCTCCCTCCATCCCTCCCGCTCACTCACTCTTTGGCCCGAGCTGTCCAGAGGGTTTCGAGAAACACAATTTGACTCCCAGCAAAGGTCAGATTTCTCACTCGGCATGTCTCTGGGCTTTGGGCACAAAAGCCACTGAATTCACATCTTTCAACTGGACTGTAGCTTTTGTCCCAGGAACGGAGGCTTGTGAGTGGGGTCTGCACCAGACCAGCCCCACTGTGAGGGGCAGCCAAACGTCTGGCCTCACTGGCCCTTTGACTGATGCACCCCCGCCATGTCACATGCACGGCAGCACGCACACACACTCACACACGAAGACACTCCACCTTACCCTCAACATTTTCTTGCGTGAAGCATACAATGCACTCGGGCCACATCAAACGAAAAGCTCCCACGGCTCCATTTGAAAAGTAATGCTTTGGACCCCAACGATGGCAGCGCCAGAGCCAGAGCCAGGAGGTTGTGCTCCACCAGCCACCATCATCCCTGCTGAGGAAGTTGCCATTGAATAGAATATGTCCACTCAAATGATAATATGGATTTGTAATTCAACTTTTTTTAATGATAAGCACCAACTAGACAGATATTGGCACAACATATTCTTAAAGCACATTCCACCAAAGATCACTCTACAATATGAATGTCTAACGACATTGACTGTCCACTTTGTTTTCCATGACTTAGATTTCCATTTAGATGCATCACAAGTCTTAATGGAACATGCTCGATATTGACAAAGAAAATGCAATGATGCATTTACATCCACCACTGTGATATTAGCATTAAGAAATGGTTCAGCACAGGCTATTTTTGTCTGAGTCAAAATCCTGACTGGATTGTGACTTGGCCGGATTTACACAACAAATCTTCATTGCCTCAAGTATGTCCATGTTTTGATACTTTAAAGTTATAACAGTAATCGTCTTTGAACCCATGTAATCCATATCTAATAATGTGCTTACATTGACTGAACACCAGAAACAAACCTGTATTTTGCCCTTGTCCAAAAAGCTATAAAAGTGCTACATGTTAAAACAGAGTGAAGCTACAACATTGAACAGCAACAACAATGACGTAAGCAAAACAAACGTGATGGCAAAGTGTTCACTTTGGCCGGGACTGGCTGTTCCCTGGGGAACGTGGGTATTACTATGCTGGCTGACATTGTTCTTTTTTTTTTCTTCTGATTATTGGCCCTCAGAATTTTCTTTTTAAAATGGTAGGTTGTTTTGGATGGATGTGTTATTATCAGTGCATTTTGATGACATCTTGTTTGCAATGACCAGCTATGCAGTCACACTGGTTCATACAGTACAGTTTCTTTTTCATATTGCACTTAGTCAAGTTGAACTCTAAAAAAACATGAAAATGTTTGAAATGAATGAAAACCAGCTATGCAGTCACACTGGTTCATACAGTACATAGTTTCTTTTTCATATTGCACTTAGTCAAATTGAATTCTAAAAAAACATGAAAATGTGACTTTCCTTATTTTAAAAAACAGCGCTTTTCTCATTGCAAATCCACAAGATGTCATTTTAAATATTTTCATGGCGTGTTGACGTGTTGGATTGTTATAGTACGTTGTGCTGTAATCTCACTTTGTTTTCAATGTTTTAATGGCACTAGACCAGGGGTGGGCAAACTTTTTGACTCGCGGGCCGAACTGGGTTCTAAATTTGGACCGGAGGGCCGAACCAGGAGCAGATGGACGTAGTGTTTGTGTGAAGTAATATAAGCGACCTGTAAAGGTCATTGCATAAAAGATTTTGGCCTTTAGTAGGTAGTAAAGCATGGATATTCCAAACAAGTTTTTTGAAAACAAATGCATTTATTAACAGCATTAAAAAAAAAAAAAAAATTCACTAAAAAACTGCTATCAGTGATTCTCATAAAATACGACACTGTTATTATGAATAACAGTCTCCATCACTTCAGTGCCTGCAGGTCAGATTAATGAAAGATGTTTATCTTATGAGATCACATCAAACGGCAAACATTCTGACCAAATATATCATCTTGAAGAATCGGTGAAAGCATACATCCAAATAAAGTAATCAAAACGGCAACACGGTGAGGGGTATCTGAAAATCAGAGCAGAGTTTTAACTCACAAACACCTGGTAACAGAGGTGAGGAAACGGGAAACACTTCCTTAAAGTAAGCCTTAAGAACTTTACAGGTTAAGATTAGTCGCAAACAGGTGGTGCATCAATGTCCTTGAGCATCCTGCATTGTTTGAAAATGAGAATGGTCGCTAGTTTCAATCCCTGCTATGTGTACAAATCATATTCAAAATGCATTTTTTTACAACAAACCTGAGAGCCTCCCCTTCATTTTCAGTGGAACAGTGTTGTTGGTCTCCCTTTTTTGCTAGTGCGTCATAGTCTGGAGTAAAATTTGTTGTGGCAATTCTTAGGAGAGATCCGAGGTGTTGGTCCGTTTACCTCGATCTGTGACGGGTTGATGTTGATGTGGCTGAACGTCACGTCGCGTACGTCGAGCCAAATTGGCCACTCTTTTTTTAAACACTCGGCACTGTGTCCACCTTGCTTTTCCTTGGACGACTCATTTTAATAGAAGGATTCCAAGGGAAGGTTTGTGGGTGGCTTTAGCGTAAAACTGTATCTGAAAGTTCAGCGCGCGAATTACAAGAATGCTGTCGTCACAGCCCACGCTCTAAATTCGGGACTGATACAAATAGAGCGCGAGTGCGCCATGTCCGTACTACTGAGTACGTACACGCACTTGTGAGTGTGCACCGAGCTTTCTGACACGGCTTCCGGTAGTAAATGCGCAGGCGAGCGGTTCCCCATCTACTGGGGAAACGCAGTCATTGCAGGCAAAATGACCAAAAAAAATGTTTAATAATACAATTTGTTCAGGGTTGGCGGGCCGGATTAAACGGTCCCGTGGGCCGGATGTGGCCCGCGGGCCGTAGTTTGCCCACCCCTGCACTAGACTAACAAGTTTCCGGAATGATCTCTTTAGCAACTTGACACCAAATCCAGAAATCGGAGTGAATACACTATTGTGGAAAAGTTGATTGCGTCTTTTGTAGCCTGTAAAAGTATTTCAAAAGCACAAAGCCTGACTAATGATAGGATTTGCCGTCATGTGCTTTTAATCCAAGTCAAGACCACTCTCTTCTATCTATACATGGCGTAACGTCCACATTGTATAGAACTAACTTTACTGTAGGCAACTTAACTTGCACACAGTCATAATGTCTGGCCTTGGTTTTACTCAGATACTGAGACTCATGAATATTGCCTGGCTTTGACATTTGCATCCCCATGGAAACACATCATGGGCAACTATAATTGTTTAGATGTAGTGTTACCTTGAATTTTAACCACTCCAGAAGTTTTACAATTTGGTGTTCGACCAACATTGGATGAATAGTCAGCCTATATGACGTCATATCATGTGAGAAACCAGCGCATTGTATTTGGGGCTTCCATTGTTGTGAGCTGCACCTTTTTTTATTTTAACTATAGATGCTTTTTGCAATTTCTTTTCTTGTAAAGGGTGGTGGTAATTGAAAAGAATATCCACCTGAAAGTTAAGAGTCACTTGTGATTATTGTGTGTGTGTGTGAGTCGTTTTTTACGTTTTATATGAGCGGCTGATAATTGTTTTAACACGCAATGTTAAAGCAACAATGGAAAAAAATGACATGCATGCAGTGCATATATATAATCCCTTCTCATTCTCCAATCAAGCTTCAGAGCGTCTTTAAAAAAAAATAATCAATTGATATTAATTTATACTGACTTGTTAACTGCTGCTAGAACTTGTATGACTTAAATTGTTACATATATAGTTAATAAAGGTTTTATGACCAAGTCAACCAAATCAAAGTTTGTATATAGTATCATGGAACACACTGTGGTTGACCTTTATCATGGTGGTGTCAAATTTAAATCAAAATGACGCTTTCATTAAAACAAAGTCTTTCTTTAAGTATTCTATATTTTTGATCAAATTGAGGCTAGTGATATGTTTTTGATTTATATTGTTTTTGTATTATGTCATTTGTCATGCATTGGTTAGATCGAAGGACATCAAGTTTATGACTGTAATTAAGTACGTAAGCATTATATTTTTTCCTCAAGGAGAAACTGTTTTCCCTTTATGATCTCAGACGAGTCATCAAATTTTAGAAATGAACCTAAACGTGTTTTATGAAGATTTTTTTTTTTTTTGCTGACAACACTCAGCTGAAGCCAATACAGTGTATCATTGCATGCTGGTTCACAGCCATAAACTTGTTAATTTCCTCTTTTCTTTCTCTCTCTCTCTCCAATAAATGCTAGTTGGGCACCACCTTGATCCAACACTGTGCCCTTTTGTAAACTCTGCATTCTTGATACCAAAAGTCTTGTTGACAGTACAGGCATATTATGTCCAAAAGGTCCAAAGGCACTTTGCATGCCACTGCGGAAAAAAAACTGCCAGGCAAATACGAGGTTTGACTTATAAAGTATTCATTGTCACCTAGTAACGGCCACCCTTTATCATTTCACCTGAAATTACAACGAAAACTGATAGCTTATCGGAGGGAGGCACGGAGAGTGAGTGAGTATTATATGACGTGGGAACTCTATTTGCGTGAGAGATGAAACTTATTTGCTCTAAGCTAAGTTGTCCAAAGTTTTTTTTTCTTATTTTCTTTCCTTTTCTTTTTTATCGACACTTGATGATTCTAAGGCACACCTAGCCTTTATCACAGGCATCCTGAATGCATTGTATGTCTTAAAGTAGTAATAAGGAATGGTAACCATAAAATATACATATACGTATATATATATATATATGTGTGTGTGTGTGAGTGTGTGTGTGTGTGTTACATGTGTTATGATCCTCTACGTTTTAAAGATGAATCATGAACCACAAAGGTGGAGTACATTACTAATGATGAAAGATAATTAAGTCCAAGCATCTAACACGTTACTTTGTAGGAGTGATCAATTCGCTTTTACACACACACGCACCTCCGTGTCTTAAGCTTGATATTGGGTGAAACAACTGGCTGTATACACATGACGTTTTACAACAGTATTGAGCAGTACTCCACTTGTGCTTGTGATTCTAATAGATGAGCGCCCACTCCGTCAACAAAATGCACCCAGCGGGCATTCAAAACAGCTGAATCAGTGAATGAGTGCGATCGAGGAAGGTGCCTCAAATGTGCGCACACCGTCCTAAATAAAATACCAGCATAAATATCCAGACTCAGATATTTATTTATTTGCATGAGAAAGATGTAACCGGCCATCGCACATCCAAGACGGCCTTCCGCTCTACTGTCGCAGCGGAAGGCAGACTGCCCTGTCTGACACAGAGTTGTAGCACTTTTGCTTCTTTTGTTTGTTTTTTTGTGTCCTCATTGCTACCCTGGGAATGATGGCATCATGTAATTTTTTTCCATCTGAAATTTATAGTCGTGGTACCGATACTCGGTGCAACAGTAATCTACTAATTGCCAGCCAATCACTTGGCACAGGAAAACAAACAACCATTGATACTCAAACACACCCACGGACAATTTTAAGTCTTCAGTTAACCTACCATGCATGTTTTTGGAATGTACTTTCAAGACGGTTGGGCCAGACTCAGGGTTTGAAATCATGACTTTTGCACATGATGTGCTTAGGTAAAAATTAAATACAGATAAGGTAATGACGATTAGCACAATGAGTAATTAAAGTGACATCGCAGTTTTGTTGCTGAGAAGTAGTTTTTGCTTAATGTCCATTTGCAGTAGTCTTTTGGCAGTGCAATATATTATTTTGGATCTTTACTGTACATCCTAGTGAGTGATAACAACTGTGAACATGCATAAAATACTTGTTTCTCCCTAAAAGAAGAGGAAAAAAAGGGCTCCCCCTAATTTGAATGGAGGCAGCACAGGCTCCTCCCTGAGAGAGTTGAAAGGCTAGAAGAGCACAAAGATGGAAAAGGCCAGCCCACTGAGGGAGGGAGTTAAAAAAAAAAGAGCACAGGGGCTCCTCTGCCATAATTTCCTATCAGCCTATTGAGACGACATCACCAGCAGCTTGGTCTGTGCGTGTGTGCATGGAAGCAAAGCAGAGGGCGAGAGAGAGGCAGGCACACCAGAGAGAGAGAGAGCGAGAGAGGAGGGAAGGGGGAGGCTCCATATTCTCTCACCTACCTCCCCCCAAGCCGCACGAAGGAGGGGCCAGAGCTGAAGCTGCCAATCAAATCCGCTTGTGGCACCCGGCATTATCGCAGCAACAAACTATTGACAGATTACATGTCAAGGAGTTTAGTGCATGATTGAAGGAAGCCCCCCCTTTTTTATTGTAGTCACTTTTCTGCTTCATCTGCCCCACCACCGAGCAACATTTGAATGACTTTCCACCAGAGTTGAGCACTATTATGAAAGTTACATGTCTGAGAGGATTTAACTTCGACTTCCCTGAATATGGTGAGTACTCCTCTTCTTTTCCAATTTTGACAGGTATGTTTTTTTTATTTTTTTTATGAAGACAGTTAAAGGTGTGTCTTTATCTTGCTCCCTCACACAAACACACACGGATACATACACACTCACGGGGGAAGTTGTTCATGATTAAACTACGTGCCAGTGAGGACAGCATACTGTATACAGTGTACCTAAGTGTTGCAACACCCTTATTTATAGCAGTTTTCAGAGTGCCCAAAGGTGACTGCAATATCAAATATGATTGCCTCCCGTTCTTCTCTGTGTTGACACCATAAAGCACACATGTGGAAAAAGTTCACAGGACCAGTTTCATTTTCTCTTGCCTGGCACTTTTTTCCTGTTTTAAAATTTATTCTCATCTGTTTGTGAGCAGGCCAGCATATTTTTACTGTACAAATACAGGTGTTGGTTTTCTCCACAGAGGGACTGACAATGCCATTAGGATAGAATGAATGGCCTAAGGATTTGTTGCCAAGGGGACAAAGCAAACAAACTGTTTTGTTGTCTCACATGTAAATTGTGCAGGCCAGTCACTCTGACCACCTTTTCAGGTAATTCTGAATCGTGTAGGTGTTGTGCAGTGACCGACACATACACTTGAGAGGGAAGATCAAATTAAAATACTGTATACACTCGGTTTCCAGTGAATGGCATTGTGGCAGTAATGCTGCTTATTTCTCCATTGGGTACTTCTGGGGAAAACATTGTCCTGCTTTAATTTGAATTACAGCGGCCGAGTGTCTTTGTATTCTCTTCTCCAGGGAAGGGTTCCCTTTTATTTTAATAATTACTATAGCACAGTAACATTTAGTTCTTTCCATTTTGTGTGTTTGCATGCGTGTCTGTGTGTATGCGTCTAATATTTATATACGGGTGTACTTTCTGTACTGACTGGTGTGTGTGTGTGTGTGTGCGTGTGAGTGTGTGTGTGTGTGTGTGTGTGTGTGTGTGTGTGTGTGGGTGTGTGTTTGTGTGTATGATAGTTACTGTACATTTTATTTCGTATATCTACACAATGTATCAGCTTTTACAAAACTTTATACATACATACCTATATATATATATATATATGTACGTACATACATACATACATACATACACTGTATCATAGTTATAGTAGAAATTATGAGAATATATTTATTTTCTGTGCTGCTGCTCAGTCATAAATATTGTTATACAAATATATTAAGATGCAGAATTTTTATTTGTCCTACATTTCTTTTCCTAAACTGTAATTCACTCTCGTCAGCTTTTGCTTCAGGCTGTTATTTTTAATATAATTGTGTGATACTTATAAGCTCCCTCTGTGAGCAGTTTTTTTTTTGTTTTCTTGCTGTTCAGAGTCCGTCTTATTGGCACTTGAACTCGTCATAATGGAGAAATTAAAGTGGTTCTGAAGAGGACAGTTCACATTACATTTAAGTAGATGTTGTCCACGAGGGCAACGAGACCACAAACTCATGCGAGTCAGGCTTGCGGGCTTGCCTGTCATGTGTGCTCACTGTCGGTGAGCGATGTGCACTTTTAGTCAAGAATAACAAGAGTTGAGTAAGACTCTTATCGCGACACACCTTAATTTTAAACTTTTTGCCAGTTTGGAAGATGTTTTTCTCATCCCCTTATGAGTCATAATGTTGATTGCGTTTAGCCTCACAGAGTTGTCTCATTAACCCTTTGTGGCACCCTCCATCTTTTATGGCCTTCATCAAAACCAGGATGATACGAGGGAGGAAAACAAGTCGTGGTCTGAAGGGCCTCAATAACCTTATCTCACAATTTAGCCATAACCTGATTCATTGTGATGCCCAAGCAATAAAATATGCTGTTGCACTCCTATTTCTCTTGCTCCTTGGATGACAGTAAATTTACATTTTTTAATTAAACTATCCAGATTTTTTTTATTGGGGGCTTGTGTTATGCTAATTAGAATGTTGTGTACAGATCAACAGAGTTTTGAAATAAATATAACAGGTAGATATTTCGATGTGAAAAAAAGTGTCATTGTATTAAACCTCTTTCATGACAATTTCTCCTTGAGATGCCATTTATTCTATGAGGAGCCTTAGAAAAACATTTTAAAATACTTTAGTTTTAGTTTTTTCTTCCGTCAAAACAAAAACTTACAAATGAGTTTGATGATAAAAAGCAATAACGTGCTCAAACCCCCCCCCCCCCCCCCACCCCGCTTTTTTAAATTTTTTTTAATAACTTCACTTTACATCAGCAACTTACAAGACAGTTTAAAAAATGTCAATTCATATAAAACATATTTCAGGAATTTGGGCACCCTATGATGTAGATCGTGTGAGTATATATGCGCACTACATTTAACATTTACCTTTTTATTAAATTATATTCAGATTCAGACTAATTTCACTGTGATTGATTATAATTTTCCAAATGTAAGATTAAATAAGAAAGACACTGGTTGAAGATTATTGTAAAATACAGCAGTTAAATGCAATTCATATGTTTTGAGCCGACTGCTTGATTGATCTTTTGGTCGTGCGTGTGTGCATGTGTGCGTGCGTGTGTGTGTGTGCCGAGGGAGAAGAGGGAATATAACTAGGAGACAAGGGGAGGGAACTGCGTGTGTGTGTGTGTGTGTGTGTGTGTGTGCGCGCGCGCGCGTGTATATGCTCGCGTGCATGCTTGTGCGCGTCTGAGCATATGCATGCGTGTGTGCGTGTGTCTGCGCGTGTGCGTGCGCGCGCGCGCGCGTGTATATGCTCGTGTGCATGCTTGTGCGCGTCTGAGCATATGCATGCGTGTGTGCGTGTATGTATTTGTGTGTGTATGCGCGTGTGTGTACTCGGTAGACGGCAAGAGAGGAACAGAGTGGTCCGCAATGAGTATGTGTCCAGTCATCAAGGGGCCTTTTTAAAAAAATTTAAGAAAACAAGTGAGATCAAACAGTGGTATAAAGTCCAGATGCACGTGGGCTGTCCCGCATCTTCCTGCGGTAGTCAAAGTGTTGGCGGCTACTTGATATGGGCCACGAGTAAGGCAAGTGGCATCAACACCCCCTTTCTTCACGGCTGTGCACTCATGCAGTGGCCGGCACCTAATTAAAACCTCAAAGCTCCCCGTCACCAATATGGAGTAATGGCCTAATTAATACTCTGCACAGAAATATTATGGAATGATAAACAGGTTGTACCTTGGGTCTTTTAGGTTCTAAAATATACGTAATACAAAATTCACGTATTTTGTTGGAATGCAGTTGTTTTATCCAATTGATAAAATTGATTGGGTATTTTTATCTGGCACAACTAATTAAAATCTAAACTCCCACCAAAAAAAAAAAAGAAGCTTCCAGTAAGTTGTATCCTTCTCGTAATCTTACATACAAAATTCAAATTTCACAGGGAGAAAGGGGAGAGAAATAATCTCCCGTCATTGATATGCCATATAAGAGGGCAAAATGTAAAATGAAGAGGTAATTAGCAGAGTGGAAGACTTTTGCGTGTTTGTCTGAAAGCGCGGTCTCCACCGGCCATGAATGAATTTGCATGCTTCGCTTATCGAAGCGCACTTATTAGGCGGGCTGAAAGAGAGATTAAGCCGGCGCAAAATGTGGTGACTAATCCTTTTAAATGTGGCAGCGGGTCTTTAGGTGCAAACCGCGCGGCCCGCGCGTACGTTAGCTGCAGTGGAATGTGACGGCTCGGAACTTTGATGCCGGGAGGCAGTGGATGCGCAGTTTGGCGAGGACGATGATCGGTGACCATCTCTTGACCCTCTTATCTTTGCAAGCCAACCAGCTTGTGGGGCTCCCACTCTGTATATTTTTTTCTAATTCTTTGTCACATATTTGCACGACAAGGTGCTGTGTTTCAGTTTTGCGTGACTGTTTTTTTTGTCTTTTCGATGAAAATGTAAGTAACAGAGAAGCGTTTCCCCCCTTCTCTCCCTTGCGCTGGGAGTGAGGAAATATTTGTTCTGCCGAGTTACCGAGCCAGCAGTCCTGTCCTCATCCGTAATTGACTGCAAACATGAATGTCTAAACACCGCCTGCCCTCACCCTCCACTTCAGCTTCCACCTCCTGCTTTTGCTCGGTGGTGACATTAAGGTCAGCTATGATTCCTTCTCTCTGTGCGCGTTATATCTGAAGAGCAGCTGCTCATTTTTGTCTGTGCCAACGGAAAGAGAAGGATAGAGAAGAGGCAGAGTGGAGCAGGACTTTGCTGTTATTTCTTTCCTTTTTTTAGTTGGTAACTTGATAGGATTACATGGTTCTGGAGCCTACACCTGTTAAGAGGCTGTTAGAAGAACAGTTGGCAGTCTTGTGGCTGCGCAGCTAAGCTTTTTTTCCCCCCCTATCTGCTGTCCGTTCTGTGTTGCCTCATGGGGATTTTACCCAGCGTGTACTCGGGGAGTTCATTTAGCAGGGCTCCTGCCACAGTGGAGCCTTGGCAGGGGGGCTGCAAGCGCGCCTAGTGACATGCGAGTATGTGTTCAAGTGTGTGTGTGTGTGTGTGTGTGCGTGTGTGTGTGGTAAGGGGGGGGGGCGTGTGTGTCGATTGGGTCGCCCTTCTCTCTTCCAACTCTCATTGTCTCCATGCAGTCGCGCTTCTCTCTCTGACCTCAGTCACACGGGATGAGCCACCCCGCAAAAAACGTAAACGCAAAACAAAGAATTTAATTTGGGGTTGTTATTCCTCACGGGTTGGGGACAGGTGTTGGCAGAGTTATAAAATGCCCAAATACTGGTTAAACCAGACCATTTAAATGATTAAGGGTTAGGTTGAGAACATTTGTGCATATTTTAGGAGTGCCAAAGACCTGTTGTCAATCAAAAATACTTCTGGAAGGAGTGGAGAAATGAGTAATGCATAAAATGTCTTGCTTGTTTTCTCTTGTTCGTCTATTATTTGGGAGGAAAACAGTGGTGAATTGTTGTCTCAAGCCGGGAATGCAATTGCGCAGGAGACCGTTGGGAAGCGGTGACGGTTATCAGAAAAATCACATTACAGTTGACGCCTGGGTGCAAAGTTCCCACTGCCTTATTTGGCATTCAGCAGCTCCGTCACTTTTCTGTAGGCCTTCAGCACCTGTTCCCCCTATTGTGCCGGAATTTTCTATACTTGGCAAGAAGTGGGGACTCTTCTGATTGGTCTGTAGGTCACAGTTTGTGCTAGTTTGAGAGGCATAAACTTGATATTCTCATGTCTATTTTTGTTTTTCTCCCGCAGTTGTTCAGCAGACTCTATTAGACAACATGATTCACCCTGAGAGGACGAAACATTTCTCAGCAGGCCTTCTAAATGTCATGTATGATATTGGCACTGCCGCGAAAGATCTCCCTTCCGAAGCGAAAGAGGAATAATAAAGAGCCAAGTTAATACATATCTTGGGCTAACTTTTAATTGTTCTGATATGTAATCGCTAAATGACAATAAAAAAAAGGAGGACGGACACTTTAAAAGCTTTATCTCTGCTGCTCTGCGCTCAAAGTGTCATGTCCATAACAGCACCACCTGATCTACAGAGTAAAATAACCGCTTAGGCTTATTGTTTGGACAATATTGGAAGCCTCCCCCCACCAGCACCCCCGACGCCCCCGCTCCCCTCGCTGCTCCACTCCCCTCTCCCTTGATTCATTTCACCCACTGTCCTCGGCTGCTGGAAAATGGCGTTAATTTTTTTATTACCTGTTTGACTCTCCAGCCTTATTACTGTAGCCCCTTAATGTTCCCTGTAACCGTGGAAACCAGATGAATAAATGTCCGCCAAAGAAAATGAGATGATTAAACAGGTCACCCTTGCAAAACAAATTCGCTTGGTCGAGCGCAATTTGTGTACCAAGCGGCTGTCTTAACAGTTTGCTAACAAGGGGATTGTTTGCCAGACTCATTCAAGGAGGGAGTGGGGGGGGGGATTTGGGGGATGAAGATATCTCGGAGGGAAGGTGGTTGATTGAAGAGATAATATTTTAGATGGCCGTGCAATTTGTCTCATCACTTTATTCTTTGTGATAGTCTGGTGTATGTTTATGATTTAAAGTTCCACCTTCATCTTTTGCGAACGACACTTTTTGCTGCCTGCCCGCGCGTGCTTATTTAAATCATGTTGTTGTCAGCGGCATTTGGTGTGTGATCATCAGCAAGTGCAGTGGCAAATAGAAATCTCCTCATTTATGTGGCAACCAATCATTACTGCTAATTGTCCTTGAGGCCATCTGTATAGGGTGGCTCGTCCTCTGCCGGTGCTGGTCATGGATTTACAAATACTGGACCCAGCTCGTAGTCTGTTCGAAAAAAAAAAAAACATCTGATAGGCTCCGCCGCAATGAGAAACGTCTTCCTGCTTCCCTCAAATATGAAAACCCAATCGTGGTGGCAAACGATCACAAGGTTGGTTTCCCATGTTGACCTTCTGCATACCCATCATGCACCAAGTGTAATCTTCCTAGAAAAAAATAATTTCCGCTAATCAGTACCGTTCATTCGTTTGAAACTATAAAGCCTCACCCCATCACTTTCTGCATAGGTGGGATGTTGATCACATGATGCAAGGGAACCAGCCAATTAATCCAACAGCGAGAAGAATGTGACACAAACGCACAATAATAATGTAGCATGGTGACACTGTCTATAATCAAGCAACCCCGCCTCGATCAACTGACAGATTTATATACATGTTGAAACGGCATCTTGCTGCAATAGAGGAAGCATAGAATTTTATCAAAAGCATTTTTTTTTTCTGGCACCATAAGTGGAAAACTCGGCAAAAAATGCTCAGTCGCAAGATTTAAACCGAAACGGTCTCGCCACTTGTCCCCCGCGCTAGTAATTTTTCTCCGACAATTTGAGGGATGACGTCACATAATTGATCAAACTTGTTAAAGTCCAGGATGTGGCTGTGTGTTGTTCGTGGAGGGATTCCAACGCTTGTGCCACTTAAGCGTGTTGCCTGTTTGCACTGATGCACCACCGGCACTTAGTGCCTTGCTTAAAAAAAAAAAAAAAAAAAAGGCACACGACTCTCAGTCCATGCCAATTTCGCCTGTTACAAATCGTAATAATTTGTACCACATTCAGCCTTAAAATCTGAAAGAGGTCATTTGCTCAGGGGAAAGCCATGGCCCTTTCTGAGTGTGGGATAGGTGATAGTGAGCCATCATTTTTTTTCCTTTCCGCTGGCAGAGGAGGTATTTCATCCCAATAGCGGGACACTATAGCTCAAAACTGAAAAGCACTTATGCATTATTGATGTTTTAATTTGTGCAAATGCCCAAGTCTTTGTTAAGTGATTATAGTGCTAGGGAGATAACAGGGGAGGTACTTTTCTATGAAACAAGAGCTTGCTCGCCGGCTGCACTGGGAGGCCATTGAACTAAATGTAACAAGCTTCTACTCTGCTCAGTGAGACGGAGCTTGCGTTGGTTGAGAGGGCTGGCGAATGAGTGGGAGGGAATGAAGAGAGTTGACTCAAAATATCAACAGATAAGAAAAGAATCAACCATTGATCTTTCGTCCATATTTCAGCTTCACCCCTCCCGTTTATGATACATGGTTTATAGGTCTTTTACATCCCTTATCAAAAATTATTTGATGTAAATACAATAGAACTGGCCTGAAAAGCCTCATGTGCAAATAATCCTCGTGACACACTAGGAACTGACCTTGGAGGGTGGCAGGGGGGAACAAAAAGTTGTAATGCTTGCAAAACAAGCCAATAAAATAATGCCCTATTGAAAGAAGGGAGTTTGGATAAATATAAAAGAGAAGCAATGATTAACTTCAGAACAAAGGTTACCAAGGATGACATTTTTTGAAACACAGTCATTTCTGTGCCTACTGCAGTCAGCCCTTCAAATGACAATCAGATAATTATTCCCTCGGTTGATTCAATCTTCAACTTCTTATTTATTTATTTATTAGTCTATTTATTTATTTATTTATTTATTTATTTATTAGATAGTTTATGTATTTATTCATTTATTCATTTATTCATACTATATACACACGTTCATTCATCCACTCATTCGTTCATTTATTCATACATTGGCTTTGTGGTCGTATTTACTTGGGCTGGGATTTTCTCAGTCTGGTTAAACTTTAAACATTAGTCACTTTGCTTATTATTCTTGAAGAAACGCAGCTTCAAGAGAACAAGCCTTGTTTGAGGTCCCCAGTTGAGGTAAAACACTAGATCATGAATGTGCACATGCGCAAGCGCGAGCGCACACGTACACACAGACACACACACGCACACACACTGCATTACCAACGCATTTACTGCTTTATTAAGCTGTCTCATGAACCCACCAGCAGAACATGAAAATAAAGAGAAAAGGAAAAAAGGAAAAACCCTTATTACATAAATGATTTTTTATCATTGGTGAACTACAAAAAACTCCCATTTATTGTGCGCACAGGGAGAAGAGAGCAAAAAAAGAAAAAGGTTGTCTTAGAAATTCTGAATTTCAATTAGCGTATGTAATCTGAACCTGCTGGCTTTGATAGGCGCTTTTTTCCTTTCACTCAGAATACAGCAGCACTTGTAAAACATTAATTAAGATGACTTTTTTTTTTTAAAGGAGTAAATTGTGCTTTATGCAGCCTCTGTTCCCCAGTTAGCTCACAAGCGCTTCAACCCAAATCATTGGGAAAAAAAATTCAATTGGAGTTGTTTGAAACATGAAAGGGACACCATTGAGAGGATGATATCGTGTGAGAGCTTAGCCTTTAGCTGGAGAATTGAAATGCATCCCGGGCTCGGTGAAACCTAAGCCGGGTGCGGGAGAATGAGCCTCTATTTTAATGCCTTTCTACCTGACAGATGACTTTAGACTGTCTTTTGTATCACATTGCTCTGACATAGCAAATCGTTGATTATTAATTATTTAATTGACAGGTAATCCTGCAGTCACGATAATATCATCCTGCTACTATTCTAAAATGATTAAATGCGATAGAAATCCCAAGCTTTTCTCTCGGTAGGAGTCGAACTGATGAATCCTGCTTAACATGAAAAGATATTACAGTCCATTCACAGAAAAGAGGTCTGGCGCCCATCAATGAATCAAGACATAAAATGGAGTAGTTTGGTCCCAACGGAGCATTTACCAAGTTCATACGTACGTTATGTCTCAGGTATAAAAACGGATGATTAAAGATGATTCTTCTTTTGAACTATTTATGAAACAAATTAGAATTTTATGTCATGTACCTCTTGGAATATCTCGTGAAACGTGTCCCTCATGTACACATCTGCTCTTGCGCAGACTATTGTAAATCCTCTGGCGGTGGGAGATGAGTACACATAGAGATGATACATTAAAAGTGCCATAACTCGCACACCCAGCAAAGCTAAAAATCAATTGGAATGGATAGTTAAGCTGGCCCCTAAAAATCAATGAGCAATTCATGTCCTTGATCACACCGAGTGTCATTCCTCTCAATGTTAGAGCCAGCCGACATGACGATACGCTCTTCGCTATTTATTCACATTCAGCCCATATTCATAGGAAACCCGAATACGCAACACAAATAGTGTTAAAGGATATTTGGATATTTTGTAAAGGCCAACTGATAAATAAAACGCTCGAGTATAGCAGTGTCACTTTTCCAGTCAAGTGTTGTTTTTAAACCTTGCAAAATGATGCAATCCAAGGACATAGTACACCAGGACACACACACACACACGCACACACACATGTACGCATGTATTTATATAGTATATATATATATACTACATATATATGTAAGCAGAGAGTGAAAATTGTGTTTCAAAATAGCAATTTTGCCCTTATTAATGCCATTAGTGTAACAGTCATAGTCGATCAAATCAAGGGATGACCGAATCTACTCCTCGGTCTCTGCACTGTGACGGGATCATGTCACCAACAATTTGGCCATTTTGACTTGATGAGGGAAGTTTACTGTGCGGTGTAATCCAACATGCCGAATGATGCCTAGACTTGTTTTTCTTCCCTTTTCTGTGCTTGGGTTTAAGTAACTCAGCCTAGGAAGCGGCCATCGCTGTATATTAGTGAGCAGGATTATACATTAATTACTGTAAAAGTGTTGGAGATGTTAATGAACATTTTGGAAATATATACTTTAGAATAATCTGATCCACATGAAGAATACGAAGCCTCAGTTTGGTTGTGCAAGTTAAAATTTTAACAACAGTTCAGACATCGATCGCCTATTGCCATCTTATTTTGTTCCCAGTCTTAACAGAAGTGATCCATTCCCAGAGAACGACTGTATTTTTAACCCAGATTTAGATAACGGCACTGTGACAAGCCACAATCAAGTCCCAGGTTATTTCGGGCCCTTCCTGTCACTCACGTGTCCTGCCCAGCTTTGAGAGCAAAGACCAGCCGCTCAGGGCACAGCTTCAACCCAACTTTTGTTTGCGTAACAACATATTTAACCCCCAAATCCAAAATTCTGTCCTCTGAAGCCTTTTGACAGCGTACGACAGGTGGCCATGTTTTACAGCCCATTACTCTGGTAACATTTGAAAGGGTCATTCAGGTCCGTGAGCTAAATACCTCAGATTTGGGGAGAGGGCCTTGGAAACAGTTGTCACCAAGAGGATCGGTGGAGCAGTTGCTCATCCCCTCATTGAGGTGCGAAATTTTCCAGCAGCTGCCACTTGGCCTCTCAGGGTTTTTTTTCCCTCTTCATTTTCAATAAAGCAGAAACGAGTGTTTGCGGCAACTGGAGGGGGAGGGGCCAATGGATGCTGTGTGCCCCGTCACTCACAATGTCAACCGTGTGTGTCCTCCCCTAGCCGGGTTACATCTCTCACCAGCCGCCAGTCATAATGCACGGCAACTTGATGAGCCGAACGTGTTTCTGCTGTCTGGTGGGGTTTTGTTTTGTTTGTTCATTGTGTCCGGCATCTTAAGTATAAAAATAACATAATGGCGTTTTTCTCGCTTGCACTATCCGCCTTGCTGCCATTTCCTTTTCCTCTCTCCTTCACTCTACCCCTTCTCCCCCCTCAATCCATCTGCATCATGTCGATCTGTCAGACTGCCAGTGTCTGTTCCAATTAGATTCCACTTAATTCACGTAACCTCGATTAACACGCAATCAAGCCCAGATAAATCACGTCCTTTAAGTTCCCCCCTCTGCCTCTCCTGTGTTGCTTTGCATCACTCACTTTTTCCCAACAAGCTTCCTTCCCCCCGCCACTCCGTCACGCTTCTTGCTTACAAAATGTATAAAATCACTGTTTATATTGTCTGACCACACTTCTAAATCACGACCTATCATATAACATGGCTCTTGTGTTTCCAAAAGTCTTGCCGCTGCCCTCTCCCCCCTGAAGATAAAGGTGTCCCAATTACATCTTTGGTACAAAAGCTACTAAAGACACCCCTTGCTTTCGGGAGGCTGTGTCTTGTCTCTGTGACCTTTTTAGCGGGCGGACAATTGGTTTGACGAGATTACAAATTAAGACACAGCACCAGGCACTTAGACAGCAAGTCTGTTAGAGAGCAGTTGTGTTACTAGCACTTTGTGGAAGCACAAAATAAAACACCACAAAATCTGCCACTACCTGCACATGGTCCATATTCATTGACCATAAAGGCACATTTAATTTATTTTCATGATGACTACAATGAGACCCTGCCAGTGGCAGGAAAGTAAAAAGAAAAAGAAAATCACCGTGCAGCTTGGGATATGCGACAGATTATATTTCTTTCAACAAAGTTAATAATTCACACTGTTTATGCTAATAGGAGAGAGGAATGTTGAATAACCAAACGGCAAAAGGCAGTAAAACACACAATCCAAAGAGAAACAACCAGGGGCACTGAGAAAGCACACGCAGCACTCCTGGGGTCTTCTTTTATTAATCGCAGCTAAAAGTGCTAACATTGACATGTTGAACAGATTAGCCTCTTTAATAACAGGGCGGGTCAACATGGCTACTGCTGCTGATACATGAGGATATCCTGTCGGGAGGTGAATACCTCGTGTGTTCCATATCCTGACCTGCTGCACCTCCGTGGGCTTGGCCCCTGCGGAACACTCAATCCAATCTGTTTATTCCCTGTAATAGCTGTAAACAGTCATCTCGGGCTTTCTTTCACGAGAATTCCACCTGTATTTGTATACTTTGCGGGATTGTTGTAATATGAGCGCGTTCGGGCTTTGCAGCGTTCACATGCCTATTGTTTAGTACAAAGTCATTACATGAATATCTCAATGCTAGTTAGGGCTTACAAGGCCTGCTGCAGTGCAAATAGGGCTTGGATTTAAAATTACATGAGGCTATGACAAAAGCTCACATTTGTCAGCTTCTTTCCTCCGCTGCTTTTTAATGCCTCAGCCTCCCTAACGATGTCATCAATTTAGGACTTTTTGCTTGTTGTACATTGTAACAAACATATAAATGTGATGCTATACTTGTTCATCTGAAAGTTGTGCGTGTTTTATTTAATTAGTATCGGGTGCAAACACAATGACTATTGAATAAACACTCGATAGCCCTCCGCTCTATCTTTTTCCATTTCTAAACTGTGCCCTCTGCCCCAACAATGTCGCAGTGTCTCTTTAAACGAGGTGACAGTTGTCACTATAAGTCGAGCTACTTTATTCTTCTCTTTCCCAGAGAAAAAAAAGTGGAATAACACTGATGAGTTTTAACAGCTTCAGCCAGGCGATGGGCAAATATAATAAGTGTTTTTGTAGATGCCACCAGTGATTATCTCATCTAGGCATTTGGGGTGAATGTAGTGGATTTAGAGGCTTGCCTCCCATTGTGCTGACATCACCCTTTCACAAACCAAATTAAATCATGGTTAAAATCATTTGAAACTCTCCCAGAGTCTGTCTCAAATGACTAAACAATGAAAGTCTGGGAACATTTTAAAGGGAACGCTGTGTGCGTGCCTATGTATGTGGACATGAGTGTGTTTTGTCATGGGGGTTGGGGGTCATTATGTTGAAATGGGGCCAATTTTACTCCCATGGTGAATAATGAGATAAGGGCCTCAATGGCCACTTGGCCATAGCGTAACTATATGTATTTACATTGTTATTTCATTTTCCATACTTGATTTATTTTTCATTGTACGGCAAGGAGTCATGTTTGGCAACAGTTTCAAAAGGACAGTACGCCACACTATGGCCCAGTAGAAGGCAATACGTAGAATTAGGAGATTCCCCTCCCCACAAAATCAATAAATGATGTTGATTTAAATATGAAAAAAAAAACATTATATTATACTTTTATCATACCTGTATTTTAAAGGATTATAGATTATTACTGAGTAAATTATATACTTATTAACACTATTATTTGTTTAATAATGTCCCCTCAACCTCCCCCCAAAAAATCCCTCAATGGGCAAACAATACATTAAGATTCAAATTTCCATGTAAGAAAGTTATATATAGAACACACTAGTGCACAGTCTACACAGCCGGCTCATGTTGGATTGATATTGACACTAATCCAGCAGGTTACAGACAAGTAAATAATTATTAAAACACTGTGTGGTGTTGCTTTGCCATTAGTATTTTTTTACACAGAAGCAAATGTAAAATATTAAAGGAAAATAAAGACCAAAAAAAAAGATACGTCATATTTGTTTGGTCTGCACGTCACCAATAGGATAAGCTACTGTAGCGCGGCAGGAACGCATTGGGAGTCATCAGATGTTTCACCACTTGTGTGCTTGCCACATGTGACCTTGTGAAATGGACAAGAGGTGAGAAAGAACACGAGTGAGCTTCAGTCAGCCCAGTCAGTGAAGGCGTGATGGCGAAGTGCAGAGGTGCACGGAGGTAGTGCATGACGAGGAAGGGGGGGTGGGGGGCTTGCTAAAGGCCTCAACTCGGCCCTTGTGTCCTGATGTGACAAGATTAGCCAAGCCCCGATGAGCAGGGCTGGTACTGCGTGTGCGAGTGTGTGTGTGTGTGTGTGTGTGTGTGTGGGTGTGTGTGTGTCAGAATGGGAACCCAGAACTGCTGCTCGCCACCAGCCGAGCCAAGACAAGACATGCGAGATCAACAGCGAGTGGGCCCGCCGCTGCCATTACGCCTTCATCATCACCCTCCACTTCCACCGACGGGAGGGGGCCAGACCATAGAAGCCACGGCCAAGGCAGTCAAGATACATTGGGGAGGGGTGGGTCACAGTGGGGGACAAGTGGGCGGGCAGCTGGGGCTAAAGTGAACGCGGGTAGGGAAATGATCCTATTAAATTGAATTAAAGAGGCAGTCTTCATTTACCCCAAGAATGATGGATTTGGCTAATTAACAGTGTTAATGGGGACTGGTTAAAGAGGGCAAAGGAAACCAGTGATTGCAGACTAAAAGGGCCAGGTCGCTTGTTGGCAATTCTTTTCGAAATGTTTCCAGCTGGTGACACTCATGCTCCTCTGTTTGATTCAAGGTGTTCTATTTTTTCCATCTCCATGAAAGGTCGGCGGCAGTAAGTTGATCTGAACGCGACACATCAAACGATGTTGTTTACGGCACAAGCATGTGAAGTCACAGCAATAGGCAAGTGTGGATTTAGCCAGAATGTATTTTGCACTAGTGGGTGCGTTTTACCAGTTTAATGCTCTCATCCTGACAATCTAATTATGGCAGTCGCACTGCGTGCGTGCGTGCGTGCGTGCGTGTGTGTGTGTGTGTGTGCGCAAAAAAAAAGGCACAATGTGGTGTGCTTGTGCGCCTGCATTTTTACTTTGGTCATTGCACACACGCTATCTGCATGTCCCTAATTCTGGATGATGTGCAGGCCTCGGGCAGTGTGTGTGATGGAGAGGTTGCCTGTGTGCCAAGTTGGAGTGATCAGGCGGAGGGGGCCATGCGCCGGCCCTCACCCCTTTCTGAACAATCCCATTGCGACCCAGCGCTTGTAGTGTTGTGCGTTGCCAGTTTTCACACGGGAGCCAAGTAGCGGCGAGTGGGGCCCGCAAAGGAGCCAGATTTATGGGCGCTGCGCGGGGGCAATCTGCAGCTCGTCTATTGCTTTGGAAATAATAGCTAATCCGGGAGAACAACTTTAGTTGGCTTCATTTACATGATGCCAGACATTGCCTTAATAATTCTGGTTCTTCATTACACATGCAGGATATATTTCTCCCTGCATTGTTTGAGGTCAGTCGTTTTTCTTTCGACGCAAAGCGGCGTGTGTAATCAATTTCGACAGTTGCAAAGACGCACCCTCGACTGTCCATTACGTTGTGCGGCAGATTACCTGAGCCCTGATTAGGCAGAGGGTGTCCTCGGTAAGGGGATCAAATAATTTTATGCTACTTCCCCCCCTCTCAAAAAAAGGAATTAACACCGTTGTTGTCGGCGCTTATGTGCGAACAAGAGAGTGTGTGGAAAAAAAACTATCTCATCAAACAGAAGGCCGTTTGCTTAGCAAGAGCTGACAGTCTTTGTGTATGTAAATGAAGAATTTAGACTAATGGAGTTGAACCATTTCTAATTTTGTGATGGCAAGAGGATTTTGATTGAAAGTAATTAAGCAAGCTAGCTGTAAAATTAATTAAAGCAAAAGGAGGAGGGGTGGGGGGGACTTTTATTGGATTGGTTAGCGATATAGCTGCTGTCAGGCAGGGGGACAAATGGGGGTGACCTGGATTCTCTGCCCTCCCTCCTCCCACTCGGGACTTTTATGTCACTTTAATCTCCTTAGAGCGGCTGGTGTGCATTTGTTTGAAATAATCAAGGAAATATGGTCAGAAATTGTCAGCTTTCAGATCTAATTTACCTGACAGCCTCGCAAGTGTGTGCGCACGCACAAATATGTGACAGTGGCAGGTCCTTCTTTTTTTTTCTTGTCCTCTCCTCAGCTTTGCGGAAAATGCTTTTGACAGTCTTGAAAGCATCTCGCTTGTCGGAGGGCAGGGCGCGGGGTTGGGGGCGGGGGGGTACGACTAACTTGGGTGGCGTTAAGATGGACATTTCAATGAGGCGTCTTTGGCCCCTGCTTAACACCTCTAACCCTGCTGCGGGTGAATATGTGTGCGTGCTCTCGCGCGTGTGTCTATATATACCCGCTTAATTCCCTGTAACATATTCAAATATCTTGGGACCACTGTACCTGTATTTCCAAGCCACTGTTGTCTGCAAGTTGGCCCCAAACGAGCAGAAGCAGATTAGCGCCATGACAAAGCCTGTTACAGCTACTTAACCAGTGACAAATAAGATTGGACAATCTTGCGCCGATAGAATTTTTTTCCCCTTACCTATAGCCATGTAGAATATTTTAGGGCTATTGTGGATTTCCACACTGTAAAACCATAACTCAGTGGTGGGTCAAAACATCAGCCCCCTGGTGCAATATTTGCTAAGCTAATAAGCAGCTATAAAATAGCCCTGCTAATGTCCTGCGACATCTATATGGCTCGGAGCTGTATGGGGTCCGTATTAAAGGTCCACGGGGTTCCCCATGATTCAACAGTGGTTGAGATGCCACTTCCTCTTAAGGCTTCTGTTTGTGGCCCAGGGTCTCAGTGTGACCCTCAGTACCCCCTGAAGAGACAGTTAATTAAGGTCTATGCCCAGACAACACTGCTGGGACCCTCAGCCGGCGCGCTGTTGTCCTGCCTTCCCCGCTCGCCTCCTACACTCCGCCGCTTGCGGGAAAGCAAAGCGCCACCATCAGGGCCTTTAACAGGATTAGAAAAAGCACACAGCTGCCCAAAAGACCCCCGCCCCCCTTCCCTTCTGTACACCCCAAGTGCCATCCCTTCCTCCAACCCGAGCCCTGTTTTATCAATTAATATCATAAAAGGTGGAACAAAGAGCTTTCTTTCCCCGGCTTTGTAATTAGAGTAGGCGATCTCCCGAGGACTGGCGTTCCTTGGTCCTGAAAAACACGATTCTCATTCAGGCGGAACACGGCTGCTGGATATATAAGTGTGATAATGTAAATGTAATGCACTCGTGACAAGAAAAAAGGCGACATTGCTTTATCTGTGCGCGAACAAATGGATGCAACATTTGAGAAAATGATACATGATTAACTCTGATTTGCTCCTGTATAAAACTATACAGAGCTGTCACCTTCACGTAGGCCCGCACCAGTGCCTGCACTCCAAATCTCTTTTGTCGTTGTCCCTATTCTAACACGTTACGTGTCAGCACACACTGTGAACAAAAGTGAGAAATATTCACCTGATTTGAGAATATCAAGTTTGGCGTCTATAAAGGTGAGATGCCATTGACTTTTCAGACTCTCTTTGTCTCTCTCTTCTACTAAACTGTCTGCACGGGTGTGAAAGTAAGAGCGAGAGCGAGAAAGAGAGGGAGAGCTGGAGCGAGCGCCCACTTTCACAAGCAGTGGAGCTTTCAATAGAAATTAGTTTTACAACATATGCAAATGTTCCCCCTTGCGAACGGGGTCTTTAAGTGACAGGTTGATATGTGATTAAACGACAATTAGAGTGCTGAAAATACGTGTCGGAAGTGGGTCGAGCACTGGGCGGCTCAGATGGGAAGCTATCAAGCTATTGGGGAGAACATGTTTCAAGGTGAAACTGTGCAACAAATTAGAGGTGAGAGCAAGACAAGGTTGCGTTGCCGGAAAGGCGCAATGCCTTTATTTTTAGGAATAAGTAGCGGGACAGCGACTCGGGGAAAAAACTACATTTGGCATTGATGCATGGTCCGAAAAAAAGTGAAGGCACTAAACTTAGATTAAACTTGTTTGCTGTAAAGTGCTCAACCATGACATATTTTATATTAGATGCACAAAGCTTACAGACACATAAAAGGGCTGCTGCTTATTCTGGCAACAGATGGCCTCGTCCTTTTAATCCCTCTGATGCTGCGGTGGACAGTGGCTCCCAAACATCTCGGAAGCCAAAGCCTTAACCAAACAAGAGCTACTTTTCCTTTAAGAAGCCCAATTTTCTAAGAATTTGTTAGCTGTCAGCGCTTGTTAAGACAACAAATTTGCGTTTTGTCACACACGCCTTTTCCAGCAGCGCAGGCAACGCAGGCAGCGGTGGCTGTGCGGACCGCACTTAACGTCTCTCCTGTTCTCCTTCCAGGGCTGCGCTGTAATGTGGCGGCTGCAGATGGCGGGAGGTGGGCTAATAGGCTTACAGCTAACCAATGAGCTCACCTCAACCAATATGATTTATAAGGAAAATTTCAGTTCTTGTCCCATCAATATCTGAGAGGTGTTTGTAATATTTAAGTTGACTAAAATACAAGAAAAGAAAAAATATTGTTGGAGACTGCTGAGCACTTATACTCCCTTTCCCTATTCCCGTCCAGTTGCTGTTTAATTTAAGTCCACTGTCAACATTTGTCTTAACACTCGGTCATGTTGTTCTCCGCTGCTTGCTCCTTCAATTTGGTGACAGTAAACACACTGTTGCATGTGGAAAGCACCAAATTTGTAAAGCGCCGTGAACCCAAATTAGGGCAGACTCTCGATAATGTATCATCACGCGAGAGCTCGGGACGGGTTCGAGGGGGGGTTGGGGGTTAATCATCAGTGAGATTTGCTCACGTTTCTCGCAGGTCTGCTGAGATGCATGTATGTAGCTAATGGGATTGGGCTTTTTTTTTCTCTCTATCCCTCTCCCGTGGCGTTATGGAGCTGCCAGCTAAACTTGAACGGATGCACACGCTGCTGAGTCGTGCACAGGACTATTTCAAGACCGAAATGCGATTGTTTTAATACTTTAATCCACCTGTCCTTGGCATTCAGGATGTTGCAGAAGTCGCCTAATTATTTCAGGGCCTTCTATCTCTCCACACTGAAACACAATAGACAGATGCAATCCCCGATTGAGTAACTCTTCAAATTGCTCATAGTAGGAAAATTGCGCATGCGCAATCGGCGTTTTTCCAGCCTCCTGTACATTGTAGTTACAGCTTTGCTCCCAAAACTTCCACCTTAATTGAGATATAAAATATGCATCTATGCAACGAGGATGTGAAATAGTCCAAATCAAGCTATTAAACCAACGACAAGTTTTCTCAGAATTGTCCCAGGATCCAACCCCGATAGTATGCAAACACAAATATTTTCTTTTAATTAAAAAGGTCTCATCTCGCTATATCCTCCCCCAAGTCTGCTGGTGCTCTCACCGACCCCCCAGTACACACACAGCACACACACACACACACGCACACACACACACACACGCACACACACATGCTCACAAGGTTGGCACTTTATCTACACTCCACACACACATACAGGCAAATTTGAGAAAAGTGATTATTTTAATTGTGGACTGGGCCTCGGATTCCTCTTGACTGGCTGTTAATCTGTCAGAGCCAGGTTGTCAATTAAGAACCGGGGACACCAGTAGTGACGGCTGTCCAGTTCACTGATAGCCCCCTGAGGGACAGTTAACCCTCGCACAGCACCACCAAAAAAAAAAAAAAGCCCACCCTCTGGTGCAACCCCTCCTCTACAGGCTAGTACAGTCTACCAAAATCCAAGGTGGTTCCAAAATGAAGAGAGAGACTACAATTACAGAATGGGTAGTATTGTGCATGTGTTGATGAGAGAGAGTCATGTTGGCGTTGTGTGTGTGCGTTCATGTTTGCGGACATGCAAAACGCATGGTTTTGTGGGGGGGTGGCAGCTTGATAGTAATGCATGTTGATGGTTTTAGTGATTCTTCATTTCAGAAACAGGGGCCTCATTAACTTCAGTCTTCATCAGGCCAGCGAGCAGCGGGCACATTAGGGGTCCACAGGAAGTCGGAGTACAGCAGGAGAGTGCATTAGGGAGGCCTGGGGAGACACACTTCCCCTCAGTTCCACTTCCACCTCCAGTGCTTTTCTATATCTTAATGTAGCTTTCAGAGGAATTCACATAGAGGTCAATAATTATACTCTTTAAATTATTCAGTCGAGGTCCTCTGTAATTGTGCTTTTTAGACGCTTAAACATGGACATGTTTTACCGTGCTTGACCGGGCGAGGAGAAAAGGGGTCCGCCTCGTTTATGACATGACAACACGTCACCCGCCAAACGGAAGAATAAATCGCTTTGCTGAGCAAACCTGTCATCGCATCAGCTTTCTTAAATTCAGTGCCAGGACAAAGTTGCCAGAGAAACACAGCCACAACCGCGTGGGAATGTTTTGTTTGGGACAAGGGCGTGTTATCTTTGCAGGTCGAGGAGTGGAAAGGGTAGGGGGAAAAAAAAACCTTGACTCCCCAAACCAAATTTTCACCCCAAAGCCTGCCCCCTGCTACGTTGACACAACACTGACAAGAATTAGTCAATTCTAAACACATGCTTGTTGAAATGCTCTTTTCTGCTCTTGTCACTAAGGTCTAATACTCTACGTATATTTCATACGCTAACAAGAGTGTGGCTGGCACACCTGCGGTGCCAAACACAGTCTGAAGACTTTTGTCACGGCCGCGGCAAGTCTGTAATTACTGTCTGACGGGTCTTAGCTGCTGCATTAAAATGGTGTTTATCCTGTCTGACCCAGACAGCCGAATCACAGCTCCCAAAACATTCTCTCTTCCTCTTTTTGTGTCCCGGGCTCGTTGGGTTCAGTTGAGAACCGTTGCCTTATAAAAGAAGATGTGCCTTTTGCTCCCCTCTGACACACCCACGCACAAATAAACATAAAAAGCTCATTTGTTAGCGCATTCATTTCAAAGGCCTGCGCTGGAGAATATTGTCGGGGGGGTGGTGGAGTAATGCTTTGTCAAATGTTGACATGTGTTGCAAACATGGGGCCTTCAGCAGCAGTGTTTGCTGGGGCTGCTGCGGCACATTGTTGGCACATGAAGAGAGGATGCTTTGAAACAAGATTAGCCTCCAAATGGCCCCGCCTGACCCAACCAACCCCCTCCTCACTTTGCCCCATCAGTCCTCCTGTGCATTTGAGCGCATCCACGCTCGCATGCACGCGCGCCTGCACGCGCGCCTGCACCGAAACGCTAAATGATCGGATCAGGTGAAATATTGCGCCGGTCTGTTGTCTCTCTGCGCTGGACGCTCTTGTTCTGCTGCGAGGCCCAAAAGTTTGGCGCGTGGTCAGGGTGCGCTTTACTCGCCAGGAAGAGTACATCGCTGTCACCAAGGCCGACCCCCTCCCCTTGGCTTTGGGTCAGGGTGACACCGGGCAGGGGGAGGAAAGAAAATCCATCACCCGACACCCTGCCCCACAAAAATGAATAAAAATTGGAAAACAACATGCAAGGTCCGCTTAATACAAGAACACTTGCAATATGCTGATGTTTTGTTTTGCACACTGTGTTTGCTAAATTGCCTTTGACTGCGTGCATCAGTAATGAAACTTTATGTCCTTGTGGAGAGGGCAGCAAGTCCGTTCCAGTTAGGACCGGGACGATCACTCCTGTCTTGCCATTGTAAGACTTTTACTTTTCCTTTCTAATCCACGTGCTTATGAATAAATGAAGCACATGAAGTCATTTTTTCCATATTTGCGTAAATTGCTTTAAAAGCATTTTATCATGTCATAAAAAGCGCAATTGATCTGCTGGGCTTAGCCCATTGGACAGCTGTGTGTTTTGTTAATGGCCACTTTGCTCCAAGCAGCTTATTAAAAAATTTATATATAAATGCTAAAATTGCATAAATTATTTAGATACAGTAAGCATTTTTTTTTCGTTTTACTCTGGCAGGGAGGGGCTGCTATCAGTATGGAAATTTACCACAGTGTGATATCGTAATATATCCGGCCCGGCACATATGTGTCCTCTTCGCTACACCCCCGCACGCACATGCAGAGACGCTGGGAGAGAAAAAAAAGTATATATTTTTTGATGACTTCGTTTCAGCAACCACGGAATGTCACCCATATCCCAGTTGATTGTACTTTCGAGTTTTATGATGTTTTTCCATTGATTTGTTTCCCCGGCGCAGCTGCCGACCTCTATTGAGGGACGAACATAATCAGCGCTGACGCAAATTAGATGGTTATTCGTTTCGAAAATTGACAGAAAAACAATAAAAAAGATGAAATGCTCCCAAATCAATAGATATAATGAAATTCAAATAATCCGAGAGATGGGGTCTCCATGGCAACTGATAATGTGGAAAAGAAAACAATTTAATAAAGGACAGACACGCTTTGAAAACAGATTGGGGAGGGAGGGGGTCGGCTGTAAAGCGGGGAGAGGAAGGTGGGGGAGACGGAGGGATAGACGGAGGGCGGGAGGGAGAGAGAGGGAGGGAGGGTGGCCGAGGGGGTGTTTGAGGCTCTAGTGCTTGCTCTATAGCTTGTTTCCCCCGGCGTGTGAAGGATCTGTGTCTGTCCCAAGGACACTGCAATAATTAGAAAAGCTTTCAGGCCAGAAAGTGCAGATTCAGGTTTTAATACACAAAATTATTTCAGGGGCAGTGAATCGGAAAACCATTTGTTGGTGACCTTCCCGAAAGGCCTGCCCCCCCACCCCCACCCCTCCAACACCCTCCATTCGGTGTGGGGCAAGATGGGGAGGCTATGTGGCAGCGCTGGCTGAGTTATAGCATATTTGTGTTTTTATAGAGGCATGGGGAATGGAGTTGGGGGCGAAGGGGGGTGTATGAGCTAAATGTGCGCCTATGATTGTTTGTGTGTGCATTCACAGGGGGATGGGTCACAGGGAGACCTTCATGTCTCCAGCGTGGAGTTTTTTTGGAAAGAGGCAAGGATCAGAGCGGGGAGAAAGTGCGCCAGCGACAGACGGCGGGAAGTTGAAAATCCAGCTTTATTTACAGATCACTTGTCAAAAGGAGCAATTTAAGGGGAATATGCCTGTTCCTGCGCCGTGACAGGCAAGGTGGCTGTTTAGAAGAGGGATGAAAAAAAAGCAAGAGCAAAAGACAAGCATGAACCTGAGTGCGAGGTAGTCAAACAGACTTTTTCTGTTGAAGACACAGAGCAGAGAGTGGCGAGGGAGGCGAGTGGGTGTTAAGTGACTTCATTTGTAGTCTATTTAAGGCATGTTTTACTTGTTCTTGTGCTGCTCCTCCATCACCTAATACTGCCTCTGCCTTCTCCTTCCCCGGTGTGCAGTATTTGGAGATAAAAAGCAATTATTTTCTGTCGTTTGGCTAAAAAGCTGTTTGTTTTTCAGCCTTGCCTACAAAACAAGATTTTCAAGTACGTACTTAATTCAAACATCCGCGTCCTGCTGTTTTCACAAGGGGTTGAGCCTCAATTTTTGTGTCATTAGAGGGCTTCGTTTGATTCAAATAAAGTTGATCCACCCTTTGTTCAAATGAGCGCACGTCCAGGATATCACATCTCGACTGCAGATACCTTATCCTGTTCTTGGCAGCAATAAATAGAAAAACAAGTCCTCACACAAACTTTGACCTGATAATAACACTTGTGATATTTTAATGGTGTGACAACTTGATGCGATCAGCACTTTCTGCATTATAAACTATCTTTAGTAGTTGAGCAATATTTGATAAAATAAATCAATCCATGAGAATATGAGCAGGATAAAGTTCCAGCCTGTGTTAATCTCAGTGCTTTCTTATCTCCAAAGAAGAATCTGACAAATGCGCTGTGCCATTCTGCTGCTAATGAGACATCACACTCCTTTGTCGAGTTTTAAACAATCATTTTGTTCCTTCCCCTGCATGATGTTTTTAAAGCAAACACGTTAAATTTGGCGTTAACAAGATGCAGCGCACCGACACGGCCTTGTTTAAACTCTTGACAGTCACATTCCAACTTCTTATCCGCTGGGGATTGTGCCGTTATTTGAAGACAAAC